>NC_140989.1:226931830-227439884 GCF_052327205.1 Somniosus microcephalus | reverse complement strand
GTCTCCCACAGAACAGGGATTACAGCAACAACTAGACTACTCGACAAATACTGCCAAAAATTGGGCTCTAACAGTAAATCTAAAGAAAACCTAACATCATGATTTTTCAAAAAAGGCCCAGATGTCAGGAAAACAAATACCAGTTTACCCTCAGTGATACCACTATAGACACACTATGAGCTACACCTACCTTGGTCTAACTATTACAGCATCAGGGAGCTTCAGCATAGCAGTGAATGCACTAAAAGAAAAAGCCCGAAGAGCCCTATATGCAATAAAAAGAAAATTCTACAACATCCAAATCCCAATCAAAATCTGGCTCAAAATATTTGACAGCATAATCCTGCCCATTGCACTGTACGGTAGTGAAGTATGGGGCCCGCTAAATCACCAAAGCTACACTAAATGGGAAAAACACACAATAGAAGCCCTACATGCAGAATTCTGCCGAAGCATCCTTCGCACCCAAAGAAAAACGCCAACAAATGCATTGCAGAGCCGAACTAGGCAGATACCACTGATAATAAACATCCAAAACGAGCACTAAACTTCCTAAATCACCTCAAATCTAGCTCCCCAGACACCCTTCATTTCAAAGCCTTTCAGACCCAAGAGCTAAACCCAGAAAAGAGTCCCCTGAGTCAGCTGCTACTGAACTAAGTACTCAGCCGGACCCTGACCAGCCCAGACCAACACAGCCGTCCCAACACCAATCCGAGTGAACCAAATCATTAAAAAATGCAAAGAAACCTACCTGAACATTGGAACAAAATAACCGAAAGCCAAAGCAGATTAGAATGTTACCGGGCCCCTAAAAAGAGAATATAAACTGGCAGACTACCTCACGACATCAGAGACACAAAACAGAGACAGACCCACACCAGGTACAGACTAAGCGACCACCAACTGGAAATTGAAAAAGGCAGATACAAGAAATCCTGCAGCCTAGAGAGAATAGAATATGCGATCAATGTCTGGCTGGCGAGGTTGAAACAGAAATGCATTTCCTCCTAAAATGCGAAAAATTCAACGCATCAAGAAACATATTATTCAACAAGCTAAGCCAAACAACCCCAGATTTCAAGGAATTGGATGATCTGTCAAAATTGAGATTAGTCCTAGGAGAAGGAGACAGACCATACCTTGGGGCTAAATATGTAACAACATGTCACAACCTGAGGACTGTTAAAAGTAAGACTGTTTAAAATTAATATTGAACGTACCAAATGAAGTAGAAAGACTGTTTAAAATTAATATTGTTTAAAAGTAATATTGTATGTACCCAACAAATGTCAAATCGATTGACACCTACAGAATGTTGGAAAACTGTACCTTTTTGCAAGGTAAGCTTTGGCAATATGGTTCTCTGTAAACTTCATGCCAATAAAGCATTTGAACTGAACTGAACTGAACTGAGTGGGGGGTGAGAGAGAGAGAGAGACTGGGGGCGAGAGAGAGACTGGGGGCGAGAGAGAGAGAGAGAGAGACTGGGGGCGAGAGAGAGAGAGAGGCTGGGGGCGAGAGAGAGAGAGAGACTGGGGCGAGAGAGAGAGACTGGGGGCGAGAGAGAGAGAGAGACTGGGGGCGAAAGAGAGAGAGAGAGAGGCTGGGGGCGAGGGAGAGAGATAGGCTGGGGGCGAGAGAGAGAGAGAGAGACTGGGGGCGAGAGAGAGAGAGAGACTGGGGGCGAGGGAGAGAGAGACTGGGGGGAGAGAGAGAGAGAGACTGGGGCGAGAGAGAGAGAGAGACTGGGGGCGAGAGAGAGAGAGAGACTGGGGGGCGAGAGAGAGAGAGAGACTGGGGGCGAGAGAGAGAGAGAGACTGGGGGCGAGAGAGAGAGAGAGACTGGGGCGGAGAGAGAGAGAGAGACTGGGGGCGAGAGAGAGAGAGAGAGAGACTGGCGGCGAGAGAGAGAGAGACTGGGGGCGAGAGAGAGAGAGAGAGACTGGGGGCGAGAGAGAGAGAGAGACTGGGGGCGAGAGAGAGAGAGAGACTGGGGGCGAGAGAGAGAGAGAGAGAGAGAGAGACTGGGGCGAGAGAGAGAGAGAGAGACTGGGGGCGAGAGAGAGAGAGAGACTGGCGGCGAGAGAGAGAGGGAGACTGGGGGCGAGAGAGAGAGAGACTGGGGCGAGAGAGAGAGAGAGACTGGGGGCGAGAAAGAGGGAGACTGGGGCGAGAGAGAGAGAGAGACTGGGGGCGAGGGAGAGAGAGACTGGGGGCGAGAGAGAGATAGACTGGGGGCGAGAGAGAGAGAGACTGGGGGCGAGAGAGAGAGAGAGACTGGGGGCGAGAGAGAGAGAGAGACTGGGGGGCAAGAGAGAGAGAGACTGGGGGCGAGAGAGAGAGAGACTGGGGGCGAGAGAGAGAGAGACTGGGGGCGAGAGAGAGAGAGACTGGGGGCGAGAGAGAGAGAGACTGGGGGCGAGAGAGAGAGAGAGACTGGGGGCGAGAGAGAGAGCTAAACCCAGAAAAGAGTCCCCTGAGTCAGCTGCTGCTGAAACCTAAGTACTCAGCCGGACCCTGACCAGCCCCAGACCAACCACAGCCGTCCAAACACCAATCCGAGTGAACCAAATCATTAAAAAATGCAAAGAAACCTACCTGGAACATTGGAACAAAATAACCGAAAGCCAAAGCAGATTAGAATGTTACCGGGCCCTAAAAAGAGAATATAAACTGGCAGACTACCTCAACGACCATCAGAGACACAAAACAGAGACAGACCCTCACCAGGTACAGACTAAGCGACCACCAACTGGAAATTGAAAAGGCAGATACAAGAAATCCTGCAGCCCAGAGAGAATAGAATATGCGATCAATGTCTGGCTGGCGAGGTTGAAACAGAAATGCATTTCCTCCTAAAATGCGAAAAATTCAACACATCAAGAAACATATTATTCAACAAGCTAAGCCAAACAACCCAGATTTCAAGGAATTGGATGATCTGTCAAAATTGAGATTAGTCCTAGGAGAAGGAGACAGACCATACCTTGGGGCTAAATATGTAACAACATGTCACAACCTGAGGACTGTTTAAAAGTAAGACTGTTTAAAATTAATATTGAACGTACCAAATGAAGTAGAAAGACTGTTTAAAATTAATATTGTTTTAAAAGTAATATTGTATGTACCCAACAAATGTAAATCGATTGACACCTACAGAATGTTGAAAACTGTACCTTTTTGCAAGGTAAGCTTTGGCAATATGGTTCTCTGTAAACTTTCATGCCAATAAAGCATTTGAACTGAACTGAACTGAACTGAGTGGGGGCGAGAGAGAGAGAGAGAGACTGGGGGCGAGAGAGAGACTGGGGGAGAGAGAGAGAGAGAGAGAGACTGGGGGCGAGAGAGAGAGAGAGGCTGGGGGCGAGAGAGAGAGAGAGAGACTGGGGCGAGAGAGAGAGAGAGACTGGGGGCGAGAGAGAGAGAGAGACTGGGGGCGAAAGAGAGAGAGAGAGAGGCTGGGGGCGAGGGAGAGAGATAGGCTGGGGGCGAGGGAGAGAGAGAGAGACTGGGGGCGAGAGAGAGAGAGAGACTGGGGGCGAGGGAGAGAGAGACTGGGGGGAGAGAGAGAGAGAGACTGGGGGCGAGAGAGAGAGAGAGACTGGGGGCGAGAGAGAGAGAGAGACTGGGGCGAGAGAGAGAGAGAGACTGGGGGCGAGAGAGAGAGAGAGACTGGGGGCGAGAGAGAGAGAGACTGGGGGCGAGAGAGAGAGAGAGAGACTGGGGGCGAGAGAGAGAGAGAGACTGGGGGCGAGAGAGAGAGAGAGAGAGACTAGGGGCGAGAGAGAGAGAGAGACTGGCGGCGAGAGAGAGAGGACTGGGGGCGAGAGAGAGAGAGAGAGAGCTGGGGCGAGAGAGAGAGAGAGACTGGGGGCGAGAGAGAGAGAGAGACTGGGGGCGAGAGAGAGAGAGAGAGAGAGAGAGACTGGGGGCGAGAGAGAGAGAGAGAACGGGGGCGAGAGAGAGAGAGAGACTGGCGGCGAGAGAGAGAGGGAGACTGGGGGCGAGAGAGAGAGAGACTGGGGGCGAGAGAGAGAGAGAGACTGGGGGCGAGAGAGAGGGAGACTGGGGGCGAGAGAGAGAGAGAGACTGGGGGCGAGGGAGAGAGAGACTGGGGGCGAGAGAGAGATAGACTGGGGGCGAGAGAGAGAGAGACTGGGGGCGAGAGAGAGAGAGACTGGGGGCGAGAGAGAGAGAGAGACTGGGGGCAAGAGAGAGAGAGACTGGGGGCGAGAGAGAGAGAGAGACTGGGGGCAAGAGAGAGAGACTGGGGGGAGAGGGAGAGACTGGGGGCGAGAGAGAGAGAGAGACTGGGGGTAGAGAGAGAGAGAGAGACTGGGGGCGAGAGAGAGGAAGACTGGGGGCGAGGGAGAGAGAGACTGGGGGCGAGAGAGAGAGAGAGACTGGGGGGCGAGAGAGAGAGAGAGACTGGGGGCGAGAGAGAGAGAGAGACTGGGGGCGAGAGAGAGAGAGAGAGACTGGGGGCGAGAGAGAGAGAGAGACTGGGGGCGAGAGAGAGAGAGACTGGGGGGCGAGAGAGAGAGAGAGACTGGGGGAAAGAGAGAGAGAGAGAGACTGGGGGCGAGAGAGAGAGGGACTGGGGGCGAGAGAGAGAGACTGGGGGCGAGAGAGAGAGACTGGGGGCGAGAGAGAGAGACTGGGGGCGAGAGAGAGAGACTGGGGGCGAGAGAGAGAGACTGGGGGCGAGAGAGAGAGACTGGGGGCGAGAGAGAGAGACTGGGGGCGAGAGAGAGAGACTGGGGGCGAGAGAGAGAGACTGGGGGCGAGAGAGAGAGAGACTGGGCGCGAGAGAGAGAGAGACTGGGCGCGAGAGAGAGAGAGAGACTGGGGGGAGAGAGAGAGAGAGAGAGACTGGGGGCGAGAGAGAGAGAGACTGGGGGCGAGAGAGAGTGAGAGACTGGGGGCGAGAGAGAGAGAGAGACTGGGGGCGAGAGAGAGAGAGAGAGACTGGGGGCGAGAGAGAGAGAGACTGGCGGCGAGAGAGAGAGAGAGACTGGCGGCGAGAGAGAGAGAGAGACTGGGGGCGAGAGAGAGACTGGGGTTAGAGAGAGAGAGAGAGAGAGAGACTGGGGGCGAGAGAGAGAGAGAGACTGGGGGCGAGAGAGAGAGAGAGAGAGAGAGACTGGGGGCGAGAGAGAGAGAGAGAGAGACTGGGGGCGAGAGAGAGAGAGAGAGTGAGACTGGGGGCGAGAGAGACTGGGAGAAAGGGGGGAGAGAGCGCAGGGCAGGGGGAGAGCGCAGGGCAGGGGGAGAGCGCAGGGCAGGGGGAGAGGGCAGGGGGAGAGCGCAGGGCAGGGGGAGAGCGCAGGGCAGGGGGAGAGCGCAGGGCGGGGGGAAGAGCAGGGGGAAATAGGCCCTCAAAAAGATAGTAATCTCAGGATTGCTACCAGTGCCATGTGCTAGTCAGAGTAGAAATAGAAGGATATTTCAGATGAATACGTGGCTAGAGGAATGATGCAAGGGGGAGTGATTCAAATTCCTGGGATATTGGAACCAGTCTGTGGGAGGAGGCACCAGTACAAAGCAGACGGTTTGCACCTGGGCAGGACCGGGACCGATGTCCTAGGGGGAGTGTTTGCTAGTGCTCTAGGGGAGGGTTTAAACTAAAATGGCAGGGTGTTGGAAACCTGAGCAGCGAGACAGAGGAAAGGGAAGCAAGGATAGAAGCAAAAGACAGGAAGGAGAAAAACAAAGGTGACAGTCAGAGAAATCAAGGGTTTAAATAAAACATGGCCACAGTAAATAATAATTCTAAAAGGTGTAAGAGTGTTAAAAAAACAAGCCTGAAGGCCTTGTGTCTTAATGCAAGGAGCATTCGTAATAAGGTGGATGAATTAGCTGCGCAAATAGAGGTAAATGGATATGATATGATTGGGATTACGGAAACATGGCTCCAGGGTGACCAAGGCTGGGAACTCAACATCCAGGGGTATTCAATATTCAGGAAAGACAGGCAAAAAGGAAAAGGAGGTGGGGTAGCATTGCTGGTTAAAGAGGGGATTAACACAATTGAAAGGAAGGATATTAGCTCTGATGATGTGGAATCTGTCTGGGTAGAACTGAGAAATACCAAGGGGCAGAAAACATTAGTGGGAGTGGTATACAGACCTCCACACAGTAATGCGGAGGTTGGGGATGGCATTAAATGGGAAATTAGAGACGCGTGCAATAAGGGCACAGCAGTTATCATGGGTGACTTTAATCTACAAAAAGATTGGGCTAACCAAATTAGTAACAATACTGTGGAGGAGGAATTCCTGGAGTGTATATGGGATAGTTTCCTGGACCAATATGTCGAGGAACCAACTAGAGATCAGGCCATCTTAGGCTGGGTATTATGTAATGAGAAAGGATTAATTAGAAATCTTGATGTGCGAGGCCCCTTGGGTCAGTGCAATCATAATAGGATAGAATTCTTCATTAAGATGGAGAGTGAAGTAGTTGACTCAGAGACTAAGGTCCTGAATTTAAATAAAGGAAACTACGATGTTATGAGGCGCGAGTTGGGTAAGATTGATTGGGGAATGTTACTCAAAGGGTTGACGGTGGATAGGCAATGGCAAACATTCAGAGATCGCATGGATGAACTACAGAATTTGTTCATCCCTGTTTGGCATAAAAATAAAACAAAAAAGGTGTCTCAACCGTGGCTAACAAGAGAAATTAGGGATAGCATAAGATCCAAGGAGAGGACATATAAATTGGCCAAAAAAAGCAGTAAACCTGAGGATTGGGAGCAGTTTAGGATTCAGCAAAGGAGGACAAAGGGATTAATTAAGAGGGGGAAAGTAGAGTATGAGAGTAAGCTTGCAAGGAACATAAAAACTGACTAAAATCTTTTATAGATATGTGAAGAGAAAAAGATTGCTAAGTCAAGCGTAGGTCCTTTGCAGTCAGAATCAGGGGAATTTATAATGGGGAACAAAGAAATGGCGGACCAATTAAATACATGCTTTGGTTCTGTCTTCACAAAGGAGGACACAAATAACCTCCCAGAGATGTCGGGGAACATAGGGTCTAATGAGAGGGAGGAACTGAAAGAAATCAGTATTTGTAGGGAAATGGTGTTAGGGAAATTGACGGGATTGAAGGCCAATAAATCCCCAGGGCCTGATAATCTACATCCTAGGGTACTTAAGGAAGTGGCCCCAGAAATAATAGATGCATTGCTGGTCATCTTCCAAAATTCGATAGACTCTGCAACAGTTCCCGTGGATTGGAGGGTTGCTAATGTAACCCCATTATTCAAAAAAGGTGGTACAGAGAAAACGGGGAATTATAGACTGGTAAGCCTGACATCGGTAGTGGGAAAATGTTAAGAGTCCATTATAAAAGATGTAATAGCAGAGCACTTGGAAAACAGTAGCAGGATCGGACAAAGTCAACATGGATTTACAAAAGGTAAATCGTGCTTGACTAATCTACTGGAATTTTTGGAGGATGTAACTGGTAGAATAGATAAGGGAGAACCAGTGGATGTGGTGTATTTGGACTTTCAGAAGGCTTTCGATAAGGTCCCGCATAAGAGATTAGCGTGTAAAGTTAAGGCACATGGGATTGGGGGCAATGTACTGACTTGGATAGAGAACTGGTTGGCAGACAGGAAGCAAAGAGTTAGAATAAACGGGTCTTTTTCCGAGTGGCAGGCAGTGACTAGTGGGGTACCGCAGGGATCGGTCCTAGGACCCCAGCTATTCACAATATATATTAATGGTCTGGACGAGGGAACTAGATGTAATATCTCCAAGTTTGCAGACAACACAAAGCTGGGTGGGCGTGTGTGCTGTGAGGAGGATGCTGAGAAACTCCAGTATGATTTGGACAGGTTGGGTGATTATACTGCATCTGCTATGCTTCTGCCCAATGTGGATAAATGCGAGGTTATCCACTTTGGTGGCAAAAACAGGAAGGCAGATTATTATCTTAATGGCAATAGATTGGGAGAAGGGGAAGTGCAACGAGACCTGGGTGTCCTTGTGCACCAGTTGCTGAAGGTAAGCATGCAGGTGCAGCAGGCGGTTAAGAAGGCAAATGGTATGTTGGCCTTCGTAGCAAGAGGATTCGAGTACAGGAACAGGGATGTCTTGCTGCAGCTGTACAGGGCCTTGGTGAGACCACACCTTGAGCATTGTGTGCAGTTTTGGTCGCCTTATCTGAGGAAGGATGTTCTTGCCATGGAGGGAGTGCAGCGAAGATTCACCAGACTGATACCTGGGATGGCAGGAATGACGTATGAGGAGAGATTGGGTCGACTGGGCTTATACTCGCTGGAGTTTAGAAGAATGAGAGGGGCTCTCATTGAAACTTATAAAATTCTAACAGGACTAGACAGACTAGATGCAGGAAGGATGTTCCCGATGGCCGGGGACTCCAGAACCAGGGGTCACAGTCTAAGGATAAGGGGTAAGCCATTTAGGACAGAGATGAGGAGGAATTTCTTCACCCAGAGTGGTGAACCTGTGGAATTCTCTACCATAGAAGGCAGTGGAGGCCAGTTCATTAAATATATTCAAGAAGGAGTTAGATATATTTCTTAAGGCTAAAGGGATCGAGGGATATGGGGAGAAGGCAGGGACAGGGTCCTGAATTTGGATGATCAGCCATGATCTCATTGAATGGCGGAGCAGGTTCGAGGGACCGAATGGCCTACTCCTGCTTCTATGTTTCTATGTGAGAGAGAGGGAGGGGGGAGGAGAGGGAGGGAGGGGGGAGCGAGAGGGAGGGAGGGGGCAGCGAGAGGGAGGGAGGGGGGAGCGAGGGAGCGAGAGGGAGGGAGGGGGGAGCGAGGGAGCGAGAGGGAGGGAGGGGGGAGCGAGAGGGAGGGAGGGGGGAGAGAGAGGGTGAGGGTGAGGGAGACGGAAGGAGAGAGAGGGTGAGGGAGACGGAAGAAGAGAGAGGGGGGGAGAGAGAGAGAGAGAGAGAAAAAAAGAAAGAGAGAGAGAGAGAGAGAGAGAAAAAGAGAGAGAGAGAAAAAGAAAAAGAGAGAGAGAGAGAGGGGTGTGAGGGTCCAGACGCCTGTAGTCCGTTCCCGGGGCCTGAGCGACGGCCGCACTTTGGAACAACACAGCTGGAGGCGCAGCACATGTACAATGGCCACAAAAGCAAACAAGTTTTAGGCCCCCGGTGAAACAAAAATGATAATTTTTTAAAAAACAATTCAGAAAATTGTTTAAAACTGGAAAAAAAAAATGCAGGAAAGTGATGTTGAATGTCCCGCGGTAAGTTCCAGATAAATTTTACCAGGTGTTGTCCTCTTTTTGAAAGTTTATCCGGTTTATTTAAATCATGTTTTGAGAGAGGGGGGAAAAAGTTTGTGCCCATTTGTACCTCAGAGTCTGTGAGAGACGGAGGGAACGGCAGCAAAAAAAGAGGCAACATCTCAAAGCTGATCACAACTCATCGCCAAGGCTGGGGATAGATAACCTCACCGCCTTCTTAGGAAGGTTAACCACTTTATTCACTTTCTTATTTGAGCTCCGTTTGGAATTAGAGTTTATTTTATTATTTTTTTTTTGCATGTTTAACAACAGCATTGAAGAGGGAAAGAGAAACTTGGGCAACTTCTGTCAAAGCTGCAACGAGACTGAAAGAATTAAAAAAATTTTAAATGAACTTTTCACAAAAAATGAGCGTTAAAAACACTTTTTTCCCCCCTAAGTTTCTAATATGATTTTGGAAGAAACAGAAACAAAAACCAATTTTCCCCTCATTGAAACAAGTTTCAACCAGGTCTTGAAGTCCAAATGCTTTTAAAGAGGCTTTGAATTGTTTAAAACATTTTAAAATTGATTTTTCTCAATATTTGAATTTGAACGATCGACCGATGTGAGTAGCTTTACACAAACATGCAACCATGCTGTTGAGGAGGTGGGGGGCAGGGTACGATTTGTAGGAGTTACATATTAAAAGTATTAAGACGTTTAGGAAGAGAACCAAAAAAGGAGAAAAACACAAAGCATTTTATTTTGATAGCAAAATACTGCCATATATATATTTTCTTCATTTTTTTTTCTTCTTCCCTCCCACTGGGCAGCTGTCTTCCATTCTGCCAGCGCAATTCACACCCCATCTAGAGCCATCCTTTGTTTCTTAACCTGTCCCATTACCATCTCCTCTCACCTTGAATATCTCTTAATGTCTCTTAATCTCTCCTGCTTTCTATCCTATCACTGACCTTCCCTTTTGTTCTTTCATCCCCTCCGCCTTTTCCCAGCCACTAAACTTGTTTTCCACGACCTGCTTTTTTCCAGTTCTGATGAAAGATCATCGACCTGAAACGCTAACTGTTTCTCCATGGATGCTGCCCTGGCCTGCTGAGTTTTTCAAGCATTTTATTTTGTCGATCGTTCTATAGTCCTAACAAGTCCCAGGAATAATGTAAACATAGATTTCCTCATAGAAACATAGCAGATAGGAGCAGGAGTAGGCCATTCGGCCCCTCGAGCCTGCTCCGCCATTCAATGAGATCATGGCTGATCATCCAAATTCAGTACCCTGTCCCTGCTTTCTCCCCATATCCCTTGATCCCTTTAGCCTTAAGAAATATATCTAACTCCTTCTTGAATATATTTAATGAATTGGCCTCTACTGCCTTCTGTGGTAGAGAATTCCACAGGTTCACCACTCTCTGGGTGAAGAAATTCCTCCTCATCTCTGTCCTAAATGGCTTACCCCTTATCCTTAGATTGTGACCCCTGGTTCTGGACTCCCCGACCATCAGGAACATCCTTCCTGCATCTAGTCTGTCCAGTCCTGTCAGAATTTTATAAGTTTCAATGAGATCCCCTCTCATTCTTCTAAACTCCAGTGAGTACAAGCCCAATCGACCCAATCTCTCCTCATACGTCATTCCTGCCATCCCAGGTATCAGCCTGGTGAATCTTCGCTGCACTTCCTCCAGGGCAAGAACATCCTTCCTCAGATAAGGTGACCAAAACTGCACACAATACTCAAGGTGTGGTCTCACCAAGGCCCTGTACAACTGCAGCAAGACATCCTTGTTCCTGTACTCAAACCCTCTCGCTACGAAGGCCAACATACCATTTGCCTTCTTAACCGCCTGCTGCACCTGCACGCTTACCTTCAGCGACTGGTGCACAAGGACGCCCAGGTCTCGTTGCACTTCCCCTTCTCCCAATCTATTGCCATTCAGATAATAATCTACCTTCTTGTTTTTGACACCAAAGTGGATAACCTCGCATTTAACCACGTTATATTGCATCTGCCATGCTTCTGCCCAATCACCCAACCTGTCCAAATCATACTGGAGTTTCTCGGCATCCTCCTCACAGCGCACACGCCCACCCAGCTTTGTGTCATCTGCAAACTTGGAGATATTACATCTAGTTCCTTCGTCCATATCATTAATATATAGTGAATAGCTGGGGTCCAAGGACTGATCCCTGCGGTACCCCACTAGTCACTGCCTGCCACTCGGAAAAAGACCCGTTTATTCCAACTCTTTGCTCCCTGTCTGCCAACCAGTTCTCTATCCAAGTCAATACCTTGCCCCCAATCCCATGTGCCTTAACTTTATACGCTAATCTCTTATGCGGGACCTTATCGAAAGCCTTTGGAAAGTCCAAATACACCACATCCACTGGTTCTCCCTTACCTATTTTACCAGTTATATCCTCAAAATATTCCAGTAGATTAGTCAAGCACGATTTACCTTTTGTAAATCCATGTTGACTTTGTCCGATCCTGTCACTGTTTTCCAAGTGCTCTGCTATTACATCTTTTATAATGGACTCCAGCATTTTCCCTACTATCGATGTCAGGCTTACCGGTCTACAATTCCCCGTTTTCTCTCTACCACCTTTTTTGAACAGTGGGGTAACATTAGCTACCCTCCAATCCATGGGTACTGTTCCAGAGTCTATCGAATTTTGGAAGATGACCAGCAATGCATCCACTATTTCTAGGGCCACTTCCTTAAGTACCCTAGGATGTAGATTATCAGGCCCTGGGGATTTATCGGCCTTCAATCCCATCAATTTTCCTAACACCATTTCCCTACAAATACTGATTTCTGTCAGTTCCTCCCTTTCATTAGACCCTATGTTCCCCGACATCTCTGGGAGGTTATTTGTGTCCTCCTTTGTGAAGACAGAACCAAAGCATGTATTTAATTGGTCCGCCATTTCTTTGTTCCCCATTATAAATTCCCCTGATTCTGAAACGTTTAGTGGAGTTTTAATAGAAACACGAGTTATGTAATGATGTATAAAAATGGCAGGAAGCTACTTCAGAAGAAACTACTACTTGTTTATTAAGAAAGACACAGAAAATACTTTCATTAGACTGATAATGTACAATTTTGATTTGGTATAAATGCTTGAAATAAGAGATTAAAAATTGAGATTACAATGAAGTTTGTTTCCCACTATTTAATTGGGAAGTACTTCAAATATTCAACACTTTTCATAAGAACAGAGATTAATATTATGGAGAATATTTGAGAGAAAAACAAAACATTAGAAACAAAATTCATAAATTAACATCTTTACATCAACATATTAGTAATCATTTCCAAGTCAGTCCAGTAAGAAAGATGAATGTTTATTTCTGTTAAATCATAGCTTTTCCTGCTTTTTGTTTTTAATTCGGTGACATAAATTGTGTATGTTTTTTTCTGTACTTGTGAATAACTGCTGCATTTCTGACATGTTACATGGAGGGGGGGTGCTGGTTCAAGAAGACAACGGCCCAGAAATTCGGGTCTCCACGGGTGAGTACGCACGGGGTACTCACGCGTGGGCCTGATGGAAGTGCCGGTTTCTTGCATGCACTGCGCATGCGCGGGAAACCAGCACTTCCGTTCCTCTGAACGAAGGGGTTCAGAGGGTGAACGCGTGTGTGTGTGATTCTGCGCGTGCGCTTTGAACTTACCCTCACGTAAAAACCTGTAAAAAAAAAAGTAAGTCTTTAGATTTTAGAAATGTCAAAACCAGGCGTAAGGCCTGCATTTTAAAAGGTAAGTAGTCAATTAATTAAAATTAAAACATTTTTTCCACAGGTTTATTATTTTTAAATACTTTAAAGCAAGGTAAGTTTATTTTTAGCCCAGTTAGAATATAAAATTATTTTTTGCAAAAATTTAAATTATTGTTTAAAATAGTTATTTAATGTAATTTATGGTTTATTATTTAAAAAGTGTGATGATTTTTAAAAATTTATTTGAAGGTTTACTACTATTTTGGGGCCGTAGTATTTATAAGTTTTGACAAGTCTTCCTGTCAAGACTTATGAATGGACTTTTCCCTGTGCCGATTGGCTGCCCATGGAATGGGCTTTTCCCTGCCCCGATTGGCTGCCCATGGCCCACGTGATCCCAGGGGACGCTTCGAACTAACTACGCCCCTGGAACACGCAAGCACTGCGCGCCGGCAGCTGGACCAGGCCCCGGATCGGAATTCCACGGGGTCCTACAGCTCAACTGCCAGCGCGCAAGCTAAGTGCAGGTCGGGGGCTTGCACCCGCGGGAAGCCCCCGACCCAAATTTCTGGGCCATTGTTTATTAATGGAAGTGATTGAAGTTGGAAATACGGATACCTGTTTTTGTTCAATTCTTTTTAATACTGTGAACTAAAGAACTAAAGCACTTTATATTTGTTGGGTGTCTGGTTGCATTGTGATTAATATTCTAATTACTTATGTGGACGTCCAGCACGTCAGCGCCAGAGGAAAGTCGCTGCTCCTGCTGCTTGGGCAGCCATTACTATAGTGACATGACGGATTAGCTAATACGTTGAAAACTTTAAAATTAATGCAAATTGCCTCTTTCAGCTCAACTTGGGCTTTTGGATTGTTTGTCGATGCATAACTGTGTAACGTTTCTGAAGTGTTAATGTATTATTATGCAGTTCTTTATATCCCAGTCATTTCTGACAAGTAATTTTTTATTAAAAATATAGAGTTTGTACATGACGAACTAAAAGCTTTTAATTAATTTGATTTGAGATGGTGGGGTGGCAATATGGCGTAACTGTATATATGCTTTTAACCGGTTGCTGTTGTAAAAGTTGTTGTTTTGTTTTAAAATTTGTCACAGACGAAAAAGTCACACTCAAAGGAGTTCGTGGCCGGCTCAGCACAAAAAAATTAGAGGGAAAATTACCGGGGACCCTTGTAAACACTGACACACACTCCCAGGGACCCCTGTAAATACTGACACACTCTCCCAGGGACCCCTGTAAATACTGACACACTCTCCCAGGGACCCCTGTAAATACTGACACACACTCCCAGGGACCCCTGTAAATACTGACACACTCTCCTGGGCACCCCTGGAAACACTGACACACACGCCTAGGGACTCCTGTAAATACTGACACACTCTCCCAGGGACCCCTGTAAATACTGACACACACTCCCAGGGACCCCTGTAAATACTGACACACACTCCCAGGGACCCCTGTAAATGCTGACACACTCTCCCGGGCACCCCTGGAAACACTGACACACACTCCCAGGGACCCCTGTAAATACTGACACTCTCTCCCGGGCACCCCTGGAAACACTGACACATTCTCCGGGGACCCCTGTAAACACTGACACACTCTCCCAGGGACTCCTGTAAACACTGACACACTCTCCCAGGGACTCCTGTAAACACTGACACACTCTCCCGGGCACCCCTGGAAACACTGACACATTCTCCGGGGACCCCTGTAAACACTGACACACTCTCCCAGGGACTCCTGTAAACACTGACACACTCTCCCGGGGACCCCTGTAAACACTGACACACTCTTCTGGGGACACATGTAAATACTGACACACTGTCCCGGGGAACCGTGTAAATACTGACACACACTCCCGGGGACCCCTGTAAATAGTGACACACTCTCCCAGGGACCCCTGTAAATACTGACATTGTCCTGGGGACCCATGTAAATTCTGACACACTCTCGTGGAGGCCCCTGTAAATACTGACACACTTTCCCGGAGACCCCTGTAAATACTGACACACTCTCCCGGGGAACCGTGTCAACACTGACACACACTCACGGGGACCCCTGTAAATACTGACACATTCTCCCGGGGACGCCTGTAAATACTGACACTCCCGGGTGTAGTGTCCGAGGATCAATAATACTCAGACTGCAGGAGAACAATAAAACAGGTATTTACTGAAGAGAGAGTAATTCAAGACTGAAGTACAGAAGCCTGCTAGGGCTTTTTATACAGGTGTGGTCACTGCCGGTACTGCAGTATAAAATCAGTTCTTCTCTTAAAGGTACATACACAACAATTCCTCCCCTTTTAGATAAACAGTACATAACATTCATTTAACAACTAAATAACTAATTACAATTACAATTTTCTCTGTACTATATACATCAACTGAAATAATTATTTATAAGTTCAGTCTTTGAGGAGGCTTCCAGATCCTGACTGGATAGTGCCTTTCTCGAGTATCCTGTTCTTGCGGCGGAGTCAATTCTGGCTCATTGTCATTGGTTGGTTCGTCAGCTTCCAATACCATTGCTTCTGAGGTAGACGCAATCTGTACTTCGGGTTCATTACCAGGTGCACATGCTCGTGGTATAGGTTTGGCTTGTTCCTGTGACTCTAGAATCTGGTCAGCCTGGCGTCTCACGATGCTCTCTCCAACGTCCACTGTGTACATTAGTGGTCCCTGCTGTGTGAATATCGTTCCTGGCTGCCATTTTTCTGTTCAGTAGTCGTGGGCCAAGACTGGTTGCCCTATCTTGAAGCTTCTGGTTGGCTTCTCATTGATGTGCTGGAATTGTTTATCCTCAACATCTCGTCTTATGTTTGGTTTGAGCAAATCCAGGCGACATCTTAGCCTTCGGTTGAAGAACATTATGGCTGGAGCTTGGTTGGTGACTGCATGTGTTGCAAACAAGAAATTATCTACCTTGTGTTGTAGTGGTATGTCATCATTATACATCGCCTTTATTGCTTTTTTAAAAGGTCTGAACAAACCTCTCAGCCAATCCATTTGTGGCTGGATGATATGGGGCAGATGTGTAATGTTTCACCCCATTATTCCTCAGAAACCTCCGGAAATCCTCGGACACAAACTGTGGCCCATTGTCGGAGCAAATCTGTTCTGGCAAGCCATTCCTGGCGAAGATGGTCCGTAGGACTGCAATAGTTTTCTCCGTGGTGGTGGAGGACATTTTGATGACCGCTGGCCATTTCGAGTGGGCATCCACGGCGATTAGAAACATTGAGCCCATAAATGGACCAGCAAAATCAATGTGTACCCATTGTCATGGAGATGAGGGCCACTCCCATGGGTGTAGCGGGGCCTGTGGTGGAGCGTTTTGGACCTTCTGGCATCCTGTGCATCTCTTGGTCATATCCTCGATTTCTTTATCGATTCCCGGCCACCACACAAACGCCCTGGCTAGGCTCTTCATTTTTACCCCTCCCAGATGACCCTCATGAAGCTCATTGAGCACTCTATCTCTCAACTTGGGTGGAATTACCACTCGGGATCCACACATCAAGGTCCCCCGGCACACTGACAGCTGTTCTCTCCTTGGCGAGAATGCTGGCAACAGTGAGTCGCCATGTGCTGGCCATCCCTTCACCATCAAATCATAGACCCGAGAGTGTGTCGGGTCATTTCGGGTTTCCTTCTCAATACTTGAGTTTGTAACAGGCAGACATTCGACTATGGTCGCATGGAATATCTCAACAGGGTCCACTGCAGGTGCTTCCTCTACCGTAGGCAACGGTAGGCGCGACAGCCCATCAGCGTTTCCATGCTGTTCTGTACCCTTGTACTCTATGTCGCACTGATGTGCCCCTAGAAAAAGTGACCATCTTTGCAGCCGTTGCGCCATCATCACCGGAACGCCCTTCTTTGGGTTAGTCAGTAGGGTGAATTTCTGCCCGTGCAGATAGTGATTGAACTTCTTCACCCCCCACACCAGGCTGAGGGCCTCCCTGTCAATCTGGGTGTAGTTACGCTCAGCTGAGGTTAACGAGCGCGACGCAAAGGCTATTGGCCTCTCTGAACCGTCAAGGAATTTGTGTGACAGCACCGCTCCAATGCCATAGGGAGACGCATCACATGCCAACCGAATCGGTAGTGTTGGGTTGTAGTGGGCCAATACTTCTTTTGAAGTGATTAGGCATTTACATTTCTGAAAGGCACGCTTACACTCATCACTCCATTTCCATGTTACTCCAGTTTGAAGCAGGGCGTTCAGTGGGTGCAGAATTGTAGATAAATTCGGCAAGAACTTATGGTAGTAGTTCACCAACCCGAGGAACGACCTCAGTTGCGACACATTTTCCGGTGCTGGAGCCTTGACTACAGCCGCAATCTTGTCTGGTGACTTATGCAACCCTTCCTCATCAATCATGTGGCCACAATACGAGATTTGTCTCCTGAAGAACTCGCATTTGGGGCGGTTGGCTCGTAGCCCATATTCCTGTAATCTAGTGAGCACCTGCTCCAGGTTGGCAAGGTGTTCACTGTCATTTTCGCCCGTAACCAGGATGTCGTCCAAATAACACTGGGTCCCCGGGATCCCTTGCAGGACTTGTTCCATTGCCCTCTGCCAAATAGCCGGGGCTGATGCTACCCCGAATACCAGTCGATTGTACTGGTAAAGGCCTTTGTGAGTGTTTATGGTGAGGTATTTCCTAGATGCTTCTTCCACCTCCATTTGTAGATACGCTTGGGCCAGATCAATCTTCGTAAAGCGTTTCCCTCCAGATAGCGAGGCGAAAATATCTTCTATCCGTGGAAGAGGATATTGTACTGTGTGCAGGACTAGGTTCACAGTTACCTTGAAGTCCCCACAGATGCGAACCTTCTTCGGTTCCCCAGGCGTGCTGCTCAATGATTTCTTCATTACAGGAACGATGGGTGTGGCCCACTCGCTCCACTCCACCTTGGACAGCACACCCGAACGCTCCAGACTCCCCAGTTCTGCTTCAACGGCTGGGCGGATCGCGTACGGTACCGGTCTGGCCTTAAAAAATTTTGGGTTTGCGTTATCTTCGATTTTTATCGTTGCCTTTACTCCTTTTAGAGTCCCAAGTCCTTGTTGGAATACCTCTTTCGCGTCAGTTAGAATTTTTGACAGTCGTCCAGGTGTGACGTCATCATCCTTTTTGTCAGTCACAGCTAGCACCTGAATGGAATGCCAATCCAATTGTATTTTTCGGATCCATTCACGTCCCAATAATGGTGGTCCTCCATCTGGTAGTATATATAGATACAGTTTCTGTGTTTCCTTGCCGTTGTATTTAACTGGCACCCTTATTTTTCCTCTGGGGTAGACTTTTTGCCCCGTGTATGTCTTCAATACAATGGACGTGTCCTTCAAGGGTATGAGAGAGAATAGCCGCTCATAGTCTCGTCGATTCATGACAGTTAGGGCTGATCCTGTATCCAATTCCATCTTTACTTGGGACCCTGCTATCATGAGGGTGACCCAAATGGTTCAGTGATCCTCCTTTGCGATCACGTTGTGTAACTTTAGACAACTTAGTCTCCTGCTCCCGGAGTCATTATCACTCTCCTGATCTTCTGAACTACTGTCTTGTCATTTTTTTAACTTTCTTGTACTTTTCCTTAGTAGTTCTTGTAGTGTTGGTTTTCTTTCCTGACCTGCAGACTCTTGCTATATGCCCCATTTTCCCCACATTGCCTGCATACTTTGTCCTTAAACCAGCAGTCCTTCTGATCATGGGTTGTTCTGCCGCAGCGATAGCACTTTTCTGCTCCATACACCATTTCGTTAGCGCTGTATTCTTGTGGTTTCTGTTGTATTTCCGCAGCTCCCCGTGCTGCTGCTTCGTAGGATACTGCCACGCTGAAAGCCTGTTCTAGCGTCAGGTCCTTTTCCGAAAGTAGTCGTTTCTGGGTTCCTTCACTCTGGAGCCCGCAGACAAACTTATCCCGTAAGGTGTCTGCCAGTCCTGCTCCGAACTGGCAGTGCTTCGATAACTTGCGTAGTTCCGTAAGATAGTCAGCATTGTTCTCATCTTTGTGCTGGTTTCTTTTATGGAAGTTGAATCTTTCTGCTATCAGCAGCAGTGTAGGGTTTAGGTGTTCCTGTAAGATATTAACAATCTCTTCAAAACTTTTCTCCATTGGTTTAGCTAGGGTAATTAAATTCCGCAATAGGCCGTACGTTCTTGCGCCCATCAAATTTAATAATACCGACGCCTTCTTTCCATTGGCCACCTCATTGGCATTGCAGGACACTTCAATTCTTTCCACATACGTGGTCCAGTCTTCTACCTCGTTGTTGAAAGCAGCGATACTGCCACTCTTCGGCATCTTGGGTGATTTAAAATGGCGCCTCCCGCGCTTTTTCTTCTTCCCCAATGTAATAAAATGGCGCCTCCCGTGCTTTTCCTTCTTCCCCAATGGAATAAAATGGCACCTCCCGCGCTTTTCCTTCTTCCCCTTGCTGCCACGCTGCTCCTAGCGTTCTGCAGGGTAATGGCGGCGACCCGCGGCTTCAGCGCATCTCACTTTTCCTTCCCCGCGTTCTATCCTCTCCACGCTGCCCGGTTCTTGAGCACCGACTGCGCCCTGTGCGCTCCACCCTCTCTCTCTCTCTTCCTCCCGATGACGCTGCACGGCCCCTTTGCAGAGCCGCTCGATCGAGCCCGAGCCCGCCGCAGTCCGGAAGGGTCAGCGCACTACCTGCTACCAGCATGACTTGCTGGAACACCTCGACTGGGGAGCTAGGCCCAGCTCTCCACAGCCTCCCCTGCAACTCTCTGATGGATCCCTGGGCGGTTGCCCACGGTCGACGCCCGCCGTTCTGACTTTGACCTCCAAGAAGCTTCTCTTCAGGGAAAAGATCCCCGTGAGGTGATGCAGTACTGCAGGTGAGTTCAAACCTGCCCGTCGTCAGTGTAGTGTCCGAGGATTAATAATACTCAGACTGCAGGAGAACAATAAAACAGGTCGTTACTGAACAGGGAGTAATTCAAGACTGAAGTACAGAAGCTTGCTAGGGCTTTTTATACAGGTGTGGTCACTGCCGGTACTGCAGTATAAAATCAGTTCTTCTCTTAAAGGTACATACACAACACTGGGGACCCCTGTAAATACTGACACACTGTCCCGGGGAACCCTGTAAATACTGACACTCTCCCCCGGGGTCCCCTGTAAACACCGAAACACTCTCCCGGGGACCCCTGTAAATACTGACACACTCTCCCGGGAAGAACCCCTGTAAACACTGACACATTCACCTGGGGACCCCTGTAAATACTGACACATTCACCTGGGGACCCATGTAAATTCTGACACATTCACCTGGGGACCCATGTAAATTCTGACACACTCTCGCGGAGGCCCCTGTAAATACTGACACACTTTCCCGGAGACCCCTGTAAATACTGACACACTCTCCCGGGGACCCCCTGTAAACAGTGACACACTCACCCGGGGACCCCTGTAAATACTGACACAATCTCCCGGGGACCCTTGTAAATACTGACACACATTCCCGGGGACCCATGTAAAGACTGACACACTCTCCTGGGGACCCATGTAAATACTGACACACACTCCTGGGGACCCCTGTAAACACTGACACACTCTCCCGGGTGTTATGTTCATTAATAAATAGACATTCTTATTATGAACACAGCTAGCTTTTGCTAGCTACTTTTATTGAGCACATGTGGACTTATACAGCATCTTGTAGAGGCTGCCATCTTGACTGCTGCCTTGTGGGTAGCCTAGTGCCTCATGGGTAATGTAGTCTTAATATCATACAGCTGGGTAGTGTAGTCTTATACATACAGCTATATACAGCTCTACACAGCTCCACCTAGTGTCCACTATAGAATGACATGCTATTGATCACTACATCCCCCTTTCTTTGAGGTTTAACAAAATCAATATCAATCAACTTTCAAGAAAACAATAAAGATAATATCAGTAACACTTTTGTTAGTGCTCTATAAACAAACATTTTCAAAACAGTCAAAGCTTTACATTGTACTCAAAGATTAAGTCTATCAGGCTCTTTTACTTCACGTGTGGATCTTCTCAACACGGGTAAGTCTGATGTGTCATCATGAGATTGTTCTGGCGGTGAATGACAAGATGCAGTTGCGGCATTGTCATCAATCTGCTCTTGTATAGATCGAGGTCTCCTTGCGATCTTTGCTTGGAGAGGGTTTCAGTGTTTCCTTCACTCTTCATGCCATAACTCTCAATGTAGTCAATGCACTCTCGAAAAACTTCTGGCAGCTGGATCCCATCATACAGCATAGTCCTCTCAGCAGCCTCGGCTAATGGAACACCAAAGATTGGCCTGAGGGAAGAAGGAGTATCCACCGGAACTGCTTCCTGCTCTGGTGCAGGCTTCTTCTTTCTCTTTTTCTCTTTCCACTGCTTAACAACATCTGCTGCGGTTATATCTTTGGACTTTTTCTCCTTGTGTTTTTCCTCTTTGTGCTTTTCTTCCTTTGGCTTCTCTTTGACCTTAAAGTCTTTTTCTTTCTTCTTGGAGAAACTAGGCTTTTTGAAGACATGGATACCCTTTGGCCTTTTCATCCTTGATGGGCTCTCTGCTTCATCACCTGAGTCATCTGGTCTGCTTATGGCACAGTTTATACGGTAGGCTCTCTTGACCAGTTCTAAGTCTTCACAAGCTTTGTCACCTAGTATCGAATCAAGTCTTTCAGCCACAACAGAAAACATGAGATGATGCACTTTGTCTTTGACTGTCACTTTAAGTCTGCATACACCTAAGCTATCTATTTTCTGTCCATTATAGTCCTTCAGTAGTACTGACTTTTTCTGTATTTTGGGCTTTTCTTTCATATTGTTAATGTCACTCATACTGATTAAGTTTGCTTTTGCCCCAGTGTCTAGTTTCAAGGTAACTAATGCTCCATTTACCTGCAGTGGGATCATCCATTTGTCCACTTTTACTGCATTGACTTTATGTTCAGCATTGTCCATTTCTGAGGGCTGCACATTTTCTGTATCTTTTTTGATATCGTCACATGACACCATTCCGACAAAAAATGTCTCACTTAAATCAGTGTCCTCAATTACATTAACTCGTTGCCCTTTCTTAGTTTGTACTTTTGAAAAGCATTGTTTGACAAAGTGATTCTTTCCATTACACTTTGTGCACATTTTCCCAAATGCTGGGCACTGGTGTTTGTAACCACAGCGTTTACAATTAACAATTTCATCCTCCGATTGCTTTTCATTTCTGTTCTGCCCACGTTTCTTCCCCTTGTAGGACACAGCATCGACACAAGCATTATCACTCATTACAATCGCATCATTACCGATTTCACTGAATGTCTGCGCGTGCTTTCGAGCTAGCTCGCTGGCTTGGCATATTTTCACCGCATTTTCCAAAGTTAGTTCGGTTTCTCTCAACAGACGTTCCCTGACTTTTTTATCATGAATACCAAACACAATCTGGTCACGAATCATGGATGCTTTGAGCTCAGAGAAATTACATGTCTGTGCTTTCAGTTTCAGATCAGTTATAAAGCTATCAAAAGTCTAATTTTGTTGCTGTGTCCGAGAACAGAAGATGTATCTTTCATAGGTCTCATTCTTTTTGGGAGAGCAATGTGCATCAAATTTTTTTAGCACATCTTCTAATTTTTCTCTGTTCTCCGCGGGATTAAATACAAATGTATTAAATACCTCTATCGTCTGTGGGCCTGCAACCATAAGCAGCAACGCTATCTTCCTTGCATCTGGCTTCATACCGAAGCCGATGGCTGCAATGTAGAGTTCGAATGCTGTTTAAAAGTCTGCCAATTGTAGTCGATTTTTTCTGTGAGTTTCAAACGCTCTGGTGTCTTCAAATTCTCCATGTTGCTTTTCACAATTTTCAGCAGATCTTCACCACCCTGGTACCATGTTATGTTCATTAATAAAGACATTCTTATTATGAACACAGCTAGCTTTTGCTAGCTACTTTTATTGAGCACATGTGGAGTTGTACAGCATCTTGTAGAGGCTTCCATCTTGACTGCTGCCTTGTGGGTAGCCTAGTGCCTCATGGGTAATGTAGTCTTAATATCATACAGCTGGGTAGTGTAGTCTTATACATACAGCTATATACAGCTCTACACAGCTCCACCTAGTGTCCACGATAGAATGACATGCTATTGATCACTACACCGGGGACCCCTATAAATACTGACACACTCTCTCGGGGACCCCTGTAAACACTGACACTCTCTCCCGGGGACCCCTGTAAATACTGACACACTCTCCCAGGGGCCCCAGTAAATACTGACACACTCTCGTGGGGACCCTTGTAAATACTGACACAATCTCGCGGGGACCCCTGTAAATACTGACACACTCTCGTGGGGACCATTGTAAATATTGACACACCCTCCCGGAGACCCCTGTAAATACTGACACACTCTCCCGGGGACCCCTGTAAACACTGACACACACACCCGGGGACCCCTGTAAATACAGACACACTCTCCCGGGGACCCCTGTAAATACTGACACACTCTCCCAGGGACCCCTGTAAATACTGACACACTCTCCCGGGTGTTGTGTATGTACCTTTAAGGGAATAACTGGTCTCCGACTGCAGTACCGGCAGCGACCACCCCTGTATAAAAGGCACTAGCAGCCTTCTGTAGTTTCAGTTTCCCGATTAAAGCAAGTCTTTACTGAATGGAGACAATCAACTCCTGCTGTCCGTGTCTCAATTATACACGGACATAATTTTGGCGACGAGCAGATACGAACTTACCTACAGTCTGCACCACCTCTTGGGATCCATTCCTGAAGCGAAGTGAGCAGAGGTCAAGGCCAGAAGGAAGAAAAAAAGCAGTAGAAACGGGCGTTGACCGTGGGCATCTGCCCGAGTCAGCGGAGTTGAAGATTGCTGGAGAAGCTTTCGAGAGCGGGGCTTGGTTCCTGTCGATGGTGCTTCAGCTAATCGGGCTGGTGGCAGGTAGTACACTGATCCTTCCTGGGCTGCGGCGGTCTAGAACTCGAGCGGGTGGCTTGCAATGGGGCCGAGCAGCGTTGTCGGGAAGAGGAGAGAGAGAGGGTGGAGCACACAGGGCGCAGCCGGTGCTACGAAGCCGGGCAGCGTACGGACCCGAGAAGAGGGAGGCAAGAGTCCCACAGGGTTGTTCCACAACGGGAAAATAATAATTAAAAAATATTAACCGCACAGAAAACCACGAGGAGCTGCAGGTTGCAACGGAAACCGCGGAAAGCAGCGCTAGCAACAGCGGGGAAGAAGGCAAAGCGCAGGAGGTGCCATCTTAATCCAGCGGGGAAGGCGGCAAAGCGCGGGAGGCACCATCTTAAGCCAGCGGGGAAGGCGGCAAAGCGCGGGAGGCGCCATTTTATATTTCCAAGATGCCGAAGACTGGCTGTATCGCTGCCTTTGATAATGCGATAGAGGACTGGACCACGTATGTCGAAAGAGTCGAGGTATATTGCGAGGCAAACGAAATAGCCGATGAAAAAAAGGCATCGGTACTGCTAAACGTAATGGGTGCAAGAACGTACGGCCTATTGCGGGACCTGATTACTCCAGCCAAACCGAAGGCGAAGAGTTTTAATGAAATTGTTGCTATCCTACAGGAACACCTAAACCCTGCACCGCTGCTGATAGCAGAAAGATTTAAATTCCACAGGAGAACTCAGCATAAAGATGAGAGCAATGCTGAGTACCTTACGGAACTATGCAAGCTATCAAAGCACTGCCAGTTCGGAGCAGGACTGGCAGATACACTACGGGACAAATTTGTCTGTGGACTCCTGAGTGAAGGAACACAGAAGAAGTTACTCTCAGAGAAAGAGCTGACGCTAGATAAGGCTTTCAGCGTGGCAGTATTGTACGAAGCCACAGCCAGGGGAGCTGCGGAAACACAACAAAAGCCACAGGAATACGGCACCCACGAAATGACACGAGGATTTGCAAAATGTTATCGCTGCGGCAGAACTAACCATGACCAGAAGGACTGCTGGTCCAAGGACAAAATATGCAGGCAATGCAGAAAGATGGGGCACATTGCACGAGGTTGCAGGTCTGGGAAGAAGACCAACGACAACAAAAAGGCTACTAAGGAACCGTACAAGAAAGTACAAAAGATGACGGACAGTAGTTCCGAAGACCAGATGAGCGATAGTGAATCCGGGAACAAGTGACTAAGCTGTCTCAAACTTCACAATGTAATCGCAAAAGAGGATCACTGAACCATTTGGGTCACCCTCACGATAGCAGGGTCCCAAGCTAAAATGGAATTGGATACAGGATCAGCGCTAACCGTCATGAATCGACGAGACTACGAGCGGCTATTTTCACACATACCCTTGAGAGAGACATCCATCGTCTTGACGACGTATACGGGGCAAAAAGTATACCCCAGAGGAAAAATAAGGGTGCCTGTCAAATACAACGGCAAGAAAATACGGAAATTGTATCTCTACATACTGCAAGATGGTGGACCACCGTTATTGGGACGTGAATGGATCAGAAAGATAAGCTTAGATTGGCACTCCATTCAGGCAATGACGGTGGATGGTAAAAGAAGATGACAACATCACTCCTGGACGATTGTCAACAATCTTAGCTAACGCCAAAGAGGTATTTCAACAAGAACTGGGCACTCTTAAAGGCGTAACCGCCTCGATAAAAATAGAAGAGAATGCAATTCCCAAGTTTTTCAAAGCAAGACCGGTACCATATGCAATTCGCCCAGCCGTCGAGGCAGAG
The DNA here is from genome assembly GCF_052327205.1 of Somniosus microcephalus. Taxonomy (NCBI): domain Eukaryota; kingdom Metazoa; phylum Chordata; class Chondrichthyes; order Squaliformes; family Somniosidae; genus Somniosus; species Somniosus microcephalus. Next base: position 227,414,157 of record NC_140989.1, on the reverse strand, counting down.
CTGGAGAATCTGGAGAATGCAGGAGTGTTGTCTAAGGTAGACTGGAGCGAGTGGGCGACACCCATCGTTCCTGTCATGAAGAAAACGTTAAACAATAAGTCTGCGGAGCCAAGGAAGGTTCGCATCTGTGGGGACTTCAAGGTGACGGTGAACCCAGTCCTTCACAGTACAATATCCTCTTCCAAGGATAGAAGACATCTTCGCCTCACTATCTGGAGGGATGCGTTTTACAAAAATTGACCTAGCACAAGCGTATTTGCAGATGGAGGTTGAAGAATCCTCTAGGAAGTATCTCACGATAAACACTCATAAAGGTCTTTACCAGTATCGTCGATTGGTATTCGGAGTAGCATCAGCTCCGGCGATATGGCAAAGAGCGATGGAACAAGTCCTGCAAGGGACTCCGGGGACTCAGTGTTACTTGGACGACATCCTTGTGACAGGTGAAGATGACAGTGAACACCTTAACAACCTAGAACAGGTGCTCACTCGACTACGGGAACATGGGCTAAGAGCCAACCGCCCCAAGTGCGAGTTTTTTAAGAAACAGATATCGTATTGTGGCCACGTGATTGAAGAGGGGTTACATAAGTCCCCTGACAAAATTGAAGCGGTTGTTAAGGCCCCAGCGTCTGAAAATGTGTCGCAACGGAGGTCATTCCTCGGATTGGTGAATTACTACCATAAGTTTTTACCGAATTTGTCCACAATTCTGCACCCACTGAACGCCCTACTACGAACGGGAGTAGCATGGAAATGGAGCAATGACTGTAAGCGGGCCTTTCAGAAGAGTAAGGACTTAATCACTTCAAGAGAAGTATTGGCTCACTACAACTCTTCACTACTGATAAGACTGGCGTGTGATGCGTCTCCCTACCGCATTGGGGCGGTACTGTCACTTAAATTCCTTGATGGTTTAGAGAGGCCGATAGCTTTTGCGTCACGCTCGTTAACTTCAGCCGAGCGTAACTACGCCCAGATTGACAGAGAGGCCCTCAGCCGAGTGTGGGGGGTGAAGAAGTTTAATCACTAACTGCACGGTCAAAAATTTACTCTACTAACTGATCATCAACCTCTTGTCTCCATTTTCAACCCTCAGAAGGGCGTACCGATAATGACAGCACAACGGCTACAGAGGTGGTCCCTTTTCCTAGGGGCACACCAATATGACATCGAGTACAAAGGAACTAAACAGCATGGGAATGCTGATGGATTGTCGCGCCTACCATTGCCGATGGTGGAAGAAGAACTTGCAGTGGATCCAATGGAGATATTCCACTCGACCATGGTCGAATGTCTCCCTGTGATGAATGCAAACATAGAAAAGGAAACACAAAATGACCCGACACTATCCTGGGTCTATGATTTAACGGTGAAGGGATGGCCAGCACATGGCGAACCACTGCTGCCAGCATTCTCGCCGAGAAGAGAACAGCTGTCAGTGTGCAGAGGAACCTTGATGTGTGGATCCAGAGTAGTAATTCCACCCAAATTGAAGGATAGAGTGCTCAATGAGCTTCATGAGGGTCATCTGGGAGGGGTAAAAATGAAGAGCTTAGCCAGAGCGTTTGTGTGGTGGCCGGGAATCGATAGAGAAATCGAAGAGATGACCAAGAGCTGTACAGGATGCCAGAAGGTCCAAAACGCCCCACCACAAGCCCCTCTACATCCATGGGAGTGGCCCTCATCTCCATGGCAAAGGGTGCACATTGATTTTGCTGGTCCCTCATGGACTCGATGTTTTTAATTGCGGTGGATGCACATTCAAAGTGGCCAGAGATAATAAAAATGTCCTCAACCACCACAGAAAAAACTATCACAGTCTTACGAACCATATTCGCCAGGAATGGGCTGCCTGAACAGATTTGCTCTGACAATGGACCACAGTTTGTGTCTGAAGAGTTCCGGAGGTTCTTAAAGAACAATGGTGTTAAGCATTACACATCTGCCCCATACCATCCAGCCACTAATGGATTGGCCGAGAGGTTTGTTCAAACATTCAAGAAGGCTATCAAGGCAATGTGTAATGAAGATATACCCCTACAACACAAGGTGGACAACTTCTTGTTTGCCTACCGGAATGCGACACATGCGGTTACCAACCAAACTCCAGCCATGATGTTCTTCAATCGAAGACTACGATGCCGCTTGGATTTGGTTAAGCCAAACGTCCGAAGAGATGTGGAGAACAGGCAGTTTCAGAATATGAATGAAAGGCCGACCAGGAGTTTTAAGATAGGTCAACCAGTTTTGGCCCGGGACTACCGCACAGAGAAATGGCAGCCAGGAACGATTTGTACACGGCAAGGACCTCTCATGTATACCGTGGACATTGGAGAGAGCATTGTAAGACGCTATGCTGACCAGAATCTAGAGTCACTGGAAAACGTCAACTCCACACCACGATCTGATACACCTGGCGATGAAACTGACGTACCAATTGCATCTACCGCAGAATCGGTGATATTGGAAGCAGATGAACCAAACGACGACATTGATCCCGACTCAACCTTGCCAGAAGAACCTGATACCCCAAAGAGGCGTTATCCAGACAGAATCAGGAAGCCTCCTCAAAGACTGAACTTATAATTGCTTAACCTCAACCAATGTATCTAGCAACTGTAATTGTGATTGTAATTAGTTATCATTTAGTTGTTAAATGAATGTTATGTACTGTTTATCTAAAAGGGGAGGAATTGTTGTGTATGTACCTTTAAGGGAATAACTGGTCTCAGACTGCAGTACCGGCAGTGACCAACCCTGTATAAAAGGCGCTAGCAGCCTTCTGTAGTTTCAGTTTCCTGATTATAACAAGTCTTTACTGAATGGAGACAATCAACTCCGGCTGTCCGTGTCTCAATTATACACGGACATAATACCGGGGACCCCTGTAAATACTGACACACTCTCCCGGGGACCCCTGTAAATACTGACACTCTCTCCCAGGGACCCCTGTAAATAGTGACACATTCACCTGGGGACCCCTGTAAATACTGACACAATCTCCCAGGGACCCCTGCAAAAACTGACACACTCTCCCGGGGACCCCTGTAAATACGGACACACACTCCTGGGGACCCCTGTAAATACTGACACACACTCCCGGGGACCCCTGTAAATACTGACACACTCTCCCAGGGACCCCTGTAAACACTGACACACTCTCCCAGGGACCCCTGTAAACACTGACACACTCTCCCAGGGACACCTGTAAATACTGACACACTCTCCCAGGGACCCGTGCAAACACTGACACACTCTCCCGGGGACCCCTGTCAATACTGACACACACTCCCGGGGACCCCTGTAAATACTGACTCTCTCTCCCAGGGACCCCTGTAAATACTGACACCCATTCCCGGGGACCCCTGTAAATACTGACACACACTCCCGAGGATCCCTGTAAATACTGACACACTCTCCCGGGGACCCCTGCAAACATTGACACACTCTCCCAGGGAACCATCTAAACACTGACACACTCTCCCGGGGACCCCTGTAAATACTGATACTCTCCCGGGGACCCCTGTAAATGCTGATGCACTCTCCCGGGGACCCCTGTAAACACTGACACACTCTCCCGGGGACCCGTGTAAACACTGACAGTGTCCCGGGGATCCCTGTAAATACTGACACAATCTCCCGGGGACCCCTGTAAACACTGACACACTCTCCCAGGGAGCCCTGTAAATACTGACACACATTCCCGGGGAGCCCTGTAAATACTGACACACACTCCCGGGGACCCCTGTAAATACTGACACACACTCCCGGGGACCCCTGTAAATACTGACACACTCTCCCAGGAACCACTGTAAACACCGACACTCCCAGGGACCCCTGTAAATACTAACACTCTCACGGGGACCTCGTTAAATACTGACACACACTCTTGGGGACCCCTGTAAATACTGACACACACTCCCGGGGACCCCTGTAAATACTGACACACACTCGGCTGTTGTGTCCGTGTATAATAAGACACAGACTGCAGGAGAACGGTACAACAGGTGTTTACTCAACGTGGCTCACACGGGAACTGATCTGTACAGATTACTACTCAGTGCTATATACAGGTGTGGTCACTGCCGGTACTGCAGTATACATGAGCTGTAAAAGATAGTTCCCCCCTTAAAAAGGTATATACATTACAATTCCTCCCCTTTTAGATTAACAGTACCATAACACTCATTTAACAATTAAATATCAAGCTAATTACAATTAACACTTTTAACATGCAACATTAGCTGAAAATAGTCTATTTATATATTCAGTCTTTGGGGAGGCTTCCTGATCCTTTCTGGATAGCGCCTTTCCCGAGTGTCTTGCTCTTGGTGCGGAGGCGATTCTGGCCCCCTGTCATCGGTTGGTTCATCAGCTTCTGATGCTACTGTTTCTGGGGTAGAATTCCGTCTCTTGCTGCAAGCAGGATGCAAAGGTGGGCTTTACTGTTGTCAGGACACACATACGACATCAAATATCGCAAATCAGACTTGCACGGCAACGCAGACGGTCTCTCGAGGCTACCCTTGCCTGTTACTCCCCCAGAGCCTCGTTAGATAGACATCTTCTACTTTAGACAAGTGGAGGGAGCACCCGTCACGGCAGTTCAGGTGCGAAGGTACACCTGCAACGATCCAGTCCTGTCTGAGGCAATGGACAATGTCATTCGAGGGAGAGCTATAGGAGATTCTCCTAGTTTGAAACCTTACGTTTCAAAAAGAAATGAGCTCTCCGTCCAGGCAGGTTGTCTTCTTTGGGGACGCCGTGTCATCATTCCGCTACCTCTGAGGGAACCGATACTGCAACAACTTCATACAGGCCACAGTGGGATGGTTTGGATGAAGGAAATGGCAAGAAGCTACTTCTGGTGGCCAGGTCTTGATGGAAATATTGAGGAGAAAGCCAAAACATGTTCCCCATGTCAAAGGGTCCGGAATGTTCCACAGCTGGCAACCCCACACCCCTGGGATTGGCCTGCAGAAGTGTGGCAGCAAGTACATGTGGACTTCGCCAGTCCTTTCGAAGAGAAGATGTTTATGGTGGTTGTGGACGCTCATAGCAAGTGGCCGGAGGTCGCTGTGATGAGGTCTACCACGGCAGAGAAAACAATTGAGAAACTTGGTGAGATGTTCAGCCGTTATGGCTCACCGGAACAACTCGTAAGTGACAAGAGTCCACAATTTGTATCACAGGAGTTTGCAACCTTCCTGCATGTGAATGGTGTCCAACACATCAGGTCTGCGCCCTATCATCCCTCTACTAACGGCCTGGCAGAAAGGTTCGTGCAAACTTTGAAGCACGCCTTGAAGGTATCACAAGGTCAGGGCTCCATCCACCAACGTCTGAACAGCTTCCTGTTGTCCTACAGGAACGAGACGCATGCCACAACCAAAACTTCCCCCGCTTCGCTCATGATGAAGAGGCAGTTGCGAACAAGTTTTGACTTACTCAAACCTCCAAGGGCAGAACAGGTTGTCCATTGTCAAAAACAAGCTCCAGTTGAAAAGAGAGAGAAAAGAGCCAAGGAGAGACGGTTTCACCCTGGAGAGCACGTCCTAGCTCGAAACTACAACACTGGACCGAAATGGGTTCCTGCTATGGTGATCGCGCAGACAGGCCCTGTGTCTTACACGGTTGAGACTGCCGAGGACGTCGTCTGGAGAAGACACACAGATCAACTGTTGCTAGGAGCAGAGAAAGCCACAGAGGCTCCAACGGCTGGTTGGCCTGAACTGTGTACGGATGATACCGCAAACCAGCATCCTTTGCCACAGTGCTCTTCTCCAACACAGGAAGTCAAAGAGACTGTTCCACCTGTGCAAACTCCTGACTTTCGACTGACAGAGGCACCTTCTCCATCCAGGCCTGTGTCAATGGCTACTGCTGTGGAAGCCAGCGATGACCGCTGGTATCCTGTCAGGGAGCGGCGGCCTCCAAGACGCTTGGATCTGTAGGCTTAGCGACTTACCCACAAGACTGGGGCAGAATAAACTCCAGGGTAAAGTCAGGGTTTGAGGCAGTCTACCTCTACCCTTGGTTAGTGAGTGCATTGAAAGTAACTTACCTGTTGAGGAATAATGTGGACCTTTCATTTAAGAGGGGAGGAATATGTTATGTATTGTGTGTTCTCCTCTCACCTGTGGTGGCGCTGTCACAGCAGATAAATGGTTGGGTGTTCTCTTGGTTAAGTTTAGCTCTCTTTGTTCGGAACTTTCCAGAAGTTCCTTTCCTTCCTGAATAAAGCACTTCATGTTTGAATCTCTGAGTTCTGAGTCCTAAATTGTGTCTAGGTAGAAAGGTACCGACACAACACTGGGGACCCCTGTAAACACTGATGCACTCTCCCGGGAACCCCTGTAAATGCTGACACTCTCTCCCGGGGACCCCTGTAAATACTGACACACTCTCCCGGGGACCCCTGTAAATACTGACACACTCCTGCAAAACCTCTGTAAATACTGACAGACACACTCGGGCAAGGTGGGGGGGGGGGGGGCGGCGGGGTGGAAGCTCCTTTGCAAATACTCCTGTGTGCATGGGCTGTCCTAACTTTGGAAAGATAGTCTAAGCTAATCAAAACACTGTCATTGCAAAAATATTAATTTCTGCTGCTGTATGTATACGAATTAATGCACTATAAAAATCAACAAATGCAGAAATATTCAGAAATCTGATGATCTTAGAAGCCCCTGGGATCCCATCATGGTGACTCCAATTTGAAAACTTAGGCTTTGAAGTGCTGATGCTCGAGTCTACTTGAACTGATTCCATCACAGTGCTGAGGCTGCCGACTGAGTCCAGTATAGAGGACATCATGTGGAGACCACCTGTCTGTGGTGAACTCCTAACACATGTAAGGGTAAATGAATGATTCAGAAACCAACCTGTAGCAGGAGCTTCCTACTGGTGAAAAAACACTTGAAGCCTGCCCCACAGGAGGTAATTATGGGCAGATTTCACCGCATTGCTGCACCAGAACTAGACGTGTGGTCCAACTCGGTGTCAAAGCAACACCTTAGATATCATTTAATACAAGGGGAGTTGGCGCCTACTGTTAGTACAGCCCTGTAATGAAAAGCATTTATCTCCATTAAATATCAGTGTGTCTTACATCAGTGTCCACGATGCTAAACTACAGTTCAATTGCACTTTCCTGTTCAGTTGAAGAAAATGAGGCAGCTTCCCCGCCAATCAGCTCGATGTTACATAGGAACAGGAGGAGGCCATTCAGCCCCTCGAGCCTGTTCCGCTATTGAATTCGATCATGGCTGATCTGTATCTTAACTCCATCTGCCCACCTTGGTTCTGTAACACTTCATATCCTTGCCTAACAAAAATCTATCAATCTCAGTTTTGACATTTTCAACTGACCCCCCAGCCTCAACAGTTTTTTGGGGAAGCGTTTTCCAGATTTCCACTACCCTTTGTATGAAGTGATTCCTGACATCACCCCTGAATGGCCTAACTCTACTGGTAAGGTTGTGCCTCCTTGTGCTAGACTTCCCACCAGAGGACAGTTTCTCTCTCAATCTACCCAATCAAATCCTATTAAACACCTCAATGCGATCACCCCTTTTTCTTCAATACTTCCTATGTTATTACGGGACAACTTGATTGAAGGTTTTTTTTGTGTCTGACATCTATATTAGATGCTTCTCATATTGCTTTCTGGTGAAAGGTGTCTCTAACTGCTACCGATGGGACGGTGGCAATGAGTATTGTAAGGAGCTTTTACTTTCAGGAGAGCAGTGTTACCCCAGTTTCATTACTCACACAGTCCTTCTTTTCATAGGCCTGTAGGTCTCTGATTGGGAATATCCAGATTCATTTCTCTGTGCAAGTATGCACTGTTAATGACATCATTATGGATTGTCATCCAAGTGTGTTCATGCAACTTATGTCCTGAAGTTCTCAAGCTCATGAGACAAGACCAGCTTCCTGCGTTTCGTGGGCTTTAAGCGAAGCCGATTATTTCAGTGGCAGCTCACAAAACCCACAAAGGTGTGAGTCTCCGCCGCTGATGGAATGATGGAGGCCAATTAGTTTATGTTTATGAGTGCGGGACAGCTTGCCATCAGCTGCACTCTCCTAATGTAACAGGGGCCGGCACACAGGTCTCACCTTAACCCGCAACATCCCAATGATGGGTAAACTCACTCTCAGTAGCTTTTGTAACTCTAACTTATGAAGACACACTCACAGAACCAAACTTGTTTTCATTGAAGAAGATTGTGAGGAGACGTGATCTAGGTTTTAAAATGCTACGAGGAATGGATAATGTAGATGCAGGCAGGCAATTTAACTTGGACCGTGAGTACAGGGCAAGAGAACACAAGCCCAGTATTAAAGAGAGTCAACCAAGACAAGATTAGAAGGAATTATTTTCCTCATATGGTAACGGGGTATGTGGACACTGCTCCTTGTGGAGGCAGTTAATGCTCTATCAAGTAACACCGCTTTAAAAGGGAGCTGCGTAAATATCAGATTAGGAATAGGATTGAGGGTTATAAGAGAAGTACAGATAGAGATGATTGAATGCACTAGGGAATTATTATTTCCTGAGCAGCTGGAATGGTGCAAATATTACACCAAGGATGGGAACTGGTCAATGCGAAATCATATAGTGTCAGTATTATGGAGCTCTGCTTGATTAGCTTGGGTGGGAGGAGGAGGAGGAATAGGTAAAATATTGCAGAGCCTTCCCTTGGGATTAAGGGGGATGGGTGGAGTCCACGATGGAATGGAATTTGTACCGTCTGTGAAGGGATTGATGTGCCAATTGGCCATTTCTGATTCCATAATCTCTTACATAATGGAAATGCAGCTTAAAGAAAACACTTGCTTAGGCGCCAGTTAATTCCCAATACATTGTGCAGCATTGCATAATAGGATAAAAGGAACATTTCGCTTATCACAGGATTGATGAGTAGGATTGTCAACATTGACAAGTTTGACCGCTCATTTTTTTTCTTCCTCATTACATAAGAGTTTAGGTCTGTGTGTTTTTTGCTTTCTAATTGTTTACTTTCTATATTTGTTGCATTTTAAATTCATCAATCATATTAGGCCAAATCCCATCTGCCTGTTCAGGTGGAAATAAAGATCCCATTGCACTATTTGAAGAAGAGCAGGGGAGTTATCCTGGTGCCCTGGCCAACATTTATCCTTTGAGCACCATCACCGAGAACAGATCTGCTGGTCATTCACCTCATTGCTGTTTGTGGGACCTTGCTATGCACAAAATGGCAGCCACCTTTCCCAACGTAACAGTAAATGTGCAAAGTAATTTTGTTTGTGAAGTGCTTTGGGATGTTTGCGAGAGGTATGTTAAGGTGCTTTTTAAATGCGGTTTCTTTCTTTGCTGTACTCCAGGTTGAAACCAGTGTGTTTCTGGATTAATCTTCCAGCTGTTATTGGCAGGTAAATGATAGCTGCAGTTTCCTCTTTTTGTCCTACTTTTAAAAACTTGTTAAGACTGTTGTTCATGGCTTTTACAGGCAGCGAATCACTGTTTCACTTCAAGTGACTGCTGAAACAATACTTTACTATCGCCAGACCTTTTCTTTACAGTATTATAGTCTATTTGTTCTTGAATTCAATGGCCACTCTCTTCTTCATTAAGCATCCTGCGCACACTGTTAGGAGTTAAGCCTGACTTGATTGGCTCTGGAGAAGCCGTATGCTCAGCTTGCACATAAAATGTCCTGACACTGCGGACAGGGATGCTGTAACATGGTCTCCCAGAAGGACACATTTGCATTGCCGCAGCTAAAAAAAACATTTTGCTTCGAAGGAGTAAGTTTCCCCTGTGAGGTAGGAGGGAAGTAGGAGGAAAACAGTGGCAACTTGTATGAGGAACTCTTTTGTATTTTAAATAGCGAGGATCAGCATCCACTCCCAGATCTGGTAGCATGTAGGTGCAGTCTATCAACTGCAAAATGGTGCTTTGGGCTCAATTTCAGAACAGCATCCTCTTCTGCATCAGTGTAACATTTTCCATTAGTCACACCAACCACCTTTGTGGGTTCTTTGAATGGAGTCTCAGAGCTGAAAGGATAGTGTGCTCACTCCAACATCCAGTTCCACTTTCAGCCCCCACTCCCACGGCCAAAACATTATAATGAAGGACAAGGGACAGTTAATCCCCAACTCATTACCAGTCAACACCAGTTGATCTTCCAGGTTAAATAACTTCGGACAACCATGGTCCACTCCTCTTTTGAGAAAGATCATTTCTATAAGCCTCTCATCTATCTTGGAGCTGGGGTACCATCCTCAATACAATCCAAGACCTGGTCGCCCACTTCTTCATGAAGGCTTGTGTGAGGCACCTAGGTTGAAAGCCTTCTGAAAAACAATGCAAGTGGGTTTCTCTTGAGCCTTACAACACTCCACAATCTTGGACAAAGCCACAACCTCCAGTGTGCATTCCTTCAGATTGCCAACGAAAGGAAATGCCCAGTTCCCCCATCATTGACATCCTTCATCTGATGACCACAAAACAAACTCAAAGAAATTCACCAATTGGAAAAAAAAGGAATGTCTAGACTCCAACTGAATGGCTTCCAACAAAAAAAAGCTTATGTTGCTGTCACAGTACAAGTGGAATATAACGATGCCAGGGAATGAAGCAGCCTTTACACAGTTCCAGTAATGCGTCTGGCTGGACTTTGTTCATGTTTCTGGACTCCAAATATTTTATTGGAGCGGACAGAAGGAGAAGTGCAATCAGGCCACGATTTTTGGAGGCCTCTCTCGATGATTCCTGAGGAATTGGTACACCCTGATGTTGTGCTAGCAAACCAATGCTGGTTTTTTTTTTCTTACTGCTTTTATTATATCTTTTTCCTCCGGGTTTTCCTCTTTTCATCTCACTATCCTTTCATCTCTGAGACACTAACCATTGCCGAAAAACATTTTCACAGACACAAAATAGCTCTCCTGTAACTCACCCAGGTTGGCATTCCTCATGTGAGAGTTGAATCACTGAGTGTTGATGGGCTAGTTGACCACGGGGGGCATCACAGCGCAGTCCAGAAGGGTGATGACCAGGAGCAGGAATCCCAACTGAGTTTGTTTTCTTTCCCAGCTCAGGGGTGCTCTGGCTACTCTCTCCCCCTCTCTCCCACTACTGTAGCATCCATAATCGATGTCCCAGCAGAGACCAGCTCACTCAGCACAGACCTGGGACCTTCCTATTCTGTACAATTCAGTTCCACACTGGGCAGCACGGGTACAAACTGAGCCATTAAAGCAGTTGGATTCACTCCAGTCCCAGGGAGAGTGTTACACTGGATTCCTTATAGAAACATAGAAGATAGGAGCAGGAGTAGGCCATTCGGCCCCTCGAGCCTGCTCCGCCATTTAATGAGATCATGGCTGATCATCCAAATTCAGTACCCTGTCCCTGCCTTCTCCCCATATCCCTTGATTCCTTTAGCTTTAAGAAATATATCTAACTTCTTCTTGAATATATTTAATGAATTGGCCTCAACTGCCTTTTGTGGTAGAGAATTCCACAGGTTCACCACTCTCTGGGTGAAGAAATTCCTCCTCATCTCTGTCCTAAATGGCTTACCCCTTATCCTTAGATTGTGAACCCTAGTTCTGGATTCCCCCGCCATCGGGAACATCCTTCCTGCATCTAGTCTGTCTAGTCCTGTTAGAATTTTATAGGTTTCAATGAGATCCCTCTCATTCTTCTAAACTCCAGTGAATATAAGCCCAATCGACCCAATCTCTCCTCATACGTCATTCCTGCCATCCCAGGTATCAGTCTGGTGAATCTTCGCTGCACTCCCTCCATGGCAAGAATATCCTTCCTCAGATAAGGCGACCAAAACTGCACACAATACTCAAGGTGTGGTCTCACCAAGGCCCTGTACAACTGCAGCAAGACACCCTTGCTCCTGTACTCGAATCCTCTCGCTATGAAGGCCAACATACCATTTGCCTTAACCGCCTGCGGCACCTGTATGCTTACCTTCAGCGACTGGTGCACAAGGTCTCATTGCACTTCCCCTTCTCCCAATCTATTGCCGTTCAGATAATAATCTGCTTTTCTGTTTTTGCAACCAAAGTGGATAACCTCGTATTTATCCACATTATACTGCATCTGCCATATCATTCAACCTGTCCAAATCATACTGGAGTTTCTTGGCATCCTCCTCACAGCACACACGCCCACCCAGTTTTGTGTCGTCTGCAAACTTGGAGATATTACATCTAGTTCCCTCGACTAGATCATTAATATATAGTGAATAGCTGGGGTCTTAGCACCAATCCCTATGGAACTCCACTAGTCACTGCCACTCGGAAAAAGACCCGTTTATTCCAACTCTTTGCTTCCTGTCTGCCAACCAGTTCTCCATCCAAGTCAGTACCTTACCCCCAATCCCATGTGCTTTAACTTTACACGCTAATCTCTTACGTGGGACCTTATCGAAAGCCTTCTGAAAGTCCAAATACACCACATCCACTGGTTCTCCCTTATCTATTCTACCAGTTACATCCTCCAAAAATTCCAGTAGATTAGTCAAGCACGATTTACCTTTTGTAAATCCATGTTGACTTTGTCCGATCCTGTCACTGTTTCCCAAGTGCTCTGCTATTACATCTTTTATAATGGACTCTAGCATTTTCCCCACTACCGATATCAGGCTTACCGGTCTATAGTTCCCCGTTTTCTCTCTACCACCTTTTTTAAATGGTGGGGTTATATTAGCTACCCTCCAATCCATGGGAACTGTGCCAGAGTCTATAGAATTTTGGAAGATGACCAGCTATGCATCTACTATTTGTGGGCCGCTTCCTTATGTACCCTAGGATGTAGATTATCAGGCCCTGGGGATTTATCGGCCTTCAATCCCGTCAATTTCCCTAACACCATTTCCCTACAAATACTGATTTCATTCAGTTCCTCCCTCTCATTAGACCCTATGTTCCCCGACCTCTCTGGGAGGTTATTTGTGTCCTCCTTTGTGAAGACAGAACCAAAGTATGTATTTAATTGGTCAGCCATTTCTTTGTTCCCCATTATAAATTCCCCTGATTCTGACTGCAAGGGACCTACGCTTGACTTCACCAATCTTCTTCTCTTCACATATCTATAGAAGCTTTGAGTCAGTTTTTATGTTCCCTGCAAGCTTACTCTCATACTCTATTTTCCCCCTTTTAATTAATCCTTTTGTCCTCCTTTGCTGAATCCTAAACTGCTCCCAATCCTCAGGTTTGCTGCTTTTTCTGGCCAATTTATATGTCCTCTCCTTGGATCTTATGCTATCCCTAATTTTCCTTGTTAGCCGCAGTTGCACCACCTTTTTTGTTTTATTTTTATGCCAAACAGGGATGAACAAATTCTGTAGTTCATCCATGCGATCTTTAAATGTTTGCCATTGCCTATCCACCGTCAACCCTTTAAGTAATGTTCCCCAATCCATCCTAGCCAACTCGCGCCTCATACCATCGTAGTTTCCCTTATTTAAATTCAGGACCCTAGTCTCTGAGTCAACTACTTCACTCTCCATCTTAATGGAGAATTCTATCATATTATGATCGCTCCTCCCCAAGGGGCCTCGCACAACAAGATTGCTAATCAATCCTTTCTCATTACATAATACCCAGTCTAAGATGGCCTGATCTCTAGTTGGTTCCTCGACATATTGGTCCAGGACACCATCCCATATACACTCCAGGAATATTAAACAAATTACTGAGTTTGCTATCAACTCTGGAAATGTATGCAGTTTGAATGTGGATTACACCATTGGGAGCAAACCTTTTCCATTCAACCTGTTCTTAACCTTTTTGTCCCTCCAAGAAATTGACCCGAAATCCTTTCAGAATGGGTTTGAAGAGCTGTTTTAGGGAAGCGTTGTGGGGCAGACTCAGATCAAACAGCTCGTATAGCAAACCTGAACATAAGAGTTGTCACGCTGAAATTAAAGGCAACTTCACTTTTTAGCCTGTTGTGGCACAAACTTGTTCAATCTGGTTTCTGTACGGTTAGGCTTAGATTTATTAAGACTGAGGTTTCAAAGATACAGTACTCAGCACCAGAGGCAGCCATCATAGATCACACATAATTGCACCCACTACTGTATATAAACAATAAAGTGGTTTGCATGATGCATTGCCATGGGGATACAGTCCTGTTCAAAGCTGCACAATCCTTTCTTTAATAAGCAGACTGCCAGTTCTAGAGAAACTATTCTCACACGCAACATGTAGTGCAGGATTTGGCTTCAGATGAGCTCATGCTCCAGGGGCACCAACCTGCATTGTTTCCATGAGGCCTTCAGTCTGGTGCCTCACTAAGAAACTGGAAGCTATGGGAGTACGTAGCCAAGTCTTGGATTTTATCTGATGTGTATTTCAGCTCCTAAGAGAGACTCGCTGAACCGATCTCTCTCAAAAGAGGTCACAGGCAAGGTTGTCTACCATCGCCCATCCTGTTCGATTTCTTAATCAGTGGTGGCATCATTGTGCTAGCTCAGAGTGCTTGTTCCAGGCCTTTTTTCACAGCTGATAGTGTTGTTGACAGACTCATTACTGCATTCTACTGTCTGTCTTCAACAATGGGCTAACCAGTGGGATGTGATTTTATGTGCACGCTCAAGGAGGTATTGGGAAGGTATTGATTGGAAAACACCAGGGGCATCTGTCTCACTTGTCCATTCCTGCAGTCTTGGTGGATACCAGCTTCAGCCTGGACACAATCCCTTGGAGACAGGCAGAGAAGGGCGAAGGGCACTCTGATCTTCCTACTCTTTCTTCAATGACAGCAAAGCCCCAATTTAGATTAAGCTTGTGGTGCCTAAAACATGTTTACAAACTACTCTCTTTCATGGTTCAGAACACCACCAACCCCCCTCATAAGGTAACCCATCCTCCTATCGAGTAACTCCTCACCTATGTAATGTAACTGTCTCCCATGTTATGTAAATCTCTGTATTAGGTAACTCTCCCACTCTTGCCCCCCATGTGAGTTAACACTAACCCCTGTATTATGTAACACTTCCCCTTGTAAAGAAACTCTTGCCCATGTGTTAGATAATTCTTCATCAATTTCAGGTAACCCTTGTATTATTATGTAACTCTCACCCCACCCCCCTTCTGCCCCTCCACCACCCCACGTCTTAGGTAATTCTCCATTCTGTATTATGGAAGTCTTCCCCTGTGTAAAGTAACTCCAGCCCCCTCACTATATTATGTGATTCTGGGTATCTAACTGCTCCCCCATGTGTTAGGTAGCTCCTCCCTCTTCCAACCATCCCCGCCCCCCCACCAGGTATTCAGTATCTACCCCGTGTTAGGATACTCCCCCACCGTGCTCCACGCTAGGTTAGTGTCTCATGTGGGGTTATGAACTCACCCGCCCCCCACCAGGTATTCAGTAACTACCCCATGTTAGGATACTCCCCCACCATGCCCCACGCTAGGTTAGTGTCTCCTCTGGGGTTATGAACTCACCCGCGCCCCACGTGTTAGCCAGCTTATGCAGAGAACACCGATTTACTGAAAATGTTCAGAAGGGAGCTGGACTTGTCCCGCGATGCAGACGACTCCACCTTGAGATTGGTCTCCACCAGCCTAAGGCTGTGCAGAATGAAGATGTATGGTTCTGACACACTGGGGTCATTTGCAACATTATTCTACAGAGGTATAGCATAATTATAGAGTGCAGCAAATTACTGCTCGGGCAAGTTCATCATCATCATCACTCAGCCCCACACCAAAGCCAGAATTTTCAGTGTCTAGGGCTGTTTAATGTAAAATTGCAATCCTTCACAGCCAACTCCACTGCATGCAGTAAGGGTTGAAATTCATGGGAAGTCACACTGCATCACATCAGTGTTCTTGCACCTTGTAATTTCTAAAAACAGACTCTGCAGAATGTGGAAGGAGTCAGGCAAAAGGCATCTGTGATTAATTGACTGGATAATGGTGACCTGTGACTCTGCCCCTGCCTCAGCTCATCTGCTGCTGAAACCCTCATTCATGCCTTCGTTACCTCTAGACTTGACTATTCCAATGCACTCCTGGCTGCCCTCCCACGTTCTACCCTACGTAAACTTCAGCTCATCCAAAACTCGGTGAGTGTTAAGACACGAGCAGCCAAGTCCAGTTCACCCATCACCCCTGTGCTTTCTGACCTACATTGGCTCCCGGTTAAGCATTGCCTCGATTTTTTAAATTCTCACACTTGCTTTCAAATCCCTCCATGGCCTTACCCCACCACCCCCCCCCACCCATCTCTCTAATCTCCTCCAGCCCTAAAACCCTCCAAGATATCTGCGCTGCTCTAATTCTGGCCTCTTGCGCATCCCCGATTTTAAACGCTTCACCATTGGCGGCCATACCTTCAGCTGCCCTGCAACTCCCTCCCTAAACTCCTACGCCTCTCTTCCTCCTTTAAGAGGCTTCTTAAAACCTACCTCTTTGACCAAGCAGCTGCCCTAATATCGTCTTATGTGGCTCAGTGTCAAATTTTGTTTGATAACGCTCCTGTGTCATGTCCTGGGACATTTTACTACTTTAAAGGTGCCATATAAATACAAGTTGTTGTTGTTCCATGTGACCAGTGGGATATGTTTCTGTGTGCCACTGCTCCCTGGCCATGTATATTCTATCTGTAGCACAGTGGCACAGGCTAATTCCAAGCACCCAACTCCATTTACTTTACACTGCACCACGCAAGCAGCTGGGTACAAAAACCTTCAAGAGGCATTGTCTTTGTGAAAAAGCATTGGTGAATCTTCAAGTCATTTGTTTACTGGGAATGCCAACCCTCCAGGATTGCCCTGGACTCTCCAGGAATTAAAGACACTGCTGTGAGCATCCCAGGAGAAAAACCAGAGGGACATTAAAAATTGTGTTTAATTTTTTTTTTACTTTTAACACTTTATTAGTTGTAAAAATATCGGATGTGGGGGGGGGGGGGGTGGGAAGGCTGTTTGACTGAAAGTCAGGAATCATCCAATTGGATAACTTAGAGTCTTTTCACTTTCCTATTGGCGTGAGAAGGCAGTGCGCCGCGAGAATGGGTGATTTGGACGACCAATGGCAGGGCGATTGGAGGCGGGAGGCAACGTGTTGACACCTCCAGGAATATGTCCAACCAGTGTTGGCAACCCTATCGGTTACAGGCATGCAATGTGTTGATATAAGTTGTGTTCAAACGCACCCTTGCCTTCGATGGTATCATCATGGTACATAAGAAATAGGAGTAGGCCATTCGGCCCTTCGAACTGTAGTGTATGTACCCGTCTACCTTTAAGAGAACTATTGTATGTAACCGTTCACCTTTAAGAGAACTACTTTAGGTGTGGCACTACTTGTTTGGCTTCTGTATACTGTAATACCGACGGTGCCCACACCGGTATATAAGTGTTGTGGCATGATTCATTGGGCAGATTCGCCCTGACCTTCGAATAGTAAAGACCTGTTTGTTTGTTACTCCTGAAGTCTGTGTCGTTATTAACAGTACAACCCACAGACTTTACAGTGGCGACGAGTCCGATCGTACCCTGCGGCAAGACTACCAAAGCAACGAAGAGCGTCGAAGAGAGGCAACCGCCCTCGTCGTTATGCTGGGAGAAAACACGAGGCTGCAGCAATAGAAAGGAAGAAGACTTAGCAACAAAAGCTTCCATCAGCAACAGGCACTGACTACCCTTCTACCACGGTGCGGAGTGAACCGATCAGCAGGAAACGAGGCGGCCGCGGAGACTGTGAGTAGGGGAAAGTGTAACAAAATCCGGAGGATAAGGGCTGTGCACTCGACCACGGTCGAGGGGGAGCAGAGCTGGTCAGGAAGTCGGGTCCAACGGCGTCGTGAGATAGCCGGACCGCGATCGGCAGGAAAAGCCGGGCAGCGACCGAAGCCACGAAGCGCTGAGACTGGGAGCAGACGCGGGAAAAGAGAAACTCAGCCGCAGCCGGGGAGGGAAGCACCGGACTGCATGAGGGCTGGGAGGCGAACGGGAGCCGAGCGTGTGGGAGAGGCAGAGCCGACCAAAGGAGACTGCGCGAGAGCCAGTCCAGCGGCTGAACTGTTATCCGTGAACGGGGTGTACCCAGCGCCGGTAGAGCCATGCGAGCGGGAGAGAAAGACAGAGCCGAGTAAGGGGAGCTGTGCGGAAGCCAGCCAGCGGCTGAACCTGTCCACTGTGGGGAAAGCGTACCCCTTCCACCAGGGAAGAAACGCGGGAAGCCGCCATTAGGCGGAGAAGACGACAGAAGCGGGAAACCGCCATTGAAGTGGGCGGGGAGAGAAGGAAAGAGCGGGAAACCGCCATTTTCGTGGGAAAACCGCCATCTTAACTGCCATTGAAGTGGGCGGAGAGAGAAGAAAAGAGCGGGAAACCGCCATTTTCGCGGGAAAAACCGCCATCTTAGAAATAAACAAATAAATAAGAATACTTAAAGAAATACTTGTGCTGCTCCCAAGGAAAGAAAGATGCCTAAGCGAGGGAATATTAACGATTTTAATTCTGAGATAGAAGACTGGGCCACGTACGTGGAACGCATAGAGATTTATTGTGAAGCCAACAAAATAGAGGAAGACGACAAGGCGATAACATTGCTAAACTCGATGGGGGCAAAAACATACGGGCTCTTGAAGCATCTAATAGCACCAGATAAACCGGCGGATCAGACTTTCGAAGAGATTGTGGCTGTGCTGAAGGACCACTTGAACCCCACACCGTTGATGCTGGCTGAACGTTTCAAATTCTATGCAAGAACGCAGAGGAAAGACGAAAGTAACGCGGAATACTTGGTTGAACTGCGTAGGCTGGCGAAATACTGCCAGTTCGGAGGGAATCTGACAGAGGCACTGCGAGACAAGTTCGTATGTGGATTGTCCAAAGAAGGGACGCAAAAGCGACTACTGGAAGAGAACGACCTCACACTAGACAGGGCTGTTCTTATAGCTGCATCGCACGAAGCCGCAGCGAAAGGAACAGCGGAAATGCAGCTGAAGGCGGCGGCACTCGGGGTGGACCAAATTACCTCGAATACAACAAAATGCTATCGTTGTGGGAAGACAACGCACGACCAGAATCAATGCTGGTTTAAGAACCAAGAATGTAGGAAATGTGGCAAACTGGGTCACATCGCAAAGGTATGCCGGTCAGGGAAGAAGACCAACAACCAAAGGAAGCCATCACGGGAAAAGTACAACAAGGTACACAAGGTGGCTGAGAAGAGTTCAGACAAACAGAATTCAGACTCAGACCCAAACGGCCAGGAGCTGGGTAGTCTGAGAATTCATAATGTGAGTAAGGAAGCTGACCTACAAACTATCCGGGTCATGCTAAAAATAGCTGGAGTCCAAGTGAAAATGGAGTTGGACACTGGATCAGCTGTATCAGTCATAAATCGAAGGGATTACCACCGGCTATTCTCACATATACCCTTAAGAGATACCAAGTTCATATTGCAGACATACACGGGGCATAAAGTATACCCCATGGGAAAGATAAGAGTCAAGGTGAGAGATAGGGGTAAAGAACACCCAAGAATGATCTTATACGTACTACCTGAGGGAGGACCACCACTTCTAGGATGGGAGTGGATCAAGAAAATAGACATGGAATGGCACTACCTACAAGCAATGACGAGTGAGGACTCGGTGCAGACAAGCAGCTCAGACTCTGAGCCGGAAGACGATAAGTCCAGCCCAAGTATGAAAAACAAGGTTAACATGAACTCACTGACTAAGGTTGGGAAAACGATGGCGTGTATAAAGACAGAGAATTCTGAGTCTGTTCAAGTTACAGACATATGCATTACGGAGGAACACCGGGCTCGAACTCAACGTTATCTCAAAGTACGACAACAATTAGAACAATTGAGTTACCGTCTCGTACAAGAGATGAAAACAATGAAAAAGTTCTATGACACCGAATGGGAGAGTCTGGAAAGACAACAGAACCTGCTGGCTCAAGCAGAGAGCGACCATAGAGCCATCGTGACCAATTACCGATCACATCTCCCTTATGATGTCCAAGAGTTAGAATATTTGCATGATCTAGAGATACAGCATAAAGGCAAACCACGCTACACTGAGGATTTTGTTCTGCAATTGGAGACGGAGCTAGTGCAAGCAAGGTTAAGAGAAGCTGAATCGCAGTGTGCACTTAAAGAGATGCAAAGAAAAATCTTGGACATAGAAAAGAGAAACGCTTCTTTACCTGATGAGAATAATGTGGCCATGTTGCAAGAGGAGCTTATAGGGGCGAAACTGAAAGAAGCTAAGCAAAGGATGTTGGAACTTGAAACACAGAACCAAATCAGCAGTAACCAGCTAGGTCGAGCAGAGAAGGAGTGCAATGGTCTACAGGAGAAGGTGCAATATCTCTCAGCCCAGAATAAGGGACTACTCACTCAGTTAAATGAAAGTAAAGGGAAAATGGCTGAGATAGACCGCAAGAATAAAGAAGATTTGATGGCAGTGAGACTTCGAGAGGCAGATAGCATAGCAGCCTTGACTGAACTCCAACAGAAAATTGCGAAAGAAGCAAATGAAGAGGAATCTTCAGGAAGCCAGGATTTTATTCCAGTTCTTCTCTACGACTCCTTACAAGCAGAGTGTGAGAAGTTGAAAGAACAGTATGAACAGGCCCAGGCTACAATTCTGGAGGGGGTTAACTCGGCAACCTCCGAAAAGCTAGTTTCAGTAAAAGCATATGAGCAACTAAAGGTTGAACGTGAACAAGAAGTCCAAAGGCTGCAGGAAATTCTTGATGAGCTCAAGACCAAGACAGACTCATCGGTAGAAGTTCCATCCATAGATGAGAAATTAGAGGTGAAAGACATGGCAGAACATGAAAGACAAGATGTCCAAGAACTCATAAAAATAGTGAAGGAAACCCAAGACAAATATGAGGTGGCAATGACCGAGGTTCAACAACTTGAAGAACAGATTCAACTGGGAATCCTTTCAGTGGAAGAAAAGGAAACTGTAAGAAACACAGAGACTGTAAGAATGGCCCCTGAACATGAGTTAGAGAGCATCAAGACGCAACTTCTCCGAGCGCTGGAAGCCAAAGTACAAGAGGAAAAGAAGGTGAAAGCATTGGAGGAAAAGGTGGATGAAATGGAGAAGACTCTGATCCACAGTGTTCCCGTGGAAGAGTTAACGGTCAGCCAACTCCTTCATATGCTGAGGGACAAGACTCTGCAATGGGAACAATCGGAACACGAGCTTCAATCTTCAAAGGAAAGGAGTTCGGAGCTCTCAAAAGTGAGGGAAATAGCTGCGGTTGCAGCACAGACTTTACTGGGATGCCAAAGGTACGCTGAATCACGTCTATGTGAACAACAGAATGTGGAAACAGCTACTTCAGTAGAAGGATTAAATAGCATAATAACGCAATCCCCGATGGAAGGGAAAGTATTGAACTCACAAATGAGGTCAGTAGTGAAGGAATGGCAGACAACCCAGGAAGAGCGGGATGAATATGAATGCATGAAGAAGTCTTTTCAAGAAAGATGTCTAGGGAAGGAACCACAGTCAGCTAACGTCCAGATGGGTAAGGAGGAAGTAGAAGGCCCTCTCGCTGGCCTAACTCAGGACGAACCCGAATATTACCATGACCTGTTGAGTGACACTGAATATTACGAGGATCTGGTCTGCCCAGTTTGTGATGAAAACTCCCAAAGTGCCGAAATCAGGATGAAGCACTTAAAGTCGAAGGAACATAGAGAGTTGGTGGTGCTACAGCTGGCAGCTGATAAGGGAGCCCCGAGAGTCTCCAAAAAGCAGAAAAGAAAAAGAAGAAGCCGAAGATGATAACTATCTCAAATATTATCACTTCTACTAGATCATGCGTGGACCCTACGAAAAGAGCTAAATCAGTTGGAAAGTAGGAAATTACCAAGGCAACCCAGTTGTTGTAAAAGTCAGCACTGCTGGTTCAGCAGGACGAAAGTTCAAACTGTTACGTCAAGAAAAGGCTATGGAGGAGTCACGCTAGCAATGTGAACCGTCTACACCAAAGAGATGTTGTTCGGACCAAGTCAAGATCAGAGACTGAATCTGTGAACTGTTCCCGCAGAGACTGAACCTGTGAACTGTTCCCGCAGAGACTGAACCTGTGAACTGTTTCCCACCGAGACTCTATCTGTAAATTGTTTTAGATGAAATTGAAGATATGTTATGTTTAATGGGGACTCTGTATGTAATAAGCTAAAAAGGGAGGATTGTAGTGTATGTACCCGTCTACCTTTAAGATAACTATTGTATGTAACTGTTCACCTTTAAGAGAACTACTTTAGGTGTGGCACTACTTGTTTGGCTTCTGTATACTGTAATACCGACGGTGACCACACCGGTATATAAGTGTTGTGGCATGATTCATTGGGCAGATTCGCCTGGACCTTCGAATAGTAAAGACCTGTTTGTTTGTTACTCCTGAAGTCTGTGTCGTTATTAACAGTACAACCCACAGACTTTACACGAACCTGCTCCGCCATCCAATAAGATTATGGCTTATGTTCTACCTCAAATCCACCTTCCTACACTATCCCATATCCCTTGATTCCCTTAACATCCAAAAAATATGGTTAAAGTCATGTGTCCCTCTTCGGCCATCCCCGTTTCACTTTAGTTTGCCAAATACTTCTCCATGAAAACACCCCCTCATGGCCATGCTGCATTGGCGGTTGCTCTTTGGCCAAGACAACATGTTCAGCCTTGCAACCAACCTTGAATCCGTTGCTTTCCGCTTCCTGGAGCTTCTGTAGTCTGATTTGCCCATCGCAGGGGCTGAAAGCCGAGGACGGGGCGAGGCAGCTACATTTACAGTGCGGTCCCGAGCTGATAGATTCCACTGTGTACGAGTCGTCCGCTGTAGCGGTGCCTTCCTGGATCCGCCGGCAGGCGTCCCGGCCCAGGGGTCTCAGCATACACTTGCAGCGGCAATCCGAACCCTCAGACACGGCTTTCACTTTGTTATAGTCCCCTAGCAACTGGAGGCAAGCGAAGAGCAGGTCACAACCGTGTGTGAGAGAGAGAGAGTACACCATACATGTTAATTGTGAATCAGCGCCTAATGCAGGAAACTTGCAGTCATCACAGGATGTATATATTAATATAGCGAGAGCTCTGTACAATCAATCCAAGTAATGAATGCAGTTAAAAGCGTCTTTTTGGAATGTTATTTCTATCTATCTATTCTGACTAAAATTTTTGGATACAAGTTTTTAAATCATTGTGCAGCTTTCCTAAACCGAGTTAGCCTTGATGGGAAAGCCCCAGTGTCTGTTACAGTACAACAACCAGATAATTCACAAACTTGTAAATGAACATTTGCAGCTTTGAGGTGTCAAGGTTCTCATGGGCAAGAGGTGCGCGCCTCTCTCAAATACAATCTCAGCATCGCTAAGAATTGTCCCACTTGGGATTGCATTTAAAAAGAAACCGGTGCAGTGGTGCGACAGAAAAACTAAAAGTTGCAAATGTTTCTGCACACAACCAGCAGGTTTGTTAGACTGAAATAAACAAATATCTGACCAACACAATTCCTTCCAATGAAATCCAACAGACCAGCTCCTCGGCTTCTTTCCCTGGTTTTTGCTAAGGTGCAGCCACTTTTTTTTTACAAAAACAGACTGCAGTTTTTTTTATTTTTGTTACCCACCCACCCAGTAAAGCGCTGGTTTTACCTCTGCCAGGACGCTGTCCTGTCTCTCGGATTCAGTCGCCGGTGTCCCGGCTTCAGCCTCATCCTTCGGTTCTTCCCAAACGCTTGGCATCGGTTTGGGATTTTTCCCAGTGATGTTGTGGAGCCCGCTGCTCACCGGCAGCCCTCTGCACAGAACGAAGCCCAAGACGAAGACTGCTCCCAAAAGCATCTTCGCCATCGGCAGAGGGGAGCCTGCTGCACTCAGCCCTCGCCGAAGAGAAGTCTGGTCGAGGCGGTGGCAGGATTGCCGAATCTTAGCTGGCAGCTGCCAGGATCTGTAGAAAGCGAGTGCCAAACTCCCCCCCCTCCTCCAAATCGGCAAGACCGAGGCTGAGACACAAAACTACAAGACTCCAGAGAATGGTTCAGTTCCTTCACAGAGAGATGAGGGGGTAGTGCATATAACTCTGTATTGCCATACACAGCGAGCTCCTGTGTGGCGAGAGCACTCACTTTCAGTGTGCAGCTGAGCTGGATAGCTTGCAGCTGAGTGACTGAATGGACTGAGGGAAGCGAGGAGGAGTTTTACTGCCAATAGTCAGCCAGAGTGGATGGGAGGGCTGTTGGTCAGAGAGTAACAGCCTTGAGAACAAAATACAGAACCACAGAAGGGGTAAAGAAACCAAGGCTAGTCTATGTTCATTTATAACTTGTCAAAATGCGAAACTCGCATATCTGAAGAAACGCGACCCCAGTCCAAATCTAGCAACAAATCAGTAAATTGAGATGAGAAAAAATAAATTGACATTTTTATATTCTTCAAGATGGACGAACATATTTTATGACATTTTTAGCTCTGTTGTTTAAAGTTTTAAGTAATGATATTTAAAATGTTAAAAGGATTCGATAGGGTAGAGACAGAAAAACTACTTCCTCTGATGGGGGAATCAGGAACGAGGGGACACAATCTTAACCGCAGAATTAGGCTGTTCAGGAGGGAAATCAGGAAGTAATTTTTCACCAAGTGTAGTAGAAATGTGGAATTCTCCCTAAAAGGCGGATATTGGGATAATTGGAGCTTTCAAGATTAAGATCGATAGATTTTTTTGTTGGGTAAGGATATCAAGGGATATGGAACTAAGGCTGGTAAATGGAACTGAGATACAGATGAGCCATGGTGTAATTGAATGGCGGATCAAGCTCGAGGTGTTTTATGGCCTGCTCCTCTTATTAAATCAAGGCTTTTAATGATTAAGGTGAAAACTTTATTTAAAATCATTCAGATATAGGTTGAATAATTACCTTCTAATTAGATGTCTCCAAACAACATGAAAATGAAGAGTAGCTGCATATGCTTTAGTGTCTTATCAAATTGTCAAAAATCTCAGTGCTTCAAACAAGGAATTACATTATAATTAAAACCAGTTTCTAAAAGCAAATTGTAAGAAATGGTACACAGTTGAATCGTCTTCACAAAGCGCTGAAGATTCTTTCTAAGAAGAATCGTGTCAAACGGGAACGGGGTGCCATGTTTGTTCTGCTAAAACATGTTGAGGGCAGAGATTTCCAGGACACTGAGTTTTCTATCCCATTCATACTGTCAGGAGATGGTGTTGAGCGGAATTCGGGGACTTCCTCACAGATGGAGAGAAGCTTGCTCTGAGGATGGCTGCTCTTTAGCACCTCCGCCAGGCCAATTACTGAGTGGCACTCTCAGCAGCCACGGAAGGGGGCTATAGATCACCCACTTAACCTGGGGGATAGTGAATTATTCATTAAGATCTGGAAAGGGAGAAAACGGAAATAACTCACCACATCATCAAAAAGAGGATAAAAGATCCTCCCATGGTTAAGTAGCTAACTGCTCCCACTGATATTGCACTGACCCACAGATTAGGAAGGTTCCCTGTCTCTGCTGAATTAGCTGCACTCAGTTGAGGCAACAGTTGGGGAGTTACTGTTGTCAGGCCCAGGGAAGGGGTAAAAGCAGCCAGGGATCTCACCCTCAGTTGCTATTCAGCAATCCTTTGCCTCTGCCTAGTGACAGGGCTTGCAGGGTAACCACTGTCTGCAGGTGCCCCTGATACCACAGCCCAGCAAGAATCAGTCTCTTAACGACAGGTGGTGAGGAAATTGAAATGGGAAAAAAAAAACCCTATTTTTGGACCTATGGTTCCCAATGCTGTCCACCTCTGGGGTTTTCTTCACCTCATGTCTGGGTCTGTTGTAGACTAATTGATAGAGATTAATTGCTATGATTAGTTAACTCAATTATCATTGCCTCAATCGACTACAAGGAAGGTAGAGGGTGAGCTAAATGGGCCTTGGTCCTTTTGCGTCTAGCAATTCCTATGTTATATAACACGACAAGTGGAAGAGCTCATCACCTCATTCTAATTGCATCAAATGAGCTCAGTTGGTAGCTCTCTGACTCTGGGGGAGGAGAATTTTAGACCAGCCTGATACAGTCCTCAATCAACTTCTCTTTATTCCAATGTTGGAAACAGCTGGTAACGGCCAAATTAAATGCCAAACGTCTGTCTTACATTTTCTGCACAGGGGTGAGGGTTCAAGCCAATATTTTAATTAATGTGGAAGTTATTCAAGAACATGAAATAGATTGTGACACAAACACAGACAGGAAGAACAGGCCAGTTGGGCAGTGAGCCCTTAGTGGCCTCACCGAAAAAAATTGAATTTGGAAAACATTGTTAATAAGAGCAGTTTCCTCCTATTGGATTTGCATTTATAAGCATTTGATTGTATTTATAATCACTTCTCTATGTCGTATTGAATTGTTATCAGACTGAGAGAGGTTGATAGTAGGCAGTCAATTCACACAGCTTGTGAAATTTCTGTGTGCAGCAGATTAAGATGGACATGGCAGTTGTGTATAGAGGGTTAAATTAGGAGTGATGAAGAAGCAAGTTGGGATGTGGTAAAGACCTGCTTATGAAAGTATGAGAATTTCAGTGCCCTTTAGCAGCAAGTCGCAGAATAAAAGTAATTGGTACCAGATGATGATTATGGCTCTTGTCTGGCTGGCTGTAGGTTCTCAGCTGTACCTCTGGGGGGAGCTGTGGGCGGAGGCCAGGCCCTTTTCCCGCAGAGCACATTCATCCTTGGCTCACCCCAGTGGCCAGCTCTAAGAGGGAATGCGAAATAACAACAGAAAATGCTGGAAAAACTCAGCAGGCCAGGCAACATCCATGGAGAGAAAATAGAGTCAACGTTTCAGGGCAAACCCTTTGTCAAGACTGGAAAAGCACAGGAAATGAAATAGGTTAAGAGGTCAGGCTGGGAGAGAACAAAAGAAAAGTGAAGAGACATTAAGCGGTATTCAAAACGAGACAAAATGGTGATAGGACTAATGAAGACAAAAGACGGCTCTTGATTAGGTGTGAAATGTTCTGGCAGAATGGGAGACAGCTGCCATGTGGGAGAGAAAAAAAAGGGGGGGGGGAAAGGGCCCAAACAAAGGTGTGGATAAAAAATAAGTAAAAATGTAATGGGGGCCGAGGTTATGATCTGAAATTGTTGAACTTGATATTGAGTCCAGAGGGCTGTAAAGTGCCTAATCAAAAGATGAGGTGCTGTTCCTCGAGCTTACGCTGAGCTTCCGTGGAACAATGCAAGAGCCCGAGTACAGTGAGGCCTGAGTGGGAATGGGGCGGTGAATTAAAATGACAGGCGACCGGAAGCTCGGGGTCATCCTTACGGACTGAATGGAGGTGTTCCACAAAGCGGTCACCCAATCTGCGTTTGGTCTCCCCAATGTAGAGGAGACCACATCGTGAGCAGTGAATACAGTATACTAGATTGCAAGAAGTACAAGTAAATCACTGTTTCACCTGGAAGGGGTGTTTGGGGCCCTGGACAGTATTGTCCAAGAGGGAATGGTTGTCTCTTGGGAATGAGTTGCTTCAACCGCAGGCGTTTTTGTTTATTTGAGAGGCAGAGGTGAGCAAGCAAATTTGAGAACAAGAGATAAACCAGAAAGTAATGACTGGGTTTTAAAAGCTTTCAAATGGGACGAATGAAAAACTGAGGGTAGTAAGAAGTTATACTGCTGTTTGGATTGCGAGGAATGTGTTAGAGGTGACAGTGCAATAAGTCTCCATTTCAACCCAGGGAGAATGCAAGGTGTGTGTTAGACAAGAAAGGGCATGTGCAGAGTTAAAAAGAGCACAGACCATAATAGTATCAAGGAAAAAGAAATATAAGAAAGTTGTGACCAGGAGACTCTCAGGTGAGAGAAGTATCTCGGATCACATAACCCACATTTATTTGTATCCTGCTCAGCAGTGCGAGATGTGAGGCAATTGAAGAAGCTCTCCAGATATGGGAGCAGTATTCAAGCCTTCGACTTGGGCTTGAGAGAGAGTCAAGGTTTGTGGTGCAGGGAAACCTCATGAAAAGAAGAAGATCAAATAGTTCTTATTGTAAAAAGTGACTCATTCACCCTCAACAAATTAAGCAATTAAAGTGTGTAGCATCCCAGTATGAGTCAAGTCAAGGCAATCTTGACAGTCTGGCTTTCCACAATTCTCGCTCCTACTGGCCTGAAACCAGCTGTGTCAAGAGCACAACCCAGGGTCTTGGGTGATGGTCATAAACCCAGGCAACCATTTTTAACATTGCCCGAATCCTTGACTTTGCTGCCATCAGTCGCATGTGAATGTGGGCAGTGAGATGGCACAGTGCAAATCAAGGGCAGTGAGATGGCACAGTGCAAATCAAGGGCAGTGAGATGGCACAGTGCAAATCAAGGGCAGTGAGATGGCACAGTGCAAATCAATGGCAGTGTGCTGTGCCAGGCTAGTAGAGTGTCCATGTTTAATTCCCCCATGTTGCTGATATTTAGTGGAGAGGAAATGAGAAGGAGAGTCCTCCTCGGACTGTTGTCAGTGCCTCATACTAGCCAGCTTAAACAGTATTGGTGAAGGCTGAGGAGCAGGTTGTTTTCCCAGTTTCAGGCTTGTGTAGCCTGGGAGCAAAAGACAAGGAATTGAGATCATTACCAAAACAACACACAATTTTGATGTACACGTACTGCATTTCAATCTGTGCTTGGAATTACTTCATTATTCTCCCCTTACTCCTACCTCCTGAAAACAGTGCCTTTTTCTGGGTGGTCGTTTCTCCGGTATTGTCCATCATCTGACAGCTCGCTGAACTGGCCATTCTTCATGTGTGAGCCTAGACAGTGCCAGGCAGATTATTCAATGATGGGGGCGCCAAAGTGAAGCCCAATCCTGCCCACACCCCAGCTTTCCACCTGTAGAGAATGAAAAATGCCCACTGATTGAATATGTTGTACATAAATTGATCATGTGTAATCTTGGCTAAAAAGTGTCAACTTGCTAACGAGTCAGTGAGCTTAATAGGCTTTTCATTTTCTGTTCATTACATTGAACAAGTTGTGTTGACTTATTGTAATGGTGGGGATTGAGTGATCCAGACTGATGGGATGAAAGTTTCCTCTGCGGGTAAGAATCTGACATATTGTGAGTTTGGACACTCATAATCTAGTTCCGAGTGGGTATCAGTCCAGAGCATAATTTAGCACTAACTAGCAGTCTCACTCCGAGAGGCCATGCACGCGATGGATGGAGAGTGAAGTGGAAAATGTCATCGGTGCCGCAAGGGGTGCTTTTCCATTCTTAATCACTCCCACAACCCTCTGGCTTTAATAACATAAACTTGGTGTCACCTAATCATTACAACTTAATTTATCGCATCTTTTTTCAAATTTGATGGTGTCCTGCATCATCAGACTTGTCCCTCCTCAGTTTCCTTAAAAAAACGACAGGAGAGAGAATGGAGGTAATTATAACTAAATGTGGGCGATACTGGATCGGCCGCTCGTTATACACCCCGCCTGATTTTCCGTTCTATTGAACTCAATGGGGGGAAATGGGGCGGGGTTTATAACTGGCGGCCGATCCAATTATCATTCGTTTTACACCATCGCATAGCGTTAAATTGACCCCCAATAGTTTCATTAAATAAACGCGTTACAGAGATGTAAAATGTTTGCACAGGACACTACCAAGGTTGAAAAGACAAAGTAAATCCAAACCTTTCAAGTCTGTGTGGACATCGGGTGGAGACAAGATCGGACTGGGATGTGGTGCCAGCCAGGCTTGAATAGGCTACGGGCGCTTACTGCCCAATTTGACATATGGGACTTGGGCGAGTTAGCAGAGGTCTCTGTACAATCAAACTAAGTAATGAGTGCAGTTAAAAACACGTTTTTGGAATGTTACATTTCTATCTATTATTTCTGAATGTAAAATTTTGAACAGGGCATTGTGACTTTCATAATTGCGAAATAGATATGAAAATGCAAGGCCTTATGGAATTATACCCCTTGGACACGCTCCCCTCTCCTAGCAAAGGGATATGGCTGCCAGGATCCTTAGTGGGAGAGGTGGTGTCCAGACTTAATTCTCCAAATTTCTAGCGTTATTCACGTGATGATGGTTTCTTTTTACAAATATAGGTGGCAGCAGAGGATGGTTGGATACTGTTGCAGCAATCTCCCGATAGCAGGAATACTGCAAGGAATGTTGGGATTAGCGGACACCAACCAGCACTTGTGCTGCACTTGACGTTTAACTATAAACAGAAAATGCTGGAAAAACTCAGCAGATCACCCTTTGTCAAAAGTTTAACTATCCCAACACAGTTTTAAGCATGATCACATTAAAGGGGAAATGGATTCTTCTGAAGAATGAGATATTCTGATTTTCCAATGCGTTTTTTTTCTTCAGCTGTAAGCAGATCATAGAATATTCATAATACAAGTGTACGAAATTAATGGGCAGGAAAAGACCAGCTGATCCATTAAGCCTGCCCCACACCACAATGGCTGGAGTACTATTACTAGACACTTCCCTACTCTTGCTTCCCGCCCCCTCCCCCCCTTCTCCCTCCATCCTTCTCTCCCCCTACAGCTGCTCAATCTCCTGGGAGGGGCAAAACGCCAGAGCAAAAACCCCAGGGCCAATAAAGGAGAAAAATACTCTGGAAAATTTCTCTCTGACCCCCTTAGGTGACTGAAACCAGCCCAGGCGATCACATAGACCAAGAGTTAGCTATAAAGACACTTGCCTTCTATATGATGCGATCGCTGCCCCAGTAAAGAACAGGTGCAGCTCCCTCTTGAAGGCAATGCAGAGAGTCAGCACCCGCCACACCAGCCGGCAATCGGAAAACTTTGGATTTAATCAGCGAAAGGATTCTGTCAGAAACAAATAAAATACTTCAGGTTAAAATTCAAGGCTTATAACTCGTCCCGCTCTATCTCTAATCTCCTTCAGCCCCACAATCCCCCGAGATATCTGCGCTCCTCTAATTCTGCCCTCTTGAGCATCCCTAATTATAATCGTTCAACCTTTGTGCCTTCTGTTGCCGAGGCCCTAAGCTCTGGAATTCCCTGCCTAAACCTCTCCGCCTCGCTACATCTCTCCTCCTTTAAGACGCTCCTTAAAACCTACCTCTTTGACCAAGCTTTTGGTCACCTGCTCTAATTTCTCCTTGTGTGGCTTCTTGTCAAATTTTTTTTGTGTCTTTCATACTCCTGTGAAGCGCCTTGGGGCGTTTTACTACATTAAAGGCGCTATATAAATACAAGTTGTTGTTGTTGTATAATGTTGAATTGAGTTGATGTGCATCACTAGCTACATCCTCAATGGTTTGTCCCCCTTGTAACGTGTGTGTGATGCATGTTACTTAAGGTATGATGTGTGACTTTGACCCAATATTAAGGAGAGCGGATGGATAGCGAACCGTGCCAAACCGAGAAAGCAGCTGTGCGCATCCCAACAGAACAGCAGTACGATGATGCAGATGTTTAACCTGAAGATTGAAATTCATCATTTGGGAAGGATTGATAGGATTTGCCTCAAAAAAGCAAAAGGTTAACTCATAATCTTAAACATTACATCTATATAAAATACTGTATATCCCGTTGCTGGTGTCTCTTCAGTGTCCCTTGTTGCAGTCACACCGCTCCGAGCTGGTTAGAGTCAGTCTCTGAGCCAACATTTGATGCAGAATTCACTGCCGAGTGACATCATGAGTTGGAAGAGTGGGCTGAGGCCATCGTTCCCCAGGCATCAGGTGATTGGAGCAGAACTTCGTGATGTTACAGATTAGGGAGTTCCGTACAAAATGTCTGTCCCCAGACACAGGATGCTGTGCAGCTGTGCAATGTAGTAATGAGAGATGACTAGCAGATACCAGTAAGTATACAGTTATCTCTCTAAAATGTGGAGAGATTATTGGTGGTATTCAGTTTAATAAAGATAGAATTTTCAACCTGAGTTCTGTGACTATTAACTGATCTTTTCTTCATCCATTCTTGGGACGTGGCATCGCTGGCATGGTTGGCATTTACTGCCCATCCCTCATTGCCCTTGAGAAGGTTGTGTGATGAGTCTTCTTGAACCGCTGCAGTCCGTGTGGTGAAGGTACTCCCACAATGCTGTTAGGGAGGGAGTTCTAGGAATTTGACCCAGTGACGATGAAGGAACGGCGATATATTTTCAAGTCAGGACGGTGTGTGACTTGGAGGGCAACTTGGAGGTGGTGCTGTTCCCATGCGCCTGCTGCTCTTGTCCTTCTAGGTGGCGGAGCTCGTAGGCTTGGGACGTGCTGCCCAGTAAGCCTTGGCAAGTTGCTACAACCATCCTGTAGATGGTGTACACGGTACGCCAGTGGTGGAGGGTGTGGACATTTAGGCTGGTAAATGAAGTGCCGATCAAGCGGGCTGCTTTGTCCAGGGTCAGCTTTACACCTGTGAATCCCAGTTCTCTTTCTCTTACGTTTTAACACTTCAATTTGAGTTCCAACAAGGCACCATTGGGGTTCACATTAATGTTTAAAATTGTTCTTGCATGAGCTACCAATGACGCGCGCAATTCGTCCAGTTTACATTTTACATTAGTTCAACGGGACCAGCAGCCAAACCAAATCAACTGCCCACACAGTTGCAAACCGCGACTTTCATTCCCAGCTGCCAGAACTCAGGACGTTGGAAGAGTGGGCCGAGGCCATCATTCCCCAGTCATCATGTGATTGGAGCAGCACTTTGTGATGTCACAGAATAAGGAAGCTCTGTACAAAATGCCTGTCCCAAGACCAGGCAGCTCATAATCAGCGGTGCAATGTAGTAATGAGAGATGGCTGGTAGACACCAGCAAGTGGAGAGATATCGCTCTTCAAAATGTGGAGGGATTATTGGGGTAAGTTTAATAATAGGTGGAGTGGGTGGATGCCGAGCCAGGGACAGCAGGTGGAAAACTCCTACACTGGCCTGCATGAGCGAGCTGACCGCTTGGCCCAGCACCAGCCAGAAACAATGGTAGCAACACCACTGCAGGCAACCCTTGAAGCAGCTGCCTGGTGGTATTCCCTCCGGAGAACTTTGATTGTTCTGTGCTTCTCATGGGGCACCTGGCAGCACTGTGGTGGTAGCAGGAGCGGTAGCCAACCTCAGCTCTAAGGCACTTACCTGTGTTAGGTGTTAGCCTTGGCTCAGTGGGTAGCACTCTCACCTCTGAATCAGAAGGTTGTGGGTTCATAGTCCCACTCCAGAGACTTGAGTGCAAAATCCAGGCTGACACTCCAGTGCAGTGCTGAGGGAGTGCTGTACTGGAGATATTAAACCGAGGCCCCGTCTGCCCTCTCAGGTGGATGTAAAAGACCCCATGCCACTATTTCGAAGAAGAGCAGGGGAGTTATCCCCGGTATCCTGACCAATATTTATCCCTCAACCAACATCACTAAAAAGCAGATGATCTGGTCATTATTACAGTGCTGTTTGTGGGACCTTGCTACGTGCTAATTGTCTGCCTGTTTCCTACATTGCAATACTTAAAACAAATAATACTTTATTGGTTGTAAAGCGCTTTGGGATGTCCTGTGGTCGCGAAAGGGTCTGTATAAATGCAAGTCTGTCTTTCTGTAAAATTGTTCCTGTATGCAACACGTAACCGCTGTGCCCTCTTACATTGTCTCCGTCATAAGCTGGTCTTGGGGACCACGGTGTAACCTTAGTGCTATTCAATGCAAACTCAGCCTGAGGCAGGGGCCCCTTGGGTTTGCTCGAACAGGAACAGATGGCTTCAACCTGACAGCAGATTCTCAGCCTCATATCTTCCTGGGCTCAGGATGCGATTGATTGCCTGAACACTGGACCATTTTACATTAAGGAATGCAGGCAATGAAGGATGAAGCATGCGCATGTCTGTTGTGAGTTGCGCTCCTAAAATACAAAAGTTTCTGTCTGCGTCCCTCATCAGTGTTGGATTCAACATAAATCTGTTTGTTTCATGAGATGGCGGATGGTTGAAGTCCCGACTTCACCTGTCAGCAGTTACCAGCAGGTACCTGTACAATCCTTCAGTATCAGCATAGATCACCATTGCCTTGAACATCCTTTTGTTTTTCTCTTGCTCTCTCTGATGGGGATTTTCTTTTCTTTTCTTAAAATATTTCTGCATAGCTCAGTGATGAAAGGTGCTGTTGATAATGTAGGAACTGGCTGGGAGCAGTTACTGAGACTGATAATGCGAGACAGCTGAATTAACATCAGTGCAGAATCATTGACACAGAGATGTCGCTATTCGCGGTGTGTGTGTGTGTGTGTGTGTGTGTGTGTTTGAATTCGGCTCCTTCACATATATGGGCTCAGTAGATCTTCCAGTCAGTATTGCGTTCGCCAACAAAATATGGAGGAAAAAAAACAACAGAAATAGACAAAGATCCAAATCGTAATTCTTTCCAGCCATTTAGTTTTTGAGAGGGGATCTGACAGACGCCCTGACCCCTGGAAAACTATAAAATTGCACAGTCCTTAATTCCTGTCAGGGAAATTCCTGATCTCAGTCATGTCGTGAGGCAGAAGCCCTGCTTGGAGGCCGGATGCCTTGCAATAATGGAGGGAGGG
The DNA here is from genome assembly GCF_052327205.1 of Somniosus microcephalus. Lineage (NCBI taxonomy): Eukaryota > Metazoa > Chordata > Chondrichthyes > Squaliformes > Somniosidae > Somniosus > Somniosus microcephalus. The sequence goes on along the minus strand of NC_140989.1, from coordinate 227,379,564 downwards.
AAAATCGCCTGACAACTAATGCCAGGTTGTTCCTTCAGCTGGAGAAGAGTGGCTGTCATGAGGTGATGTTAAACACCTCCAAGATTGGAGAGAGGAATTTTTTTTTTATTCGTTCTATGGGATGTGGGCATCGCTGGCAAGGCCAGCATATATTGCCCAACCCTAATTGCCCTCGAGAAGGTGTTGGTGAGCTGCCGCCTTGAACCGCTGCAGTCTGTGTGGTGAAGGTACTCCCACAGTGTTGTTAGGGAGGGAGTTCCAGGATTTTGACCCAGCAACGATGGAGGATCGGCGATATACTTCTAAGTCAGGATGGTGTGTGACTTGGAGGGGAACTTGGAGGTGGTGGTGTTCCCATGCGCCTGCTGCCATTGTCCTTTTAGGTGGCAGAGGTCGCGGGTTTGGGAGGTGCTGTCAAAGAAGTCTTGGCAAGTTGCTGCAGTGCATCTTGTAGATGGTATACACTGCAGTCACAGTGGTGGAGGGAGTGAATGTTTAAGGTGGTGGATTGGGTGACAATCAAGTGGGCTGCTTGAGCGTTTTTTGAGCTGCATTCATCCAGGCAAGTGGCGAGTATTCCATCACACTCCTGATTGTGCCTTGTAAATGGTGGAAAGGCTTTGCAGAGTTCATAGGTGAGACACTCACTGCAGAATACCCAGCCTCTGACCTGCTCTTGTAGCCACAGTATTAAGTGGCTGGTCCAGTTAAGTTTCTGATCAGTGGTGACCCCCGGGATGTTGATGGTGGGGGATTTGGCGATGAGCCCGTATAGCTCAGTTGGTAGAGCATCAGACTTTTAATCTGAGGGTCCAGGGTTCAACTGACTGTTCAGGTGTTGCTTTTATCAATGAAGACAACACATAATTTACACTTGAAAGCAGTGACATCAGTGACATTAGAAAATACCCTATCAGAAGAATCAGGTTTGCTTGCAAATTTTAAAAATATATTAAAATATTGGAATTATTATATTTGAAAAATCAGGTGTTGTGACAAATATTCAACACATATTCAAAAGTCTTCTATAGGCATATAAATAGTAAATGGGCAGTAAGAGGAGGGGTGGGGCTGATTAGGGAGACCTATGCATGGAGGCAGGGGGCATAGCTGAGGTATTAAATGAGTACTTTGCATCTCTCTTTACCAAGGAAGAAGATGCTGCCAAAGTCATAGTGAAAGAGGAGGTAGTTGAGATAGTGGATGGGATAAAAATTGATAAAGAGGAGGTACTAGAAAGGCTGGCTGTACTTAAAGTAGATAAGTCACCAGGACCGGATGGGATGCTTCCTAGGATTCTGAGGGAAGTAGAGGTGAAAATTGCAGAGGTACTGGCCATAATCTTCCAATCCTCCTTAGATATGGGGGATGGTGCTAGAGGACTGGAGAATTGCAAATGTTACACCCTTGTTCAAAAAAGGGTGTAAGGATAAACCCAGCAACCATAGGCCAATCAGGTGTGCCAGTGGTGGAAGGAGTGAATGTTTAAGGTATTTGGAAGTATTAGTGAACAGTGAGGAGGATAGTGATAGATTTCAAGAGGACATAGACAGGCTGGTGGAATGGGCGGACAGGTGGCAGATGAAATTTAACGCAGAAAAGTGCGAAGTGCTACATTTTGGTAGGAAGAATGAGGAGAGGTAATATAAATTAAAGGGTAGAATTCTAAAGGGGTGCGTGAACAGAGAGACCTGGGGGTATATGTGCACAAATAGTTGAAGGTGACAGGGCAGGTTGAGAAAACGGTTAAAAAAGCATACGGGATCCTGGGCTTCATAAATAGAAGCATAGAGTACAAAAGCAAGGAAGTTATGATGAACCTTTATAAAACACTGGTCTGACTTCAACTGGAGTATTGTGTCCAATTCTGGGCACCACATTTTAGGAAGAATGTAAAGGTCTTAAAGAGGGTGCAGAAAAGATTTACAAGAATGGTTCCAGGGATGAGTGACTTCAGTTACGTGGATAGACTGGAGAAGCTGGGGTTGTTCTCCTTAGAGCAGAGGAAGTTGAGAGAGGATTTGATAGAGGTGTTCAAAATCATGAGGGGTCCAGACAGAGTAGATAGAGAGAAATTGTACATGGAGGTAGTCCCCATATCAACTGGGTGATGCAATGCACCAGCTTTTGGTGCTGAACCTGGATTACATATCCAGAACCTGTCTATTTAAAACAAAAAGTCAGGAAAAAGAAATGGCCATTCAGCTCAGCACTCTGATTCATGAACTCTCCTATTACAATGTCGAATTGCATTTTGAATAACCCCTGTATTTCTGGCTCTGTAAGTAGGAACAGAAGAGATTAAGGCATCAAAGAAACAGTGTGAGTTGTTGGACAGAGATGTAGAATTATCACACTGATGCACATGCCAACAAAATAATTATTAAAAATAAAAATGAACCTTTTTTTGATTAAGGATCTTATTTGAAGAACGATGCACTTGGAAAATTGTTGCATCATTTATTAATTACAGTTTGTATTGCTCAGCATTTGCAGAGAACACTAGTCAATCTCATGTGGCATTGCATGTGGGGAGTCGAGACCGAGTGTCGTCTTTAGGCAATGGAGGGAGTTATACGGCAGCGGACAGTTGGACCAGGACAGGCAGATGTAATTCAGTCCCCATTTTAAAGTCTTACAGTCTGTCCTTTATTTTTATATTTCCATTATAAATTCCTTTGTCCAGCACCACCAATGGCAGGAGAGTGTAATTACAACATCAAAAGTTTACATAGACACTTTCCGTTATAAAGGTGGACAAAGGAATTTATAATGGGCAATGTTGGCAGGAAGTGCAAGCAATGTAACATGTTTAATGTAAGTAGATTGAGTGGTGATGTTGTGAGGCTCGAGTCCTGGTGTGGCGTCTCACGAGACAGCACAGTCACAGAATCCGCGCTAGAGTGTTACTGCCCCATCTCTGACCCATGAGGTTCCACCCTGGGAGTGGAAAACTACCAGCTTTTATTGGTTTGGCTGATATCTGTTTCAGAATGACAGATGTATTTGGAAAATCACCAGGGAAACGCGATGTACCAAAATGTACAGTTTTGCTTGGAATTAAATCAGAATTACTTTACACACAGCGCCCTCTGGTGATATTTGCTCTCAGATGAAATGGAAATCAGAGTGTCACAGATAAATTGCATCAAATGATTTGAATTAAATGCTCGCTGTGAGTTTGGAGCAAACGTTCTGATAATTCAAGGGAGAACTAATAGATCCCCAAAAGCCCTCCAGCAGCTTGTTTTAAACACCAAGTCTTGCATCAACTCGCCTGCACAACAACAACAACTTCCATTCGTATAGCGCCTTAAACGCAGTAAAATGTCCCAAGGCGCTTCACAGTAGCGTTATCAAACAAAATTTGTCACTGAGCCATAAAATGAGATATTAGGACAGGTGACCAAAATCTTGATCAAAGAGGTAGTTTATAAGGAGCGATTTAAAGGAGGAAAGAGAAGTAAAGAGGCGGAGAGGTTTAGGGAGGGAATACCAAAGCTTAGGGCCTTGGCAGCTGAAGGCACGGCCGCCAATGGTGAGGCAAAGGAAATTGGGGATGCAAAAGAGACCAGAATTGGAGGAGCGCATAGATCTCGGAGGATTGTAGGACTGGAGGAGGTTACAGAGATAAGGATAGGGGAGGCCATGGAGGGATTTGATAACAAGGATGAGAATTTTAATATTGACGCACAGCAGAATACGTTTAGAGGCACTTGGGCTCAACCAATGGTTCAGTTTGTGAATATACATTGTGGGATTGAGCCACACAGAGCAGGAATCCCGCAGGTGCTCTCTCCGAATTAATTGATCTCCGGCAGTGAAGCAGATGGGGAGCTTCAATTGACCTCATCAGTGGGGGCCTCCGCTCCTGTTTGCTAAGCAGTAATCCCTGGTGATGCATTAAGGTGTATACATTACATCTTGATTTAAAGCATTTGCTTAAACCACTATTGATCCTCTTCCTGCTTTATATTGAGTAGTATTAAAATGTTGACAGAATCGGAGGTTTCACAGCAGCATACTTCAACATGGAGAGTTTACACTAGGTGACTGCTGCATTTTGTGAGAGCTTGCTGTGCGCAAATTGGCTGCCGCATTTCTTACATTACAACAGTGACTACACTTCAAAAGGTACTTCATCAGCTGTTAAGCACCTTGGGATATCCTGAGGTCATTAACAAACGCTATATAAATGCAAGTTCATTCGCACACTGGTTGTAAACTGTTACAATGCATAAAGTGGCTTTGGTTCACTGTTAACTTAAGGGAAGATGAGCATGCTAACATTTGTAAGCATCTTTTCTTCTCCCCAAGCCTTCCTTTCCTGGAGCTCGTACTGAGAAACAGGTTCTATGTGTGCTGAGAGCCCTTTGGCAGCAAGTGGCCATTCATCGAGAGGAGAAGTCCACACAAGAGAGTTTAATGTTCCGAGATCGCATGACACAGGAATTGGAAGATCATGGGTGTACAGGCCTCACTGTTCCATTCAATGGACAGGAAAGTGTGGGCAGTCCAACTGTTGCTGTGAGGCCATGCCAGTCACCTCTAAAGGTATTGGGTCTTGGAAAATGTTGTCCATTGAGAGATCCCAGGCTGTTTAGTTACTGCGGGTTATAACATGGAAACGTAAGAGCGGGAGTAGGCCATTTGGCCCTTCGAGCCTACTCCGCCATTCAATATGATCATGGCTGATCCTCTATCTCAATACCATATTCCCGCTCTCTCCCCATACCCCTTGATGCCTTTTGTGTCTAGAAATCTATCTATCTCCTTCTTAAATATATTCAGTGACTTGGCCTCCACAGCCTTCTGTGGTAGAGAATTCCACAGGTTCACCACCCTCTGAGTGGAGAAATTTCTCCTTATCTCAGTCCTAAATGTCCTACTCCGTATCCTGAGACATTCAAGAACAGTCCTGTTTTCACCTGACGTCTGCTTGTGTAGCTGTCAAGAGCAAGGCTTTTGGTGGCTTTTCTTCTTTGTAGCCTGGGATATGGAGGCCAGTTGTAGTCCCTTTCACCACTTTCCACAGTTCAAATTAGCGCTCTTGGCGCAGTTCAGGGGTTGTACCGGGAATCCCCCTGGTCTGTGGGACTCGGTCTATACCATGCAATGTATTTACCCACACAATCATGGCAGATTTGCACAATCATGATTTTCTTATTCGAACTGTGAATTTTGTGTTCATCAAGGTGCGAGATCTTTAAGCTGTAGTTTGAGATGCTTTCCATTTCCATGGTCACTAAGTGCGGTGAGATAGAAAAGGGATTTATGCATGGAGATTTTATTCTCTCAAATGTTTTATTCTTGTGGTAAACCACTGTCATACCTGTCTGTGTCTGTATGTGTATTCCACTAGGTACAGGTCTGGACATGCCTCGGCTGACTCCTCCCACTATTCCAGGTATATAAGTGACTACCTCCCAGTCCCTTAGTATTCTGGACGGGTCGACCACTCGAGACTAGACCTTCATTCTTTAGTTAATAAAAGCCTGGTTGTTACTCGCTCAACTTCAGTCTTTTGAGTAATTGATGGCGCATCAATTTTATTAACTAAATTTTTTATAATGGAGAAGATCCTCACACCAGCATGCCTGGACCTGGACAGTCGGGAAGCGGACGCTTCCACCAAGTTTGCTCACTGGCTCACGTGCTTCGAGACATTCCTGACTGCCTCCACTGCGGTCGAAACGGATGTGGACAAACTGTCTGTCCTGTTCTCCAAGGTGAACCACCGAGTGTACTCAGTCATCCGTTAAACCACTGTCATACCTGTCTGTGTCTGTATGTGTATTCCACTAGGTACAGGTCTGGACATGCCTCGGCTGACTCCTCCCACTATTCCAGGTATATAAGTGACTACCTCCCAGTCCCTTAGTATTCTGGACGGGTCGACCACTCGAGACTAGACCTTCATTCTTTAGTTAATAAAAGCCTGGTTGTTACTCGCTCAACTTCAGTCTTTTGAGTAATTGATGGCGCATCAATTCTTTTATCGGTTATTTGTATAAGTTGTCTCGACTGGGTATATCGTATGCAGTAGAAAACACAATTATTTTCCAGCATGGAGTCTGGGGCCTCCTCTGTTTCTGATAGGTGCAATGTTTTCTGCCCATTCTGACTCAAGTTTGCGATTGAAATACGGTACACTCGCACCTTAGCAACAATCCTTGGTGTCCCTTGGAAAAAGAAGCAGGGGCAGCAGGATATGTCCTTAATCATGAGGGTCATTTAGATCTTCCTAAGCTTCATGCAATGCTGGCCAGCTGACTTTCTCTCTGTATCGGGGAAAAGGCACAGGTGTATCTGCTCTGACCATACTGCAACTCCTGGGTGGTAACATCCATCCAGCAACAGTGTGAATGCATGGGACAGAGGAATTTCCAATTATAGTCTGGACAATAACAGACACTTGTGGAGGGGGCGAATTTTAACGTGGGTGTGGGTGAGGGGGTTAAATGGGCAAAAATTGCAAGCGTGCCAGGAAGCCAGCTCCATCCTGCCAACTTCTATCTTTTGCTCAGGCAGGATAAGGAGCAGGCAGCCAATCCACTCCTAGGAGGCGGATTTAACTTGCTTTGCAGGTTTTACTGCGGCCGGTCGGGTTTCCCGGTCTTCGGGAATCGCGGTAGGTGCAGGGAGTAGTCCTGCGCCTCCCAGCCCCCCAAGCTCCCCCACCATCAGACCCCCCCCATACAACGCCCCCCCCCGCAAACTAGGATCGGACCCGCACCCCAGGGTCGGGGATCGGACATACCTGGTGGCCTCCTGTGGAGAGCTCCTTGCCCGACTAGAAGCCAAGCCTGTGAATCAGGTTGACTTCTGGGCGGGGAACCTGCCACTGACAGAAGACGTACGCTGTGGAGTTAAATCTCCACAGCATGCGGGGAACCCCAGACTACCAGACATCCCCGCTCCCAGCGCGTCGGGAAGTAAAAATTGCCCCCGTGGCGTCTATCCCGAAAGCACCGTTCTTGTTTCCTGAATCATACCACACAGGTTGTCGGTCAGCAGGTCTGGATAACTGGAGCACTTGTCGTCCCTGAACCTTAAGGCTCATGGCCTGCCTGTTATGGTTCTAGCCTGTAATTTATCGTGGCCAAGCTTTGATTGGGTGGCTCGGATTCCGGGAAGGTGGCTACATTCCCACACAAATAGCACAAGTGATGTCCTCAGTTGAGAGTCCTAATGGTTGGCACCAGAAACTCAACCCCTAACCCCCCCCCATTCAACATTCTTGTTGTGAAGTTATGATATTTACACCTCTTACATTAGTTCTACAGCACCAGAGCCTGGCTCTCTAACTGAAGTGAGAGGTAAAGGTGGAAGATCAGCAACAGACAGGGTGATGTGGTGCTCCTCTGGAGTGCTGGGTTGCAGCTTCATGCCACTGATCCTCCTACGTGGAGTTTTAGCAATCATGGCCACACCATTTAAATTTTTTTGGAGGTGCTGACTAGTTTGAAGGGAAAAATATCCCAACACTGGACAAACAGGGGGCTATAGGGGGGGAGGAGCTAAACACAACTAAAATCACTAAGGAGGTGGTACTCGGTAAGATAATGGGACTAAAGGCGGATAAATCCCCTGGACCTGATGGCTTACATCCTAGGGTTTTGAGAGAAGTAGCGGTAGGGATTGTGGATGCATTGGTGGTAATTTTCCAAAACTCCCTGGATTCAGGAAAGGTCCCAGCAGATTGGAAAACTGCTAATGTAACGCCCTTATTTAAAAAGGGAGGCAGACAAAAGGCTGGAAACTATAGACCAGTTAGCCTAACATCTGTGGTTGGTAAAATGTTGGAGTCCATTATTAAGGAAGCAGTAACAGGACATTTGGATAAGCATAATTTAATCGGACAGAGTCAGCATGGTTTTACGAAGGGGAAGTCATGTTTGACAAATTTGCTCGAATTCTTTGAGGACGTAACATACAGGGTGGATAAAGGGGAACCAGTGGATGTAGTGTATTTGAACTTCCAAAAGGCATTTGACAAGGTGCCACACAAAAGATTACTGCATAAGATAAAAAATCATGGGATTGGGGGCAATATACTGGCATGGGTGGAAGATTGGCTATCTAACAGAAAACAAAGAGTTGGGATAAATGGTTCATTCTCGGGTTGGCAATCAGTAACTAGTGGTGTTCCGCAGGGGTCAGTGCTGGGACCCCAACTCTTTACAATCTATATTAACAATTTGGAGGAAGGGACCGAGTGCAACGTATCCAAGTTTGCCGATGATACAAAGATGGGAGGGAAAGCAGTGAGTGAGGAGGACATAAAAAACCTGCAAAAGGACATAGACAGGCTAAGTGAGTGGGCAAAAATTTGGCAGATGGAATATAATGTTGGAAAGTGTGAGGTTATGCACTTTGGCAGAAAAAATCAAAGAGCAAGTTATTATCTAAATGGAGAGAAACTGCAAAGTGCTACAGTACAAAGGGATCTGGGGGTCCTGGTGCATGAAACACAGAAGGTTAGTATGCAGGTGCAGCAGGTGATCAGGAAGGCCAATGGAATCTTGGCTTTTATTGCAAGGGGGATGGAGTATAAAAGCAGGGAAGTCTTGCTGCAGTTATACAGGGTACTGGTGAGGCCACACCTGGAATACTGCGTACAGTTTTGGTTTCCATATTTAAGAAAAGATATACTTGCTCTCGAGGCGGTTCAGAGAAGGTTCACTTGGTTGATTCCGGAGATGAGGGGGTTGACGTATGAGGAAAGGTTGAGTAGGTTGGGACTCTACTCATTGGAGTTCAGAAGAATGCGAGGCGATCTTATCGAAACATATAAGATTGTGAGGGGGCTTGATCGGGTGGATGCGGTGAGGATGTTTCCACTGATGGGTGAGACTAGAACGAGGGGGCATAATCTTAGAATAAGGGGTTGCCCTTTCAAAACTGAGATGAGGAGAAACTTCTTCACTCAGAGGGTAGTAAATCTATGGAATTTGCTACCTCAGAGAGCTGTGGAAGCTGCAACATTAAATAAATTTAAAACGGAGATAGACAGTTTCCTAGCTGATAAGGGAATTAGGGGTTACGGGGAGAGGGCAGGGAAGTGGACGTGAGTCTAAGTTCGGATCAGCCATGATCCTATTGAATGGCGGAGCAGGCCCGAGGGGCCGTATGGCCTACTCCTGCTCCTACTTCTTATGTTCTAAAAGAATAATCCGAGGATGAGTCACCCTGGCCAGCGACCTTCCACTTGCATGAAGGCTGATCAAGAGTGATCTGGGAGCCAGAAAATAATCTTTTGAAGCACGCTCCTTGCCCGACACATTAACTGGTCCGTCCTCTCCATCGATGGAGTTTTTGCAGTATTTTCTGTTTTTGTTTCAGATTTCCAGCATCCGCAGTTTTATTGATGAAATCATCTCCTTGTTGGTATCACAGCACCACCTTGTGTTCTATTCACTAGCTTTCAATTGTGATGGATGTTACATGGGAGATTGCCATCACACTAAGCCCCTGTTCACCCCCTCTGCTGATTGAGGGCAGTGCAAAGCAGGGAACTGGGGACTATAGAGCTGATCTTCAACTATACGCCCGTATTTACTCTGATGTTAAAGCAAAGTGATCATCTGATCCTCTAGACTCCTGTCTCAATAAGATCTTTTCTGGTGGTGGAGGAATGTAACTGTACATTCCAAATGATTGGTTTGCATTCTCTTTTTCAAAAGATTTTGGAAGAAATTTGTATATGACCCAGTCAGCTGCAAGAAAATTGGCTGGAATAAATTTGCGTATTATTCGTAGATCCTCTGTGGCATTGCTCACAGTGAGTCCTCTTCTCACTTGATCTTCATGTCTTCTTCATTCTCTCGCCGTGACATCTCTGTGTCTCCGTCTCTTTCTTCCCCCAAGCTCTTTTCTCTCTCGTGAATCTCGGGTTTCTACAATGTTGTATCCTTCTGCTGTCTCTCACTCCATCACCTGATCTTCCTCCCACGCTTCCCACATTTCTCTCTCCTTGTGCCCTGATTTCCTGCTCCATCACACTGATATCTATCTTTCCCTGTCACCAATCTCTCTATCCACCCAGTCTGTACCTGCAGCCTCTCTCTTCTGTGGTCTGCCTCTCAGTTCCTCAATCTATCAGTCGTTCCCCCAAGCTCTCACTTTCCCTCTTTCTGTGCCCGCAATGCCTTTCTGTCTTTCTCCCCCCTCCCCCTCTCTGCGTCTGGCCCCTGAACCTCTGTCCACCAAGTCTCCCTCTCTACCAAATTTGTCTCTCTCTTTCACCAATCTCCCTCTCTTCCGCTCTATATCCTCAAACACTTTCTCCCTGTGCCCCCAATCTCCAGCTCTCTCGTGCCCCTGAATTTCTCTCCCTTCTACTGGGGAGGGGCAGGGAGAGTTGACCTAAAGTGGCCACGGGAAATCACTGGTGGAGATCTGCAGAAAGGGGAAGCATCTTGGCAGAGGTGTCAGGAGTGGGGACCGGTCAATCAGGAGGACATGCTGGGAGTAAGAGCTGGTAGCAGTGAGGCCAGGACTAGCTGGGATGTCCAAAAGGCCAGAGAAGATTTTTTTTTAATGTAAGTTGAATGAAAACAAAAACATTTGTCACACAGGACTTAGGAAACAACATTTTTTAAAAATTGTAGAGTGGGGCCGGACAGAGCCAGGAGCAAGAGCCAACAGCAGCGAGAGAGATTCAGGGGTCAAAGAGTGTGAGTTTGGTGGTGATGGGGACAGAAAGATATTGGGGACAGAGAGAGAGATGGGGCATACAGAGAAACCAAGAAATTAGGGGAAAGACAGACAAATGATGGGAGAGAGAGAGGCTGCCGGGACAGTCGGAGAGTCTGGGTAGACGGAAAGATCGGAGACAGCGAAAGATAGAGATCAGGGTGACGGAGCAAGAAATCAGAGCACAAGGAAAGAGAAATGTGGGAAGTGAGTGGAAGATTAGGTGACGGAGCGAGAGATAGCAAGAGGATACAACTGTGGTAAACCACTGTTGTTGTTGTTGTTGTGGTGGATAAAGCTCTCCGTGCTCCCGCTGTCAAAAAGGCAGGTAGTGGCGCGGCCGTTTACCGTAATGTCCAACACGAGATTCATGAGAGGAAAAAAGAGCTTGGGGAAGAACAAGACAGACACAGAGATGTCACGGCGAGAGAATGAAGAAGACATGAAGATCAGGTGAGAGGAGGACTTACTGTGTGCAATGCCACAGAGGATCTACAAATCATAAGCAAATTTATTAAAGGCAATTTCTTGCAGCTGACTGGGTCATAGGCAAATATCTTCCAAATTCTTTTAAAAAAAGAGAAAAATAATGATTTGCAAACATACGAAAAAGACAGGCAGAAAAAGACGAGTTGGTGAATCGAGCCTGTCCCATTCATTCAACACAACACAACCCCCCTCCCCCACTTCTTACTGACCAGCAGCCTGGGAGAGGTAAAGAAAACAAAAGCGGAATACTGCGGATGCTGAAAATCTGAAATAAAAACATAAAATGCTGGAAATACTCAGCAGGTCAGGCAGCATCTGTAGAGAGAGAAACAGAGTTAACGTTTCAGGTGGATGACCTTTCAACAGAACTGGAAAAAGTTAGAGATGTAACAGATTTTAAACAAGTGCAGGGGCAGGGAAAGTGGGGAGGGGAGGAAAGAATAAAAAGGTGGGTCTGTGATAGGGTGGAAGGCAGGAGAGATTACACAAGAAGGGAAACAGAAAGCAATGAAGATGAACAAGGTAAAAGAAACAAAAAAAAACCCTCGGCCAATTCGGGGACACAGTAATTCTGGGAAATACCTCTGCAACCACCTCCCACCCCAGAAGGTGAGCAAGAACAGGTTCCAGGAGATAGCAGTGAGCTCGAGAAACATCACCCAACACCCCACCTACCTTTTGTACACAGTGACATCAGCCTCCTCCAGGAACTTTCCCAGCTCTCCTTTTGAACGTTTGCGGCCATTACATGAGCTGGCAACATGTTCCAAGGTCGATGACCCTCCGGGAAAATTTAAAAAAACCTTGACATCTGACCTAACTCTACGCTTGCATAACTTGCATGTCTCCTTGTACTTCCCAACTTATCTAATTCAAATAATCTGTCCACATGGACACAGTTTAGTCCCTTCTTCATTTTAGCTACTTCAATCAAGTCTCCCCAAAGTCTACGATTTTTCAGAGTAAAAAGACCCATCTGCCTGAGCCTAGCGAGATAACCAAAGGTTTTTAAACTAAGGGCTGGAAATTAATGAGGTGCTAACTTTTGAAAAGTAGTGGCAGGCGCTAACGATTCTCTCCTGCTGGGAAATTCAGCTTTAGCGCTCCAAGAGGGAAGTGGAGCGCTAAATCAAGCGCAAGCCACTTCTCTTAGTGTGCTCTTTTTTTTTATTCATTGATGGGATGTGGGCGTCGCTGGCTAGGCCTGCATTTAGTGCCCATCCCTAATTGCCCTTGAGAAGATGGTGGTGAGCCGCCTTCTTGAACCGCTGCAGTCCATATGGTGTAGGTACACCCACAATGCTGTTAGGAAGGGAGTTCCAGGATTTTGGCCCAGCGACAGTGAAGGAACGGCGATACAGGTCCAAGTCAGGATGGTATGTGGCTTGGAGGGGAACTTGTAGGTGTTGATGTTCCCATGCGTCTGCTGCCCTTGTCCTTCTAAGTGGTAGAGGTCGCGGGTTTGGAAGGTGCTGTTGAAGGAGCTTTGGTGAGTTGCTGCAGTGCATCTTGTAGATGGTACACACTGCAGCCACAGTGCGCCGGTGGTGGAGGGGGTGAATGTTGAAGGTGGTGGATGGAGTGCCAATCAAGTGGGCTGCTTTATCCTGAATGGTGTCAAGCCTCTAAGTGTTGTTGGAGCTGCACTCATGACTTGTGCCTTGTAGATGGTGGAAAGGCTTTGGGGAGTCAGGAGGTGAGACACTCGCCGCAGAATTCCCAGCCTCTGGCCTGCTCTTGTAGCCACAGTATTTATATGGCTGGTCCAGTTCAGTTTCTGATCAATGGTAACCCCCAGGATGTTGATAGTGGGGGATTCAGCGATGGTAATGCCATTGAATGTCAAGGGGAGATGGTTAGAGTCTCGCTTGTTGGAGATGGTCATTGTCTGGCACTTGTGTGGTGCGAATGTTGCTTGCCACTTGTCAGCCCAAGTCTGAATGTTGTCCAGGTCTTGCTGCATATGGACACGGACTGCGTCAGTATCTGACGAGTCTCGAATGGTGCTGAACAGTGTGCAATCATCAGCGAACATCCCCACTTCTGACCTTATGATGGAGGGAAGGTCATTGATGAAACAGCTGAAGATGGTTGGGCCTAGGACACTGCCCTGAGGAACTCCTGCAGTGATGTCATGTGATTGAGATGAATGACCTCCAATAACCACAGCCAACTTCCTTTGTGCTAGGTATGATTCCAACCAATGGAGAGTTTTCCCCTTGATTCCCATTGACTTCAGTTTTGCTAGGGCTCCTTGATGCCACACTCGATCAAATGCTGCCTTGATGTCAAGGGCAGTCACTCTCACCTCACCTCTTGAGTTCAGCTCTTTTGTCCATGTTTGGACCAAGGCTGTAATGAGGTCAGGAGCTGAGTGGCCCTGGCGGAACCCAAACTGGGCGTCAGTTAGCAGGTTACTGCTGAGTAAGTGCCGCTTGATAGCACTGTCGACGACACCTTCCATCACTTTGCTGATGATTGAGAGTAGACTGATGGGACGGTAATTGGCTGGGTCGGATTTGTCCTGCTTTTTGTAGACAGGACATACTTGGGCAATTTTCCACATTGCCGGGTAGATGCCAGTGTTGTAGCTGTACTGGAACAGCTTGGCTAGGGGTGCAGCTAGTTCTGGAGCACAAGTCTTCAGTACTATTGCTGGAATGTTGTCAGGGCCCATAGCCTTTGCAGTATCCAGTGTCTTCAGCCGTTTCTTGACATCACGTGGAGTGAATTGAATGGGTTGAAGACTGGCATCTGTGATGCTGGGGACCTCAGGAGGAGGCCGAGATGGATCATCCACTCAGCCCTTCTGGCTGAAGATAGTTGCAAATGCTTCAGCCTTGTCTTTTGCACTCATATGCTGGGCTCCACCATCATTGAGGATGGGGATATTTTTGGAGCCTCCTAATGTCCGAGAGCGGGGCAGCAGTGGCAGAGCGCTGAACAGTGTGGAGTGCAAAGATACCGGCATCGGAGGCTGCTTCCCTCGCTTAAAGGGAAGGACCAATGATGATGCACAACATACTTCTGCTCAATTCTGTGTTGCCAGGCGACCTTCATGACTGCTGATACAGCCCCAAACACACTCAGAGATTGGAGGGCTTGGACATCTCACAGCAACAAAGCATCGAAAACTTTCAGCAGGCACCAGACTGGTGCAAAGAATAAAGTTTGGCCTACCTGAAAACCAGTGTCTTTAATTAGCGCTCCCCAAGTGGCCAGCCGAGGTGACAACGCCTCCTCTTCCTGCCGTTGCCGACGCCCGGCGATACAGCAGGGGGCGGGAGGCAATTTTGCATACAGGGCGGTAACAGGGCGCTGCGCACTTTATGACGTCACGATCTATGAGGCGCTGGAGGGTGAGGCGGTAAGTGTTAGCGCCAGCGCTAAACCGGCAGGGAGGTTCGAGGGTGTCGCTGAGTTCGCCACACCCGGTCACTAACCCTTTAGCACCCCGTTACAGCGCACCCCCCCCCCACGCTAACTGGAGGCGCAAAGCTGCCAAATTTCTCCCCCTAAGTATTAATCTCGTGACCCTCCTCTGAACCTTTTCGGTGGCCTCTGTATCTCCTGCCGTGTGAGGGGACCAGAAGTGGACACAGTATTCTAGCTGGGGTCTAACCAAAGTCTGGTACAAGAACATTGTGGTGCTTTGTTTTATATTGGATCATCCTCGCAATACTTCCTAATATCTATTTACTTTTGTTATTGTCCCTTGGGACTGGTTGTGGACTTTACAGAGTTGACTCAAAAAAGATCTTACTGAGACAGGAGTTGGAATGATCATCAGATGAACTTCCTTGAACCTCAAAATAAAGACAGCCGTGTAGTTGAAGAATAGCCCAGTTTCCTGCTTCGCACTGCCCTCAATCAGGAGAGGACTTGAACAGTGATTTGGTGTGACAGCAATTTCCCATGTAACATCCATCACAATCGAAAGCTAGTGAATAGAACCACAGCGATTCTGGACCTTTGCTTTGGAACAGTTTATGCACCGTGTAACTAAAGTATAATTAAACTAACGGGAGGAAAATCAGGTGTGCAATCTTCCCAGTATGATATTCCTCTCTGCACTGCGACCAGGTGATGATTTACCCCCAGAGGCTAACATTGAAAATCTACCCCATCGACATTCCTGCATGTGTCACTGGACGGTGACCAGGAGCCAGAACCCGGGCTGACGTTTCTTCTTGCAAGCCCAAAGACACTGGAACCGGGTCCAGTCCCCCCACCACTGTATTTAATTGAGGTCGGATGACTCAGCACAGATGGGGGAATCAAACCTGGGATCTTCCTAGGTTGTATGGCTCATCTTCACATTAGCAGAGCTTTCTTTGTATCTGCAGACTTTATGGTAAACAGGTTTGCCAGGAAAAATGGTCCAAGGTGAGATCAGTTATTCAGAATGAGCTGCAAAATCCAGTTGCCCATTGTACACTGGAGTCACACCATTTCTCCACAAGGCGGTGCTGTGGTACCAACAAGAAGATGATTGTATCAGAAAACTGCAGATACTGGAGATCTCCAACAAAAACCGAAAATGTGTCACTATCCTTGGCTGATGAACAATCCTTACTGTAATGCATCCACATTACTTGTATTCAATTTCCACTCCTTTGTCTCCCCCCAACCAGTTTGAGGTTAAATGACCCATGAAAAAAATCTGAAAGCTAAAAAACAAGTTGGTGAAATTATGTCAGTGAAACAGATCAGAGCGTGGTGTGCTGTGCAAAAAATAAATCAGTGCTTTTTATGGAAGAAAACAAAATACTGGAAATACTCCAGCAGGTCCGTCACCATTGAGGGAGAGAACGGAAAAAGAGTGTTCTTCCAGAAATTATTTTCTGGCTCCCAGATCACTCTTGATCTGTCTATGAGCAAGTGGAAGGTCACTGGCCAGGTTGACGCATCCTCGGATTAATTTTTTTTCAAACTGTTGAGCACCTCCAAAAAAATGGTTGTGGCCACAATTCTATTTTGTTGCCTGGTAGGTAGGGTCCAGGAGAGTGTGGTATTTCTAAAACAGAGTATACTCCACTTACCAGGAAACATGTCCTGTCAGCACACTTTAAATATTTTCTCCCTCCTTCATTTTTTTAAACTCTCCTGAAACATGTTGGTGTACAGTTCCACATTGGGCCAGAATTCGCCGCATCAGGGCACCTGCCGTTAGTTAGACTTGCCCTTGCACGTTTAGGTTTTTTAATTTTTTGCGCAGCAAGTTGCTGAAAGCACGAGCTGATAATGTCGCAGCGAGGGAAGCATCTCCTTAACCAATCAGATTGAAGAATTGTGACATTAACAGCACAAGGGCTAAGAAGGAAGTGTAAATTAGAGTGAGTGGATTCAATGTCAAATCCAGTACAGAAAGAGAAATAAAGAGAGGGAAAGAAAGATTGGATTAAGAGAGAGAGAAAAGAGACAGGAAAAGTTTTTAAAAAAAATTAATTTGAAATTTTACATTTTAAAATCACCAACAACAATTAAAACCTGAAGGAATGATGCGCCACACTTGTAATGGTTAATTTTCAGTGCCAGAGAGGTTGATTGGCAGTAATAAACACTTAGCATGTCATTAAAAGGGTACTTAGATTTGAAATGACAAGACTTAACTCTCTGTGGTGAGTTTAGTTTGTATCTACCGTGCAAATACAGCAACTTCACCACATTCGATGCTTTTCAATGGTAAGGCAGACAACGAGATGACATTTTCACGAAGCTAATAGTGGAGCGGCACAACTCGGAAGCAACTTTTGGATATTTGAGTTTAACCGTGCATCTGACCCTCGCCTGAAGTTGCTGTACCATTTGCGCATAAATAATGGTGAGCGCCATTCGCCTCACCGTTATTTTGACAGCAAATTCTAGCCCAATGTCACGCACCCTCCAGTGCTGCATCCGCATAGACAAAGAATGTTGGCCAGCATCTTTGATGGTGGGAGCATCAACAACTGGTTCCAGTCCTTTGCACATATGCACTTTCCAGCAAGAGTTACTGGACTGGCAGTGAGGAATTAGGAGAGGATACCGCAGTGATTCGCTTCTCCTTCCCAGAAGGTGTTGGCACAAGCATGGGCAATATTGGTGCTTGGAGGATCCAGTCAGCAGGCAAGAGATGGTGCAGAGTGTTGTAAAACACTAGATGGAACCAGCAAGAACAATCTGAACAAAAAGCAAAATACTGCGGATGCTGGAAATCTGAAATAAAAACAGAAAACGCCGAAAACACTCAGCAGGTCAGGCAGCATCTGTGGAGAGAGAAACAGAGTTAATGTTTCAGGTCGATGACCCTTCATCAGAACTGAAATTCAACATTGACAAGTGTCTTATAAGATCCTGATGTTCACAGCCCTCCCTACCTCTGTGATCGACTCCAACCATACATTGAGTTACATCGAGTCTACAGCACAGAAACAGGCCATTCGACCCAACTGGTCTATGCTGGCGTTTATGCTCCACACCAGCCTCCTCCCACCCCTCATATATCCTGCATGCATCCTCCACATCCAGATTACTCCTTTTCCCCTATTTTTTCCACTACACAGTAGGAGTCTATTATTTTGGCCTCTACAGCCCTTCCTTCCGGATTTGCTTCATTAACTCTCTGCACTGCCCTCTCTACTTTCAAAAACATTCTTAAAATCCTTCTCTGTGAACAGGCTTTCAGCCTCTTGCCCACCAGACTTCCCGCTCCACCCCTCCCCGGGCCGGTTCTTCCCCGCTTTGCTCTCCTGCTCAGTGCCCAAGCTTTTGTTTCAGCGCCCTGAGATGTTCTCTGCATGAGGAGTGCTCAGGAATGTGAAGGAACTCCCATTTCACAAGGGGACTGGGTCACTGACCTGGGTGTTAAGAATTTATATAGCGCCTTTCATGACCTCAGGACGTTCCAAAGTGCTTTACAGCCAATGAAGTACTTTTTGTAGTGTAGTCACTACTGTAATGTAGGAAACGCGGCAGCCAATTTGCACCTAGCAAGACTCCCACAAACAATTGAAAAAAATGACCGGATCATCTAGGTGTTGGTTGAGGGATAATTGTTGGCAAGGTTGCTGGGGTGAACACCCCTGCTCTTCTTAGTGTCGTGGGATCTTTTATATCCACCTGAGAGGGCAAACAGGATCTCAGTTAAATGCCTCATCCAAAAGACAGCACCTCTGACAGTGCAGCACTCCCTCAGAACTGCACTGGAGTTTAAGCCTAGATTTTGTGCTCAATCTCTGGAGCAGGGCTTGAACCTACAACCTCTGACTCAGAGGTGAAAGTGCTGCCCACTGAGCCATGGCTGACACCTGAATTGAGGCAGCAATTAACAATTAACCTTTTCTGCAAAAAAAGTAACGGTAGTGATTTCTTTGGAAGGGTAAATTAGTGATGAAGGTACGTTCCAGAACTGTCTGCTAAAGTAGCATCTGCAGTAATGTTGCAGGAAAAGTGGTCAATAATGTGAGCAGGAAAGATCCTGGCAAAAGTGCAATATGGTGAAAACCAATACTTACCTTGGATAATCTGCAAGATCCGTAAAGATCAGTCCACATATAAGCTAATATGGGTCAGATGCTGCTTTGCTCCAGCATCATTCTGTATCTTATAAGAACATAAGAAATAAGAGCAGGAGTTGGCCATTCGGCCCTTCGAGCTTGCACCGCCATTCAATAAGATCATGGCTGATCTTCTACCTCAACTCCACCTTCCCGCACTGTCCCCATATCTCTTGGTTCCCTTCGTATTCAAAAATCTATCGATCTCTGCCTTGAATATATTCAACGACTGAGCCTCCACAGCCCTCTGGGGTAGAGAATTCCTAAAATTCACAACCCTTTGAGTGAAAAAATTTCTCCTCATCTCAGTCCTAAATGGCCGACCCCTTATTCTGAGACTGTGACCCCTGGTTCTGGACTCCCCAGCCAGGGGAAACATCCTCCCTACATCTACCCTGTCAAGCCCTGTAAGAATTTTACATGTTTCAATGAGATCACCTCTCATTCTTCTTACTCTAGGGAATATAGGCCTGGTCTACTCAATCTCTCCTCTTGATTGAGGGCAGGCGTTGAGATAGGTACAAATAGAGAAGGAACGCCTGGCAATTTATATTTGCTTGTGAGCATTTCCACCTGTATTTGTGTTGGTACATTGTAGAAGTCAGGAACTTTTAAAAAGCCTTTGGTCGCTATTTTAAAAAAGAAACAACACAGAAATATATTAGTTTGTGTAAAATGGAGGATGCGTAAAATCACAAGCAAAATGTAAATGGGATGCTGAAGACAATAGGGTGCAAGTCAGAGGAAGACACGATCAAACTGTACAATGCTCCGGCCAGACAGCACATTGAGTACTGGACCTCATTCTGGTGGCCGAGAAACGAGGGAGACCTCAAGCATTGGAGGCGGTGCAGACAGGAGACACGTGGCTGGTTCCGAGAGTCCGGAGAAAACACCAGAGAACCGTGGGCTGTTCAGCTTTGAAAGGAGGCAATAAAGGGGTGACCTTGTTGTAATTTTTCAAGATAGTAATCAGTATCGAAAAGATAGATCGGGAACACCGCCTCAATCAAGACCATGGCACTCGGACAAGAGGACGCAGGTTCAAACTAGTAAAAGGCAAGTTTCGGACTGATGGCAGGAAGTTGTTCTTCACGCAAAGAGCGATCAACACAAAGGACGGACCTGTGGATATAGTGGGGGCAAAAATCCCGGAATCAATTGAGGAACGGTTGGATGCTATGATGGAGGGGACAGCAGGGTCTTTCAGGAAACTATAAGCTAAAATCTAGCATCCTCTTAAAATAGAACGGTGGACTCTGTGTAGGGGATTAAAATTCCTCTTCTGCACTAGTTCCAGATTCCTAAAAGTCCTCCCAAGCCAAAAGCCAGTAAAGAAAGATCCTTTTAACATTTTCTTTTGACGTTGCTTATAAACCTGGCACACGAAACCAAACTAATAAAACCAAAACCCTGTCATGAACCCCCACGTATTTCTATTTGAGGAATGCTATTTAAAGACATGCTATTGTTCCCTTATTATTTATAACTTCTCTCTTCACCTGTTCCTATTTATCCAACTCAATGACTAAATTATTTATGCATTTCATCATTGACCTATTTGGAGGACAATTCTTCTGAAATACCATAATGAAGGTTATCAAGTATCGTTTATGGAGAGCGACCTGTTTACCACCTCCCCCATGCCTTAATCTTCCCTCTTTACTCATTTAATATCTCAGTTCAGTTTCTTGTTGTACCAGGATCGACCCAAACCATTTTAACCCTCTCTTGTCTGG
Source organism: Somniosus microcephalus (assembly GCF_052327205.1). Classification (NCBI taxonomy): domain Eukaryota; kingdom Metazoa; phylum Chordata; class Chondrichthyes; order Squaliformes; family Somniosidae; genus Somniosus; species Somniosus microcephalus. Next base: position 227,359,100 of record NC_140989.1, on the reverse strand, counting down.
CAAAAAACAACCCTCCATCTCTTCCAATCTCTCCAACGTCAAGGCTCAGCTTTTATCAACATTTACTTGGGATCCCAACATCTTCGCACAAAGAAAAACAATCTGTCGAGTTACGTAGAATAGTCAGTTATACTTGCGCAAAATTGTATGCAATGTCCACGTAAACCTGCACCTTTATTTGTTCCCACTTCCCTTGTTGATACTATAAGAGGTGGGAATATAAAGTAAATGGCATCAGGCTGCAGGACACAAGACAGAAAAAGGATCTTGGGGTTATCAGTGGGGAGGTCACCAAAACCAACAGCAAGAAGAAAAGCTGAACGGATCTTGGGGCGTATGGCCAGACAAATGGATCATAAATCCCACGAGATGACAATGAGTCTATATGGGGTAGTGCTATGACCAGACCTGGAGTACTCTGTACAATTCTGGTTGCTGTATTATAGCACCAATACACAGGTATTGGAGGCAGTGCAGAAAAGGGCAACCAAAAGGGGAAGGTTGAGGAATCTGGGATTGTTTACTTTGGAGAAGAGCAGGCTCAGGAAGGGTTTATTTTAAGATTCCTAAGGGAATAGACAAATTGAACCCCAATGATAGGCTTGAGATTTCCACAAACTCTAGAACCAAGGCAGATGGGTTTAAGGTTAGAAGAGGAATGGTGCAGAGACAGTGTAGATTTTGACAACTTTATTTGTGTGGAGAGGACTGCACATGGAAAAATATAAGGAGAACTGGATAGACATTTGAGGGCTATTGAGAGGTACTTCTCATTTGGAACCAGCTAGATAGGTTGCAGCATCGTTTCTGATCCTGTACTTTTTTTATGCTCCTAATTTACTTTCTCAACAACCATCGTCATTCCTTCATGCCTTACTCTGATCTAAATTAATAATCTGTAATGGGTCAGGGAGGGTTATCTTTCCTTTGTAAGCTTTATTGTATCATTACTAACCCTTGATTCCCCAATACATTGATGAGGTATCCCCCAGATATCTGTAGGATGGATTACATGTTCCATTATTTTCTTTATAAAACAAACACAATACCTTAACTGGGATCTTATAATCCACATTTCGTAAAGCGATTAGCCTTGAATTCCTAATATTGTTTTAATACCCTTTACCCTTACATATTAAAGTTACTAAACCTCTTAAAGAAGACATTACAACCTTTTTTTTGAACTTCTAACATTGGAAAAACTACCTGGAGTCTTTCTGCCGCAGTGTCTTATCTTTCTCCAGTGAACACATTACTTTAATTACTTTGGCCTCTGTTAAGGGAATATTCAACTGTTCTTTGTCTTCCTCTGAAATCTGACTCCATATTCCCTTTAAAACTGCACCCAGGTTAGTGGTTTCAATTGCTTTTTAAATGGATGATACTAAATAAAAGACAGTACCTTAATTTTGCTGGGTCAATACTCTGGAATTGCCTACCTAACACCATGGTAGGAGCAGTACAGCGAAGAGCCAGTCGGCTGATCTCAAATGCCAGGGGTCGAAGCTATGAGGAAAGACTGGAGAAACTTGGGCTTTTCAGCCAGAGAGGTGAGCTGATAGAGGTCGACAAGATAGTTAAGGAAATGGAAAAGGTAAAACCAAAGTATTACTTTCAATTAAACTGTGAGGAGGCGACAAGGGTTCACATGAATAAAAGTTAAGTTTAGCACTGATATCAAGGCGCTCTTCTTCAGACAAAGAGTGATCAACACATGGAATGGACTTCCAGACAGAGTAAAGAGGTGAAAATCCTGGTGTGGCGGAGCCACTAAGGGACTCCGATCAATTGTATATAATTCCCTTTAATAATATGTTAGCTACAGCCTGAGTCTGTATCTTTGTTTTCACTGTTTACATGTACAGAGCGCGATCACTTTAATAGCACGGGTAAAAGCGATGACGTCACGCTGTTCATCATGTGATCCCCCACCGGCGGGAAAAACGTGATGACGTCATGATGTCAGCCACGGGACCACCCAAGCAGTCCTCGTGGAGCCTCCGAACTGACTAGACCTATATTCGATGTTCTCCTGTAATTATCTGTTAAACTCTGTTAGCTTTCATTAAACCTCGTTTATTTGATCGCCTGAGTGGACCTCAGTCTTTTGATAGGAACTAGACATTCCTACATTGGTGACCCCGACTTTTGCGAACAGTTTTCGCAGAAGTTACTGAACATGGAAACGAACGCCGTTGCTTTGAAGCTACCACAGTTCTGGGAGCAACAGCCAGCTGCGTGGTTCATCCAGGCTGAAGCCCAGTTCGCAATCAGGAACATCGTTGCGGATCAGACCCGTTACTATTACGTGGTCTCCGCCCTCGACAGCGCCACAGCCTCGCGGATCGTCAGCCTGCTTGGTAATCCGCCAGAAGATCGCAAGTATGAAACGATAAAGGCGCGGTTGTTACAGGTCTTCGGGCTCACGAAGTCGGAGCGCACCCGCCGGCTGCTCGCTATGCCCGGCCTTGGGGACTCCAAGCCATCCGAGCTCATGAGCCAAATGCTCACGCTCCTGGGCCCCGAACCGGAATGCTTCCTCTTCCGGGAGCTATTCCTCAGCCAGCTACCAGAGCAAATTCAGGCTGCCCTAGCCAGGTCGGAAGTCACAGACTGCGCAGAGCTGGCTGCTGAAGCGGACAAGATTTTCGCGGTGACACAGCAGTATTGCGCTGCCACGAGGCGCACATCCCCCACAGATGCTGCTCCAGCCCCTCAACCTGCGGGGTTGTGCTTCTACCACACGCCCGTTTTGGCGCGAAAGCAAGATGCTGCCGCCCTCCCTGCAGCTTTTCGCTCATACAAAAAAACCAACAGCAACCCTGTCGAAAGAGGACCGGTTATAACGAGCGCCCTGCGGCTGCGATGGCAATCGGTAATACGGGGAAACTCCTCTTCATCACCGACTCCCTATCTGGTCGACGTTTCCTTTGCGACACCGGGGCGCAGTGTAGCATCCTACCCGCGTCAAATCTTGATATACAAGTCGGGGGGCACGAGCCCTCCCTCGAGGCGGCTAATGGTGGGGCCATTCGGACCTTCGGAAGACGGCGGGTCCAGGTGTGCTTCGGCGGCCAGCGGTTTTACTGGGATTTCATCACTGCCAAAGTCTCTCAAGCCATCCTCGGGGCGGATTTTTTGTGCGCCAACGGCCTCCTGGTGGATGTAAGGCACCGCCGGTTGATCAATGCGGCCACTTTTCACTCCATCCCGTGCCACCGCGGTAACGCCATGTCGCGCACTGTCTCCTGTGCGTTCCCACCTCCGGATGACTTCACTCGCCTCCTCGGAGATTTCCCAGACCTCACCAGACCCACTTTCTCTTCCACGGCTACGAAACATGGTGTCGAACACCACATCACCACTACTGGCTCCCCGGTCTATGCACGGGCCCGGCGCCTCGAACCTGGCAAGCTCGCGGCTGCGAAAGTGGAGTTCGACACGATGGAGCGGCTAGGGATTATTCGCCGGTCGAATAGTCCCTGGTCTTCGCCTCTCCACATTGTTCCGAAACCTGATGGCGGCCTTGCGGCAACTACCGACGCCTGAACGACGCCACTACTCCTGATCGGTACCTGATCCCTCATATTCAGGATTTCTCTGCCCATTTGGCGGGAAATACCATTTTTTCAAAAGTCGACTTTGTCCGTGGCTACCACCAGGTCCCCGTGCACCCGCAAGACGTCCCGAAAACTGCAGTCATCACCCCATTCGACCTGTTTGAATTTCTGCGGATGCCGTTTGGATTGAAGAAGGCTGCACAGGCTTTCCAGCACTTGATGGACTCCGTGCTTCGGGACCTCAAGTTTCTATTCGTCTATCTCGACGACATCCTCATCGCCAGCCCTAATAAAGAGGAGCACATCCGCCATTTACGCACCCTCTTTAGACGCCTCAGTCAACACGGCTTGATCATCAACCCGGCCAAGTGCCAGTTCGGCCTGCAGCAGATTGATTTCTTAGGCCACCGCATCACATCGGACGGCGCAATTCCCCTGCAAACGAAGGTGGAGGCTGTTACTTCTTTCCCGCGCCCGCAGACTGTCAAGGCCCTGCAGGAGTTCCTCGGGATGGTAAATTTTTATCACCGGTTCGTCCCTAATGCAGCTCTGCTCATGCAGCCCCTGTACGAGGCCCTCAAGGGCAAGTCCGGCAAGGATCCAATTAGCTGGACGGTCGATATGGACCGGGCGTTCGTCGACACAAAAGGCGCCTTAGCCAATGCAACCATGCTGGCGCACCCGCTGCCAAGTGCCACCATCGCCCTTACCACCGACGCGTCAGACTATGCCATCGGTACAATGCAGGAACAGTGGGTGAATGGGACGTGGCAACCGCTGGCATTTTTCAGCCGTCAACTACGGTGAAACGAACGGAAGTACAGCACGTTCGACCGGGAGTTGCTGGCCCTTTTTCTGGCCATCCGCCATTTCCGGTTCTTGCTAGAGGGCCGTCCATTCATGGCTTTTGTGGACCATAAGCCACTAACGTTCGCTATGGCCAAGACCGCCGAACCGTGGTCAGCTCGGCAACAATGTCAGTTGACCTTTATTTCAGAATTCACCACTGACATTCAGCATGTGTCTGGTAAGGACAACCTGGTGGCGGATTGCCTCTCCCGTGCGACCATTCATGCAGTCCAGCTCGGCATCGACTATGCCCTCATGGCTGCGGATCAAGCCTCGGATCCGGAAGTACAATCTTACAGAACCAACCCCTCTAGCCTCCAAGCGGCCGACGTCAAATTCCATGCTGCGGGCACTACGCTACTCTGCAACGTCTCCGTGGGAGATCCTCGCCCTATCGTGCCAGTTGCCTGGTGCCGAAAAGTTTTTGATGCCATACACGGGTTGTCGCACCCTGGCATGAAGGCCTCGCAACGGCTGATTTCGTCCAAGTTCGTGTGGCGGGGCATGCACATGGATGTCTGCGACTGGGCCAACACCTGCGTGGTCTGCCAAAAGGCCAAGGTGCAGCGTCACGTCAAGGCTCCATTGGCCACTTTCGCTGTTCCAGAACGTAGGTTTGATCATGTGCATGTGGACCTGGTGGGGCCACTTCCGCCTTCGCACGGGTTTACTCATCTTCTTACGATGGTGGACTGCACCACTAGATGGCCTGAGGCGGTTCCTTTGTCATCCACCACTTCTGCAGACGTCGCCAGGGCATTCATCTCCGCTTGGGTCGCCCGTTTCGGGGTACCGGCGGACATCTCGTCTGATCGTGGGCCGCAGTTTTCTTCTGAGCTCTGGAACGCTGTGGCTCAGGGGCTCGGCGTCAAGCTGCATCGCACCACTGCCTAGCATCCACAGGCGAATGGCCTGTGCGAGCAATTCCACAGGTCGCTCAAAGCCACACTGCGAGCCAGCATTAAAGGCGCAGGCTAGGTGGACAGGCTTCCATGGGTCCTTTTGGGTCTTCGTACGGCACCTAAAGAAGATCTTCAATCATCTTCGACGGAGCTCATATTTGGCCAGCCGCTACGCGTACCTGGGGATTTCCTTCTGACTCCGACAGAGCCATGGTCCGCATCCCAGCAGCTCATCAGCCACCAGGAGGCAGCCAGAGGTTTCGCTCCAGTGCCTACGTCGCATCACGGCTTGCAGAGCTCCCACGTCCCGGCTGAGCTGAAGAATGCCGACTATGTGTTTATCCGCCACGACGCTCATCGGGGTCCACTCAAACCCCCTTACACTGGCCCTTTCCGCGTGATAGAGCCAGGAGACAAAACTTTTTCGGTCGATATCGGAGGTAAACCGGACCACATTTCGGTTGACCGGTTGAAGCCAGCTCACTTGGACCTTGACTGCACAGTCGCGATCGCACAACCGCCGAAACGTGGCCGACCGCCCACAGTCGCCGTGCCAGTTCAAACGCAACCGCCCGCCAGCTCGCCCGCCGTCCATCAGCTTCCACTTCAAGGCTACAGAAGTCGATCTGACAGGCTTGTCGGGCCTCCTCGCCGTTTTACTTTTGCTGTTAAAGACAATTCTGGGGGGGCGCATGTGGCGGAGCCACTAAGGGACTCCGATCAATTGTATATAATTCCCTTTAATAATATGTTAGCTGCAGCCTGAGTCTGTATCTTTGTTTTCAATGTTTACATGTACAGAGCGCGATCACTTTAATAGCGCGGGTAAACGCGATGACGTCACGCCGTTCATCACGTGATCCCCACCAGTGGGAAAAACGTGATGACGTCATGACATCAGCCACGGGACCGCCCAAGCAGTCCTCGTGGAGCCTCCGAACTGACTAGACCTATATTCGATGTTCTCCTGTAATTATCCATTAAACTCTGTTAGCTTTCATTAAACCTCATTTATTTGATCGCCTGAGTGGACCTCAGTCTTTTGATAGGAACTAAACATTCCTACACTGGGATCATTTAAGAAACAGTTGGGTACAGCAGTGGGGGCGGGGAGTGTAGGGTCTTTCTGGATGAATTAGTTGAGATTGGTCAAATAACCTTCCTTATCCATAATTATAAGAACATAAGAAATAGGAGCAGGAATAGGCCACTTGGCCTCTCGAGCCTGCTCCGCCATTTAATAAGATCACGGCTGATCTTGGGCTCAAAGCCACTTCCCTGCCCACTCCCCATAACCCTTCACTCCCCTATCTTGCAAAATTCTGTCTATCGCTACATTAAATGTATTTAATGACCCAGCCTCCACAGCTCTCTGGGGCAGAGAATTCCACAGATTTACGATGCTCAGAGAAGAAATTCCTCCTCATCTCAGTTCTAAAAGGGCGATCCTTTATTCTGAAACTGTGCCCCCATGTTCTAGATTTCCCCACGAGAAGAATCATCCTCTCTGCTTCTACCTTGTCGAGCCCCTTCAGTATCTTATATGTTTCAATAAGATCACCTCTCATTCTTCTAAATTACAATTAGTATAGGCCCAACCTGCTCAACCTTTCATCATAAGTCAACCCCCTCATCTCTGGAATTAACCTAGTGAATCGTCTCTGAACTGCCTCCAATGCAAGTATATTCTTCCTTAAATAAAGAGACTAAAACTGTACACAGTAGTCAAGGTGTGGTCTCACCAATGCCCTGTACAGTTGTAGCAGGACTTCCCTGCTTTTATATTCCAACCCCCTTGCAATAAAGGCCAACATTCCATTTGCCTTTTTGAATACTTGCTGTACCTGCATGCTAACTTTTTGTGTTTCATGCACAAGGACCCCCAGGTCCCTCTGAACTGTAGCATTTTGTAATCTCTCTCCATTTAAATAATAATTTGCTTTTTTATTTTTCCTGCTAAAGTGGATAACCTCACACTTTCCCACATTATACTCCATCTGCCAAATGTTTGCCCACTCACTTAGCCTGTCTATGTCCCTTTGCAGATTCTTTGAGTCCTCTGCACAACTTGCTTTCCCACCCATCTTTGTATCATCCGCAAACTATCTTCTGATCTTGTGAAAAGCCCCTGCAAATACTGCAACTTTCTTAAATGTTTCTCCCTTTTTCTTCTTGTGCTTTCTTCTCTTGAAGGAAAGCTTTTCTGTCTCTTTTACCATTTCCCAGCATTCTCTATCTCAAGGAATCCTGCAATGATTTCTGTTCAATTAATCAACAATGATATAACTCTGTAACCACAATACCTTCCAATAATTAACTTCCAAGTTACTATTCCTATTTTAGTTGCATCTGGTAAATCAACTTTCACCTTTAACATTTGGTGGTCTAAAAGATAAAGGCCTAGAAATTGGGTTGTTTGCGCCAGCGGTTAGCGCCTTAAGAGACCGAGAATTGGGGCGTTGCCTAATGTTGGAGCGGGCGCAATGAAGATAGCGACAATTCCCATATTGACTATACATTTAACGCCTGCACTAAGTGTTTGCGCGCGCCCGCGAGCGCAAGCACATAATGACGTCATTTCATCGTGCAATGCCTTTTAGGGGTGCCTGAGCGGATATTGGGTGGCGCCCGGAGCCTTAACGCCTAGCGCTATTAGTGACAGTTCGAGGGAGCGTTAGCAGGCCCTTCTCGGAGTCGGGGGGGCGATATTTAAAGGGGACAGCTCTAGTATAGAAGCTTCAGCCACTTGGCCTGTTCATTGCGATCGTTGGTGGAGAGATTTGGGGAGCTACTGTGGAGCAGAGTTTTTGGATTTTAGCATTAGAGTAATTGGGACCCTCAAACCTGTCCGGAGCAGTTGGAGCACTAGACCTAACAGCCTTCTGACCAACTGGCATCGGAATGGGAGATGCTTTGGAGGGCGACGGGCTCCTGGCCGAACACTATGAAGGGGCAGAAAGACGGCGGGAGAGAGGGCCGGGATTGGCCAGAAGGAGGAGGGGCAATGGAGGTTGCCCAATCCGAGGGTATGCTGCGAGGGTCTTTAGGGGTCATACCTTGACATGTCGGAGGAGCAGTGTGTGCGAAGGCTCCGAATCGGGATGGACGTTGTTACTGAGCTGTGCCACCTGCTTACTGAGGATCTGCAGCCGCGTCAACGGTTCATGACCTCTCTGTCGGTGGCTGCTGAACTGACTGTTGGCCTCAATTTTTATGACAACGGATCCTTTCAGTGAGCCATTAGGGACATCGCGAATATCTCTCAGGCTGCAGTCCACTGCTGCATCCGGCAAGTTACAGCTGCCCTTTATAGGAGAAGGCGTCAATTCATCACCTTCCCTCTGACCCTGGAGAAGCAGGCGGAGGAGGAGGAGGAGCATGCGGACGAGGAGGAGGAGGAGCAGGAGGAGGAAGATGGAAGGGCTCCTGAAAGTGGAAGGGACATCCGTCACTGGCTCATGAGGAGTCGTCTCGAGGCCCCTCTGGCGGAATGATGAATGTCTTAACTGCTGCGCACTTTGGATGTTTGAAAGCATCTGAAGGCCAGCATCACTGTAATTATTCACGTACACCTTAACACATTTAAACTTCTCTTTATTGTCACAAAAGTCTTTCCTTACAGCAAAACAACGTCATGTCAACAGAAACCATAACAAACAAAATAACAATAAACTCTTTGGCAAAGCCGCCAAACTGAGCAAACCTTTTTCCTACAATTCCAACAGGTGAGGGTCTCCTTGAGTTTGGCCAAAGAAACGTCTCAGGACCTCCCTCTACTGCTGGCCCCTTGATGGAGAACGACTTCTCTTTCGCGCTCGGCCCCTTCCCTCCTTGCTGCTCCTACATAATTGAACCCCAGTGGCAGGGTGAAGGCTGGGGGACGCCTGCTGACTGTCTGGAAGCGCAGAAGCCCCTGATGGACGGCCTGGACGACCTCTGGGCTTGGAGGGTGCGGAGGCTGGCTGCTTGATCTGGCCATGGCTGGAAGCAGTGTGAACTGCAGGTGGTGGCAGCTGGACTGCAGACGTTCCAGCGGTGGCATGAGCAATGGTCACCTGCCGAGAGAGGACACCTGCACCATGGTCGGATGACACACTGGCTCTCGGAGGGGACCGGCTCGGCTCCACCGCCACAAGTGACTGCTCCACTGATTCCTGGCCTCGTGTGGCACTGGAAGGGCCCGGGGTGATCCTAGCTGAGGCAGATAGGGTGGCTGCAGTGAGAGTTCGCGTTGTCTCAATCTGGGTGTGGACGAGGCCGGCAAGTGACTGCGTGGCAGCAGTGAGGACCTGTGAGCCAGGTGCCAGTGCTTCGGAGAAGCCCTGGACAGTTCTTTCCATTGCTTCGGACAAGGCCGGTGCTGACCGCTCCACTGCCTCGGACAAGCCCTGGACAGACCTTTCCAGGGATTGTCCGAAGCCCTGAACAGTCCTTTCCATAGCGGCCTCGAAGCCCTGGACAGTCCTCTCCATTGTTGGTGCAAAGCCCTCGACAGACCTCTCCATTGTTGTCCCGAAGCCCTCGACAGACCTCTCCATTGTTGCCCCGAAGCCCTGGAGAGTCCTGTCCATTGTTGCCCCGAAGCCCTGGAGAGTCCTGTCCATTGTTGCCCCGAAGCTCTGGAGAGTCCTCTCCATTGTTGCCCCGAAGTCCAACACACTCTTTGCCAGTGAATCTATTGACTGAGGCATCCTCCCCACTGCAGCCATCAGCTCAGTGTGCCTGAGCCGGGTCTGGGTGCTCATTTCAGCCAGGCGACGCACCTCCTCTGCACTCTGTGCAGCAGTCATCACTACCTGCCTTGCCCTCCGGGGAGACGGTGGCCGAACTTGCCCACCCCCCTTGCGTTGCTGCATGCCGCTTGGTCCGGCAACTGCCTGATCATCAGAGCCCCCCCCCCCTCCCCTCCAGGGAACTACTATCCCCAGTCTGTACATGTGTATGCTCCTCTGAGATTGGAGCGGATGGTCTGGCTTCCTCCTGATCCTCAACTCCGGAGGCACTGGCACTGGCAGCTTCAGGGCGTGGAGCCCCAGTTGGTGATGCATCATCTGAAAGCAGGGAGGTGGAAGAGTGGCTTTAGCAAAAGGACAGGTTGGCGGAAAGGCATGGCAGATTGCGGCACACTGAGGAAGCATGCTGGCGGGGGGACCAAGTGGAAGGAGACAGTTGCAAAAGGTGCGAGCCTTACCCTCGCTGTCGGAAATGGGGTCGGCAGCTGCAGTGGTAACAGGACCAGACAGACGTCCTCCAAGAATCTGGTGCACTCTCTCCTCGAGATCCGTCAGAGTGACGACTTGTGGAGGTCCGCCACCGGTTCGACGCTGCTCCCTCTGCATCGTCGCCAGCTTGGACTGCAGGGGAAAGAAGGGGAAGTTCTGTAACATGATGCCTTGAGAGATCATCTCATGCCCCCCATGGTGCGACAGCCCTTACATGATGCCTTGAGAGATGATCTCATGCCCCCCATGGTGCAACAGCCCTTACATGATGCCTTGAGAGATCATCTCATGCCCCCATGGTGCAACAGCCCTTACATGATGCCTTGAGAGATCATCTCATGCCCCCCATGGTGCAACAGCCTTTACATGATGCCTTGAGAGATCATCTCATGCCCCCCATGGTGCAACAGCCCTTACATGATGCCTTGAGAGATCATCTCATGCCCCCCATGGTGCAAGAGCCCTTACATGATGCCTTGAGAGATCATCTCATGTCCCCCATGGTGCAAGGCCCCTTACATGATGCCTTGAGAGAAATGTTCATGTGTGTGCCCAGAAAGGGCCATGGATGCTTGCTGACAGATGGCCATTGGGGCATCATGGCAACAGGGTCCTCGAAGTTAGGTGCAGATGGAGGGAATCAGAAGTTTGCATAACCAACACTCACCCTAACGACCCGAGTGAGGTCGTTGAATTTCTTCCTGCACTGAACAGGGGTCCTGGTCGCCAAGCTGTTGGAGTTGACCCTCTGAGAAACCTCCCTCCAAGATCGCCGGTAAGCCTTTTGATTCGGCCTCTTGCCATTGTCAGGATACAGAACATCTCGACGGCGCTCAACTGCAGACACCAAGTGGTCCAGGGCCTCACTGCTGAAGCGCTCTGCTCTCTGTCTCACCTTCTCCATCCTCACCAAGCTTGTTGCGCCAGAGAAGGGCGAGCGCCGATTCTGAGGCCTACAGGGCGTTGAGTGTAGCAGCTCAGGCTGACTGACCCACCCCTTTAAGAGCCGGCCGGCGCCTGGAAGTCTCGTGGTTTCCGGTAATTGAGATCACCTGCGCTGCGCCCGTCCGCGACGATGTTGGGTAGCGCCTGAACTTTTGCGCCTTAGGAGCCCCGTGCAACGTCTGAGTTAGCGCCTCAATCCCCTTTGGGAGCGATGCAACCCAATATCTCGCCAGGCAGCGATAAGTTTCGTCTGGCTATAAACTTTGCGCAGCGCCAGTTCTAACGCCTCAAGCGGGGCTATACCCAATTTCTAGGCCAAACTGCCTTGAACAAAAACTGTTTTACCTTCCATAAGTTTAGACGCAAAACTAATGCATTGTGGAATTAATTGATCCATTTGCATTAAAGAACTTGTATTGATATAACGTCTTATCATATCTCTCAGAAACATCTGAAAGTGCTTTTTGTGGACTGCATTACATTGTGCAATTACTGAGTAACCATGTGAATTTCAGTCTCCTATGCCCTCAAGAGTGCCAACGTGGATTAAACCACGTTTCTTCCACAATTTATTTGATAAGTCTTCACTATTTATCTTCCTACTGTGACACTCCATGATCTGGTTAAATTGTCCTCCATCATTAAAAAAGACATTCACGTTGATAAAAACCCAAGATTCTTTCATAATGCTTGTCAAGTGCAGTCACTCCCGAGACACTTTCTCACTCACCTTTCATCAGTAAAATAATTCTTCTTACGTTCATCCACCACACCTTGGCTTGAAACCTAACCAACATTTTCTGCTCCCACAATTGCACTGACTAGCAACATGCTCTCTAGGGCCTCTCAGTTATAAGGTTATCATTGTTCCACTTAATTAAGATGTTTGCGTAAAGAAAATCACATTCCCACACCAGCAAGGGACACGGGAGCCTTTGTCTCCAATAATATTGCAGCTATGGGTCTCAGCCTAGCATCCGTGGAATGTGATGTGCTGCTGATAGACCAAATGTACATTGATGGAATTCATCATCCAACAGTGTGCTGTATCCCTTGATTCAGGGACCACCCAATCATCAGCCAGACCAGGTAACAGATGAAGATTTAGCAACACTATGTGAAACAATAATGTTTTTGATCACAACTGCAGTGAAGATGGAGGATGTCCTTTGGCTATTCTGACTGGAGTTTGTCACTATGACCCAGTATACCAAGGCTTTAACAATAATCTGCAATTGTTCAGCACATATTGGGGAAAAAGAAACTGCAAGCCGGCAGTGAAAGCTTTCCGCTTACAATGAAGATGCCAATCTCCCTAAAGCCCAGGCACTGCTGTCCTGGCTCCTCATCGTGTCTTGTTGCCCATATCAGGGAGGAGGCCGAGGAGCACGACACTGAGGCTAATGCAAGTCCTGAGTCTCAATATCCACCCAGAATCAGCAAGGTGGTTGGAAGAGGAGCTTCCAGCATTAGTTAACGATTTACTGGAGAATTCAGAGGAGTCTCTGGCCCAATGGCAATGGGAAGATAAATTATTGGTGGGCTTGTGCATAATTCTGAATAGCATTGATGACGAGGAATGAACATGTCAGCTCGCAAATAAAATATGGGAACATATCAGCACAAACCATCTTTCCCCATAAGGACTTTCTCTATAAATCTCTTGGGACAGTGCTCCGCCAGACCCGCATGAAGAACATAAGGGAGGATCTTCGCCAAATGCTACTGAGTGTGCAGCACAGTGACAGTGCGGAGAGAGGGGGCAGCCCTCGCCATTGGTTTCTGTGCCATGGCACACTTTGATAATACCCTCAGTAGCCTGGAGGAGTTTGCTAATTCCAACAGATTTAGGGTCAAGCCTGATGAGGATTTGGATAAAGTCAAGAGCACACTGGTTCTGTGCTATGGGAGCATGGCAGCCTGCGCACCTGAGGAACTGCTGTCCACAATCGAGACCCACATTCTGCCAGCTGTTAGTCAATTAATTACAAGTGGGCAGGGGATAGAGGCTGAATCCAAGGATCTCACACTAAAGCTCAGCCTAATACAGACCATGACTCTGATAGCCAGATCCCCATATTCAAATCGCCAGAGAGTTCCCATCAACTTTACCAGAAACAGGGTGTTGCTTACATACATGCAGGATCTTATCGAGCTGCTGCAGAGCCCTGTTCAACAGTTAACTATTAACACCTGCACACATCTCGTACAACTACACACTGAATCAAACCAAGCTGACACCTGCCAATTGATTGAAACCTGCCTTATCAGTACTTTCAGCTTGGTACCTTCCGAACTGGACAAGGACAAAGACACAAATGGCAACACAAAAGAGACAGCGACGCTTTATACCCAAACCACAAATTCCCTTCAAAATCTTCTGAATCAAATATTACTTCAGAACCTCTCCCTTGAAGGACTTGAGGCCATTTTCAATCACATAGAAGAGTGGATTATTTCAACAAAAGACTAGGAACGAGAGAGAGTCTTGGACATGACCTTAGAGCTTCTGAAACTTTACTTGGGGAAGCTCAATGTTAGTAAGGTAGTGCCTGGGGACTCAGATTGAACGAATGATGCTGCGCTGTGCAGGTCCATCGCTTCCCGTTCGACAGATGGCCCTGAACACTTTGTACATCACCCTGTCCATTTAGTTATCGTATGAAGGCACCAATCTGGATTAGCAAAAGGAGAAGTTAGAGGTTCTGAAAGCAGCCAGAGAACAGTTAGTTAGTCCTAACATTTAATTCCTCTTTCAAACGTGCTGCCTGATCACAGAGGTAATTTTGAAGTGTTTGCCCCATGACCAGCTGGACGACTTGCTCTTCATGGTCTTCAAAGGACTGTCTGGCCAACACCCCAGCTGTTCCGGTGCAGCCGCTGTGCTCATGAAAACCATCATTAAAAGATGTGGCAGTGAACTTCGGGACCAGGTCTCGGAGATACTTGACGTGGTGAAGGTTCAATTGCAGTCAGTTCCTTATGAGGAGGTCTATCTTTCGGTTCTGCATAGTATCGCCATTCTGGCATCACACAACACAGTTGTGTCCTGTCTCCTCCCCTACCCTTTGGACAAGTACATCAATGACGTGTGGAGATCACTGGCTGAGGACACAGAATATGCCATGAATACAATGGGAGAGCTGCTGGACACACTGAACAAACAGTTACCATTTGGGATAAGCAGAGCCTGCCCCATCAATGAGAAGGCAGCACAGTATTCGACCCTTGAATTGTTGGCTGCCATCTGTGGGCTGCACCAAATGATAACTAAGCCCGAGTCAGCAAAGGCAGTGACTACATTATTCCCGCTGTTGTTCAGTGCCCTTCTCATTCATCTCAACTCCTGTGTTAATATTTCTCTGCTCAGTGGTTTTGCTCCTGATGGTAAATCGAACCAGAAAGATTTCTCAGCTGAGTTTCAAACATCTAGAAGCAGAGGTCAGTGTGTGAACTGTGTGGAGACACTAAAGGACCTGCTGGCTCCGACAAATAATAAAACAGTAACTAAGGACATGGTGAAAAGTGGAGGATGGGACCAGCTGATGAACAAATTCGACAAGGGGTTTGTCCTACTGGCCAGAGCAATGGTGAAATATGCTGGCCTCAGCCTGCCTGGCATTGTGGAACAGCTGGCAGCTCAGATCCTTACCGTCCAAGACTGTCAGACAGTCACCATGGCTTCCTTCTTTGGAGAGCTGTTAAAATCTCCACTGGTTTCACAGCTGCAGGCACACAGACACTCTGGTGAGCACATTGCTAAGGTCTTTGCTCTATGCTTGTCCAGTTGCCCAGTTGGTGTGTGTCAAGGGCCTGGGCAACATTACAATTGGAGCCCATTACTGGCCTCATAAAGTGATGGGCACATTTATTAGTCTGTTGGGAAACAAGGACAACCAGAAGGAGCTGCTAATGTGCCTCTCTAAGTATATAATTCAGGTGAGAGCAGACGCCATCCAACTGTTTGTAGACAGAATCCTCATTCGGATTCAACCACTTTTCAAAGCTAAGTGTGATAAAGTGTGGGCTGAAGCATTCAGCGTGTTGGCGAACTTGGCCAAGTATGGAATCGGAGGTTCCAGATCTTTCTTCTACTGACAGGTGTGCTTGTTGTTGCAACTGAATGGAAACAGTGAGGCGATCACCAGGTCCTGTGGTTCAACACTGCGGTTGGTCTTCCCACTTAGTGGATCTGCCGAGCCTTCCTCATTAATTGAGAATTATCTAGGGGAGCCCAACAGGGGCTACATGGACTTCCAAAGAGAACTTTCGCAGCAGTTGGTTCAAGATTTCCCCAACAGGATCAATTCCTATGCCACGGATTGTGAGTCCTTCTTTCACGGCTCCCAGGAGCAGCTTCGAGCACACGCAGTGGCCTTTTCAACTTTACTTCTCTGGCAGTCAGAAGGTGTCCCACCCACCCGGAGGCTCACTTGGTGGAACAGCTGTGTAATGAACTGCTGCTGTCGCTATCAGAATGAAGACTAAGCACTCAGGCCCTGATCCTCCACCACCTCCTCTTCTTAGCAGCTACTGTTGATTCTTTCAACAAGATTTGTAAATATGTAATTTTATGCATTGTAAATAAATAGATATCCTGTTGTGCCATTTTAACTATCAGTTGATCTTCAAACGATTCAGGTTCCGCTGCTGTGTGACTGGGAGTGAAATCTCCCGATGTACTCACACTCACACAAACACACACACCCCGCACACTCAGAAACACACACACCCTTACACCCTCACACACTTGCACACCCTCATGCTCACACTCACTCACACACACCCTCACCCTCACACACATCTCACATACAAACACTCACATGCACACCCTCACACATACGCACACACACACCCTCACACACTCGCACACACCCTCAAACACACACATACACACACACACCCTCACACACAATCTCACACTCACTCAAACCCTCACTCTCACACACGCTCACAATCACACACACCCTCAAACATAGAAAAAAAGCATGGATAAATAGTAGCAGGAGTAGGCCATTCAAGCCTGCTCCGCCATTTAATATGATCATGGCTGATCCTCTATCTCAACACTATATTCCCGCTCTACCCCCATACCCCTTGAGGCCTTTTGTGTCAGGGTGATAGTGTGTGTGAGTTTTTGGATTTGAGGGTGAAGGTGTGTATTTGTGTGTGTGTGTGTGTGTGAGTGTGAGGGTGTGTGTGATTGTGCGTGTATGTGAGTGTGGGTGTGTGCATGAGGGTGTGAGGATGTGTATGAGATTGAGGGTGTGTGTTTGTGTGAGGGCAAGGGTGTTTGTGAGGGTGTGTGTATCAGTGTGCGTGAGCTTGAGGGTGTGTATGTGAGGGTGTGTGAAGGTGAGATTGAGTGTCTATGTGTGCGGGGTGTGTGAGGGTGTGTATCAGGTTGAGGTGTGAGTGTAATGGTGTGTGAGGGTGAGTGTGAGGGGAGGGTGTGTGTGTGTGAGAGTGAAGGTGAGGCTGTGTGTGAGTCTATGAGGGGGTGAGGGGATGTGTGTGAGGGTAAGGGTGTGTGAGTATGTGTGTGTGAGTGATGGTGAGGGTATGAGGGTGTGTGTGTGAGGGTGTGAGTGATAGTGAGGGTGTGTGTGAATGTGAGGGTGTGTGAATTTGTGAATGAGCGTGTCAATGAGAGTGATGGTGAGGGTATGTGTGAGGGTAAGGGTATGTGAGTATGTGTGTGAATGTGTGCGAGTGTGAGGGTGTGTGTGAGAGTAAGGGTGTGTGGGTGAGGGTGTGTGTATGTGTGTGCGTGTGTGAGTTTGTGAGGGTGTGTGTGAGTGAGGGTGTGTGAGTGAGGATACGGGTGTGTGTGTTTGTGAGTGTGGATGTATGGGTGTGTGTAAGTGCCAGTGTGAGGGTGTATGTGTGAGGATGTGTAGGTGAAGTGTGTATGACTGTGAGGATGATGGCACATGTGTGTGTGCGTGAGTGTGTGAGGCTGAGGGTGTGTGTGTGAGAGTATGAGGGTGTGTGAGGGTGAGAGTGTGCCAAGGCTTCTTCGACAGCACCTCCCAAACCCGCGACCTCTTCCACCTAGAAGGACAAGGGCAGCAGGCGCATGGGAACATCATCACCTCCCAAGTTCCCCTGCAAGTTGTAGTGTATGTGCCTTTAAGAGCCCCCTGTGTACTGTAATGCCGGTAATGGCCACTCGGGCTATATAAGCCTGTACACGGTGTTGTATCAGTTAGTTCACCTCCAGACTTTGTTCAGTAAACACCTGTGAAACCAACTCCTGCCTTCCATGTCTCTATTAACACACGGATACAACAGTGGCGACGAATTGGAAACGGACTTACCTGCAATTCGGCAGCACCTCAAGGACATCGATTCCTCAGACGTCCAAAGTCGAAGAAAAGCAAGAAAAAAATAAAGAAAAAAAACTGTGGTTTCACCAGCTAGCCGAGCTGGTGGCAGGTACTGCAATAATCCTTCCTGGGCAGCGGGCTGGGGCTCCATCGGCTGGCTCTGCAGCGGGGCCGAGCAGCGAAGGCGGAGGCAAACAGAAACAGAGGGGGGGAGCACTCTGGAGACGGCCAGCGCTGCAAAGCAGGTCGGCGTTCGGACCAGAGGGGGGGAAAAGTCCCAGAGAGTCCGGTGGGAACGAGTCTCCACCTGTAAATAAAAAAACCGCGGAAAACAGCGTTTTCAGCAGCAGCAGCGGCGGGAAAGTGCGGGAAGCGCCATTTTTTTCTGCAGGGAAGAAAGGGAAGCGCGGGAAGCGCCATTTTTTTTCCAGGATGCCTAAGGCTGGCAATATTGATGCTTTCGATAATGATATAGAGGATTGGACCACATATGTGGAAAGAGTGGAGGTATATTGCACAGCAAATGGAATAGAAAATGATAAAAAGGCGTCAGTACTTCTAAATCTAATGGGCGCAAAGACATACGGGCTGTTACGAAACGTAATCACTCCAGCCAAACCAAAGGACAAGAATTTTAAGGAGATTGTTGATACCCTACAGGAGCACTTAAACCCAACACCGCTGCTGATAGCGGAACGATTCAAATTCTTCAAGAGGAATCAGCACAAGAATGAAAGTAACTCTGATTACCTCACTGAATTAAGAAAGCTATCAAAGCACTGCCAATTCGGGGCAGGACTGGCAGATTTTCTTCGAGACAAATTCGTCTGTGGTCTCCTAAGTGAAGGAACACAGAAAAGGCTGTTTTTTAGAAAGATTTGACACTGGACAAGGCTTTCAGTATGGCTGTATCATACGAAGCAGCCACAAGGGGAGCTGCAGAGATACAGCAAAAGACACAGGACTTCGGCACCCATGAAATGACACAGGGTTTCGAGAGATGTTATCGCTGCGGCAGATCCACCCATGGCCAGAGGGACTGCTGGTTCAAGGACAAAGCATGCAGGCAATGTGGAAAGATTGGACACATTGCACGTGTGTGCCGATCTGGACAAAAAAAATCCACGGACAGGAAAAAAATCAATAAGGAAAAGTACAGAAAGGTACAAATGATGACGGACAGTAGCTCCGAAGACCAGAAGAGCGATAGCGACTCCGGAAACAAGAGACTAAGCTGTCTCAAATTACATAATGTATTTGCCAAAGAAGATTACCAGACCATTTGGGTTACCCTCACGATAGCGGGGTCCCCAGTTAAAACGGAGCTAGATACAGGATCAGCTCTGACCGCCATAAATCGATGGGATTACGAGCGGCTATTTCCACATATACCTTTAAAAGACACATCCATTATCTTGAAAACATATACGGGGCAGAAAGTATACCCCAAAGGAAAAATAAGGGTGCCTGTTCTATACACGGCAAGGAAATACAAAGGTTGTATTTATACGTTCTACAAGATGGTGGTCCACCGCTGTTGGGACGTGAATGGATCAGGAAGATACGTTTAGACTGGCACTCCATTCAGGCACTGACGGTGACCAGTAAGAAAAAAAATGATGATGACGTCATACCTGAACGATTAAAAGACATCTTGGCCAACGCCAAGGAAGTGTTTCAAGAGAAACTAGGAACCTTGAAAGGCATCACCGCCTCAATAAAAGTGGAAGATGCGGCAATTCCCAAGTTTTTTAAGGCAAGGCCGGTGCCATACGCAATTCGTCCAGCAGTCGAGGCAGAGCTGGAGAACTTGGAAAAGGCAGGCGTATTATCCAAGATAGATTGGAGCGAGTGGGCAACACCCATCGTCCCGGTCATGAAGAAAAGGTTGAATAATGATAAATCTGAAGAACAGAGAAAAATTCGCATCTGTGGAGACTTCAAGGTGACTGTAAACCCGGTCCTTCACACGGTACAATATCCTCTTCCGAGGATAGAAGATATTTTCGCCTCACTATCCGGAGGGAAACGTTTCACCAAAATTGACTTGGCACAGGCATATCTACAGATGGAGGTTGAAGAGGCCTCTAAAAAGTATCTCACGATAAATACACACAAAGGCCTGTACCAGTACAATCGACTGGTTTTCGGAGTAGCATCAGCTCCAGCTATCTGGCAAAGAGCTATGGAGCAAGGGATTCCGGGGACTCAATGCTACCTAGACGACATCCTTGTAACAGGAGAAAATGACAACGAGCACCTTGCCAATTTGGAGCAGGTGCTCACTAGGCTGAGAGAACGGGGCCTACGAGCAAATCGCCCCAAGTGCGAATTTTTCCAGAAACAAATATCATATTGTGGCCATATAATTAACGAAAAAGGGTTGCATAAGTCACCTGAAAAAATTGAAGCGGTCATAAAAGCCCCAGCACCTGAAAATGTCTCACAATTAAGGTCGTTCCTGGGATTGATAAGTTCGGTAAATATTTATGATAGTAATTTATCAACTCTTCTGCACCCTCTTAATGAACTGCTACAAACAGGAGTAATTTGGAAATGGAGCGAAGACTGTAAACGTGCCTTCCATAAATGCAAAGACTTAATCACGCCCAAGGAAGTTTTGGCTCATTACAACCCATCACTGCCAATCAGACTGGCGTGCGATGCATCCCCTTACGGCGTAGGAGCGGTATTATCGCATAGATTCCCTGATGGCTCGGAGCGGCCGATAGCTTTTGCATCACGCTCATTGAACTCAGCTGAGCGTAACTATGCCCAGATCGACAGGAAAGCACTCAGCCTGGTATGGGGAGTGAAGAAATTCAACCATTACCTACACGGACAAAAATTTACCTTGTTGACTGACCATCAGCCTCTCGTCTCCATATTCAACCCTAAAAAGGGTGTTCCCATTATGACAGCGCAAAGTCTACAGAGGTGGTCCCTTTTTCTAGGGGCACACCAATATGACATAGAATACAAAGGATCAAAACAGCATGGGAATGCTGATGGTTTATCGCGCCTACCGTTGCCAACGGTAGAAGAGGCACCTACAGTAGACCCAGTGGAGATGTTCCACTCTACCATAGTGGAATGTCTACCAGTAACAAATTCTGCCATTGAAAAGGAAACGAGAAATGACCCGACTCTCTCACGAGTCTACGATTTAACAGTGAAGGGATGGCCAGCACGTGGCGAACCACTGTTGCCAGCATTCTCGCAAAGAAGAGAACAGCTGTCAGTGTGCCGAGGAACCTTGATGTGTGGATCCAGAGTGGTGATTCCACCCAAACTCCAGGATAAAGTGCTAAAGGAGCTTCACGAGGGGCATCTGGGTGGAGTGAAAATGAAGAACCTAGCCAGAGCGTTTGTATGGTGGCCAGGTATCGATGGAGACATCGAAGAAATGACCAAGAGCTGCCTAGGATGCCAGAAGGTCCAAAACGCTCCACCACAAGCCCCTCTACATCCATGGGAGTGGCCCTCATCTCCATGGCAAAGGGTACACACCGACTTTGCTGGTCCATTTATGGACTCAATGTTCTTAATCGCGGTTGATGCACACTCCAAGTGGCTGGAGGTAATAAAGATGTCCTCCACCACCACGGAAAAAACCATCACAGTATTAAGGACCATATTTGCCAGGAATGGGCTGCCTGAACAGATCTGTTCTGATAATGGACCGCAATTTGTGTCCGAAGAATTCAGGAAGTTCTTAAAAACAATGGGGTTAAGCACTACACGTCCGCCCCATACCATCCCGCCACCAATGGATTGGCTGAAAGGTTTGTCCAGACCTTCAAGAAGGCCATAAAGGCCATGGATAATGAAGATATAAAACTTCAGCATAAGGTAGATAACTTCTTGTTTGCATACAGGAATGCAACACATATGGTTACAAACCAAACTCCCGCCATGATGTTCTTCAATAGAAGCCTAAGATGCCGGCTGGATTTGATCAAGCCAAACATTAGAAGGGACGTGGAGAACCGGCAATTTCAAGGCATGAATGAAAGGCCAACTAGAACCTTCCAGATAGGTCAACAAGTTTTGGCCCGGGACTACCGTACCGAGAAATGGCAGCCTGGAACTATTTGCACACGACTAGGACCGCTGATGTATACCGTGGACATTGGAGAAAGCATAATAAGGCGCCATGCTGACCAGATCATAGTCATCCGAAAAGGGACAACCTACACCACAACTCTATACGCCTAATGATGAAGTAGAGATACCCATAGTATCTACCTCCGATCCGGTGATACTGGAACCAGATGAACCCGACACTGGCATTCAAGCCGAATCAGCCTTGCCAAAAGAACCTACTACACCACCAGAAACTACCACACCACCAAGGCGTTATCCAGACCGAGTCAGGAAGCCTCCAGAGAGACTGACTTATAATTGATTAACTGCAGCAATGTGTAGATTATTGTTCTTGTAACATGTAATTAATGATTACTTAAAATATTATGTATTGTTTGGCTAAAAGGTGAGGAATTGTATTGTATGTGCCTTTAAGAGCCCCCTGTGTACTGTAATGTCGGTAATGGCCACTCGGGCTATATAAGCCTGTATATTGTGTTGTATCAGTTAGTTCACCTCCAGACTTTGTTCAGTAAACACCTGTGAAACCAATCCTGCCTTCCGTGTCTCTATTAACACAAGGATACAACACAAGTCACACACCATCCTGACTTAGAAGTATATCGCCAATCCTTCATCGTCGCTGGGTCAAAATCCTGGAACTCCCTACCTAACAGCACTGTGGGAGTACCTTCACCACACGGACTGCAGCGGTTCAAGAAGGCGACTCACCACCACCATCTTAAGGGCAATTAGGGATGGGCAATAAATACTGGCCTTGCCAATGACGCCCACATCCCATAAACGAATAAAAAAGTAATCATGGGGGACTTTACTCTACATATAGACTGGGGAAACCAAATTTGCAGTAATAGTGTGGAGGACGAATTCATGGAATGTATGCAAGATAGTTTTCTAGATCAGTATGTTGAGGAACCAACTAGGGAACGGGCTATTTTAGATCGAGTATTGTGCAACGAGAGAGGGTTAATTAATAACCTTGTAGTGAAGGGGCCTTTAGGGAAGAGTGACCATAATATGATAGAATTTTATATTGAGTTTGAAAGTGATTTAGTTAAATCCGAAACTAGGGTCTTAAATCTAAACAAAGTAAACTACGTAGCTATGAGGGGCGAGTTGGCTAAGGTAGATTGGGAAACTACATTAAATGGTATGACGGTAGACAAGCAATGGCTAGCATTTAAAGAATTAATACATAATCTATAACAAATATACATCCCTTTAAGGCACAAAAACCCCACAGGAAAAGTGGTCCAATAAGAGAAGTTAAAGATAGTATTAGATCAAAGGAAGAGGTTTATAATGTTGCCAAAAAGAGTAGTAAACCTGAGGATTGGGAGGATTGTAGAATTCAGCAAAGGAGGACCAAGAAATTGATGAAGAAAGGGAAAATAGAATACGAGAGTAAATTAGCGAGAGACATAAAAACAGACTGTAAAAACTTCTATAGGAATGTAAAAAGGAACAGATTAGCAAAAAAATGTGGGTCCCTTACAGGCTGAGACAGGAGAAATTATAACGGGAAATAAGGAAATGGCAGAGAAATTAAACAAATACTTTGTGTCTATCTTCACGGAAATAGTGGAAAACCAAGGGTCTAGCGAGAATGAGGAACTGAAAGAAATTAGTATTAGTAAAAAAAAGTACTGGAGAAATTAATGGGACTGAAAGCTGATAAATCCCCTGGACCTGATGGTCTACATCCTAGGGTTTTGAAAGAGGTGGCTATAGAGATAGTGGATGCATTGGTTGTCATTTTCCAAAATTTCATAGATTCTGGAATGGTTCCCGTGGATTGGAAGGTAGTAAATTAACCCCACTATTTAAGAAAGGAGGGAGAGAGAAAACGGGAAACTACAGACCAGTTCGCCTGACATCAGTAGTAGGGAAAATGCTAGAATCTATTATTAAGGACGTGGTAACAGGGCACTTAGAAAATAATAATAGGATTGGGCAGAGTCAACACGGATTTATGAAAGGGAAATTGTGTTTGACAAATCTGTTAGTGTTTTTTGAGGTTGTAACTAGCAGAATAGATAAGGGGGAACGAGTGGATGTGGTGTATTTGGATTTTCAGAAGGCATTCGATAAGGTGCCACACAAGAGGTTATTAAACAAAATTAGGGTTCATGGGATTGGGGGTAATATACTAGCAGGGATTGAGGATTGGTTATTGGACAGAAAATAGAGAGTAGGAATAAATGGGTCCTTTTCGGTCGGCAGGCTGTAACTAGTGGGGTACCACAAGGATCAGTGCTTGGGCCTCAGCTATTCACAATCTACATCAATGATTTGGATGAGGGGACCAAATGTAATAAATCCAAGTTTGCTGATGATACAAAACTGGGTGGGAATGTAAGCTGTGAGGAGGATGCAAGGAGGCTTCAAGGCCATATGAATGGGCAAGAACATGGCAAATGGAACATAATGTGGAGAAATGTGAAGTTATTCACTTTGGTAGGAAAAATAGAAAAGCAGAGTATTTTTTAAATGGTGAGAGATTGGGAAATGTTGGTGTTCAGAGGGACCTGGGTGTCCTTGTACACAAATCACTGAAAGTTAACATGCAGGTACAGCAAGCAATTAGGAAAGCAAATGGTATGTTGGCCTTTATTACAAGAGGATTTGAGTACAAGAGTAAAGACATCTTACTGCAATTATATAGGGCCCTGGTGAGACCACACCTGGAGTATTGTGTACAGTTTTGGTCTCCTTACCTAAGGAAGGATATACTTGCCATAGAGGGAGTGCAACGAAGGTTCACCAACTAGTTCCTGGGATGGGGGGATTGTCCTATGAGGAGAGATTGAGCAGACTAGGCCGATATTCTCCGGAGTTTAGAAGAATGAGAGGTGATCTCATTGAAACTGTAGTGTATGTACCTTTAAGAGCCCCTGTGTACTGTAATACCGGTAGTGACCACTCGGGTATATAAGCCTGTATAGCGTCTTGTATCTTTTAGTTCACCTCCAGACTTTGTTCAGTAAACACCTGTTAAACCAACTCCTGCATTCCGTGTCTCCATTAACACACGGATACAACAATGGCGACGAATTGGAAACGGACTTACCTGCAATTCGGCAGCACCTCAAGGAGATCGATTCCTCAGACGAACGTCGAAGAAAAAAAAAAAAAAAAACTGTGGTTTCACCAGCTAGCCGGGCTGGTGGCAGGTACTGCACTAATCCTTCCTGGGCGGCGGCTGGGGCTCGATCGGGTGGCTCTGCAGCGGGGCCGAGCAGCGAGACGGAAGGCGGAGGCAAACAGAGACGGAGGGTGGAGCACTCGGGAGACGGCCGGCGCTGCAAAGCAGGTCGGCGTTCGGACCAAGCAGAGGGAGAGAAAAGTCCCAGAGAGTTCGGCGGGAACAAGTCTCCAACTATTAAAAATATCTGTGTAAATAAAAACCGCGGAGAACAGCGTTGTTAGCAGCGGCAGCGGCGGGAAAGCGCGGGAGGCGCCATTTTTTCTCGGCAGGGAAGAAAGGAAAGCGCGGGAGGCGCCATTTTTGATTTTCAGGATGCCTAAGACTGGCAATATTACTGCTTTCGATAGTGATATAGAGGATTGGACCACATATGTGGAAAGAGTGGAGGTATATTGCACAGCGAATGAAGTAGAGGATGATAAAAAGGCATCGGTATTTCTAAATCTGATGGGCGCAAGGACATACGGGCTGTTACGAAACGTAATCACTCCAGCCAAACCGATGGACAAGAATTTTAAGGAGATTGTTGATACCCTACAGGAGCACTTAAACCCAACACCGCTGCTGATAGCGGAACGATTCAAATTCTTCAGGAGGAATCAGCACAAGAATGAAAGTAACGCTGATTACCTCACCGAATTAAGAAAGCTGTCAAAGCACTGCCAATTCGGGGCAGGACTGGCAGATTCTCTACGAGACAAATTCGTCTGCGGTCTCCTAAGTGAAGGAACACAGAAAAGGCTACTTTCTGAGAAAGATTTGACACTGGACAAGGCTTTCAGTGTGGCTGTATCATACGAAGCAGCAGCAAGAGGATCTGCAGAGATACAGCAAAAGACACAGGACTTCGGCACCCATGAAATGACACGGGGTTTCGAGAGATGTTATCGCTGCGGCAGATCCACCCATGACCAGAGGGACTGCTGGTTCAAGGACAAAGCATGCAGGCAATGCGGAAAGATGGGACACATTGCACGTGTATGCCGATCTGGAAACAAAAAATCCACTGACAGAAAAAAAATCAATAAGGAAAAGTACAGAAAGGTACAAATGATGACGGACAGTAGCTTCGAAGACCAGAAGAGCGATAGCGACTCCGGAAACAAGAGACTAAGCTGTCGTAAATTACATAATGTAATTGCCAAAGAAGATTACCAGACCATTTGGGTTACCCTCACAATAGCGGGGTCCCCAGTTAAAATGGAGCTAGATACAGGATCAGCTCTGACCGTCATAAGTCGACGGGATTACGAGCGGCTATTTCCGCATATACCTTTGAAAGACACATCCATTATCTTGAAGACATATACGGGGCCGAAAGTATACCCCAGAGGGAAAATAAAGGTGCCTGTTGTATACAACGGCAAGGAAATACAGAAGTTGTATTTATACGTTCTGCAAGATGCTGGTCCACCGTTGTTGGGACGTGAATGGATCAGGAAGATACGTTTAGACTGGCACTCCATTCAGGCACTGACGGTGACCAGTAAGAAAAAAAATGATGATGACGTCATACCTGAACGATTAAAAGACATCTTGGCTAAAGAGTGCTTTGTGCATTGAGTGCTGTTGGAGTTTTGCTAAGTGGGAGAAAAATCATTTAAGTGTATTTTGTGAATTTTAGTGTGTTAAGAAGTCAATTATTTGAAGTAAGTTAAATTTTTTAAGGGTTTTTTAAACTCTTGGGCAGTTTAAACAGGAAGTAGAATCCGGGTATAAAAGGGGAGGGGCTAGTGCGGTGCACGGAGTGCTTTGTGCATTGAGTGCTGTTGGAGTTTTGCTAAGTGGGAGAAAAATCATTTAAGTGTATTTTGTGAATTTTAGTGTGTTAAGAAGTCAATTATTTGAAGTAAGTTTAATTTTTTAAGGGTTTTTTAAACTCTTGGGCAGTTTAAACAGGAAGTAGAATCCGGGTATAAAAGGGGAGGGGCTAGTGCGGTGCACGGAGTGCTTTGTGCATTGAGTGCTGTTGGAGTTTTGCTAAGTGGGAGAAAAATCATTTAAGTGTATTTTGTGAATTTTAGTGTGTTAAGAAGTCAATTATTTGAAGTAAGTTTAATTTTTTAAGGGTTTTTTAAACTCTTGGGCAGTTTAAACAGGAAGTAGAATCCGGGTATAAAAGGGGAGGGGCTAGTGCGGTGCACGGAGTGCTTTGTGCATTGAGTGCTGTTGGAGTTTTGCTAAGTGGGAGAGTTTGGTTAAGTGGGAGGTGAGGGTGTGTTTTTTGCTCTGTTTTGTTCCCCACTCCCAGGCTTAGACATCACTGCGGAGGCAGAGCAGCGAGACGAGTCAACCAAACGGGCTCCACAGACAGTATTCAAGGAGGAGGTTGGTGATCAGCTGGTTGGTTGGTTTTCTTCCTTCTCTTCTCTTTCATACCTTTAAGTTGGTAAGTCCTATTGAATAGTGGTGTGATATTATCATATATATCCGGCCAGGGTCTTCATAACTAATAATAATAAATTTAATTAATTATATAGAATGGAGCAGGTGATGTGTTACTGTTGCGAGATGTGGGAGCCGGTGAACCCCATTGAGGCTAACGGTGATTACATCTGCGACAAGTGTTTGCTGCTAGAGGAACTCAAGTTCCATGTTATGGAGCTTGAGACCGAGCTTCGGACACTGCGACACATCAGGGAGGGGGAGAAGTTCCTGGACTCTATGTTTCAGGAGATGGTCACACCTATGAAGTTAATTACTGCAGATGTAGTCCGTGGTCAGGGACAGGACGGTGTGACTATGAGTGAGGAAGGTACAGGGATCCAGGATGTAGTGTTGAAGGAGACGCAGCCCTTGTTCTTGTCCAGCAGGATCGAGGTTCTTACTCCCTGTGAGGGCGGGAGCGGGGACTGCAGGGAGGATGAGCAACCTGGCCACAGCACCGTGGTACAGGGGGCCATTAAAGTGGAGGGAGTAAAAAGAAATGTTGTAGTGGTAGGGGATAGTATCATTAGGGGGATAGATAGGGTTCTCTGCAGTCAAGAGCGGGAGTCCCGAAGGCTGTGTTGCCTGCCTGGTGCCAGGGTTAAGGACATCTCTTCTGGGCTGGAAAGAAACTTGCAGTGGGAGGGGGAGGATCCAGTTGTCGTGGTCCATGTTGGTACAAACGACGTAGATAGGACAAGGAAGACGGTTCTGTTAAAGGAGTATGAGCAGCTAGGGGTCAAATTAAAAAACAGAACCTCAAGGGTAATAATCTCTGGGTTATTACCTGAGCCACGAGCGAATTTGGCTAGGATAAATAAAATTAAAGAGTTAAATGCGTGGCTCAAAGACTGGTGTGGGAGAAATGGGTTTTGCTTCTTGGGACACTGGCACCAGTACTGGGACAGGAGGGAGCTGTTCTGTTGGGACGGACTCCACTTGGCCAGTGCTGGGACTAGAGTCCTGGCGAATCATATAACTAGGGCTGTAGAGAGGGCTTTAAACTAATTAGTGGGGGGGAGGTTTCTAGAGAGCAAATCATAGAAATGACAACAGAGAAGGTCATAGACTTAGGTAGCAGTGGGGGAATTAAAAAACAGAATGTGTCAGGAAGGGACAGAAGGTATGGAGTAAAAAGTAAAGTACTAAAAAGGGAAAAAAGAGGAACTAAGTGTTACAAAACATATTTGAAAGTTCTTTATCTGAATGCACGTAGCATTCGTAACAAAATGAATGAGTTAACGGCACAAATAATGACATATGGGTATGATCTTGTGGCCATTACAGAAACATGGCTGCAGGGTGACCATGACTGGGAATTAAACATACCAGGTTATTTAACAATCAGGAAGGACAGGCAGGAAGGGAGAGGAGGTGGGGTGGCTATGTTAATAAAGGAAGGAATCACTATAATACAGAGAAATGATATTGGGTCAAAGGAGCACGATAGTGAAACAGTTTGGGTGGAGGTAAGGAATAATAAGGGGAAAAAAACACTAGTGGGTGTAGTCTATAGGCCTCCGAACAGTTGCAACTCTGTTGGACGGAGTATTAATCAGGAAATAGTTGAGGCTTGTAATAAGGGAACAGCTATAATTATGGGGGATTTTAATTATCATATTAACTGGACAAATCAAATTGGGCAGAGCAGCCTTGAGGAAGAGTTCATTGAGTGTATTAGGGATGGGTTTCTTGAGCAGTATGTAACTGAACCGACCAGGGGGCAAGCAACCTTAGATTTGGTCCTGTGTAATGAGACAGGATTAATTAAAAATGTCCTAGTAAAGGATCCCCTTGGAATGAGTGACCATAACATGGTTGAGTTCCATATTCAATTAGAGGGTGAGAAGGTTGGATCTCAAACAAGCGTGCTGAGCTTGAATAAAGGAGACTATGAAGGTATGAGAGCGGAATTAATGAGAGTGGACTGGGAAAATAGATTAAAGGGTAAGACGGTACATGACCAGTGGTGTACATTTAAGGAGTTATTTTACAACTTCCAAAAAAAATATATTCCACTGAGGAAAAAAGGGTGTAAAAGAAAAGATAGCCATCCGTGGCTAAGTAAAGTAATTAAGGATAGTATCCGACTAAAAACAAGGGCATATAAGGTAGCCAAATCTAGTGGGAGGATGGAAGATTGGGAAGTCTTTAAAAGACAGCAAAAAATAACAAAAAGATTGATTAAGAAAGGGAAGATAGATTATGAAAGTAAATTAGCAAAAAATATAAAAACAGACAGTAAAAGTTTCTATAGTTATATAAAAAGAAAAAGGGTGGCTAAAGTAAATGTTGGTCCCTTAGAGGATGAGACCGGGAAATTAATGGTGGGAAACATGGAGATGGCAAAAACACTGAACAATTATTTTGTATCATCTTTACAGTAGAGGACACTAAGAATATCCCAACACTGGACAAACAGGGGGCTCTAGGGGGGGAGGAACTAAATACAATTAAAATCACTAAGGAAGTGGTACTTGGTAAAATAATGGGACTCAAGGCGGATAAATCCCCTGGACCTGATGGCTTGCATCCCAGGGTCTTGAGGGAAGTAGCGGTAGGGATTGTGGATGCATTGGTAATAATTTTCCAAAACTCCCTGGACTCAGCAAAGGTCCCGGCAGATTGGAAAACTGCTAATGTAACACCATTATTTAAAAAGGGTAGTAGGCAGAAGGCTGGAAACTATAGACCTGTTAGCCTAACATCTGTGGTTGGTAAAATGTTAGAGTCCATTATTAAGGAGACAGTAACGGGACATTTGGATAAACACAATTTAATAGGGCAAACTCAGCATGGTTTCATGAAGGGGAAGTCATGTTTAACAAATTTGCTTGAGTTTTTTGAGGAAGTAACATACAGGGTGGATAAAGGGGAACCAGTGGACGTAGTGTATTTAGACTTCCAAAAGGCATTTGACAAGGTGCCACACAAAAGATTATTGCTCAAGATAAAAAATCACGGGATTGGGGGTAATATTCTGGCATGGGTGGAGGATTGGCTCTCTAACAGAAAGCAGAGAGTTGGGATAAATGGTTCGTTCTCAGATTGGCAACCAGTAACTAGTGGTGTTCCGCAGGGGTCAGTGCTGGGTCCCCAACTCTTTACAATCTATATTAACGATTTGGAGGAGGGGACCGAGTGTAACATATCAAAGTTTGCAGATGATACAAAGATGGGACGGAAAGTAGTGAGTGAGGAGGACATAAAAAACCTGCAAAGGGACATAGACAGGCTAAGTAAGTGGGCAGAGATTTGGCAGATGGAATACAATACTGGAAAGTGTGAAGTTATGCACTTTGGCAGGAAAAATCATAGAGCAAGTTATTATCTTAATGGCAAGAAACTGGAAAGTACTGTAGTACAAAGGGATCTGGGGGTCCTGGTGCACGAAACTCAAAAAGTTAGTATGCAGGTGCAGCAAGTGATCAAGAAGGCCAATGGAATGTTGGCTTTTATTGCTAGGGGGTTGGAATATAAAAACAGGGAGGTATTGCTGCAGTTGTACAAGGTATTGGTGAGGCCGCACCTGGAATACTGCATACAGTTTTGGTGTCCATACTTAAGAAAAGACATACTTGCTCTCGAGTCAGTACAAAGAAGGTTCACTCGGTTAATCCCGGGGATGAGGGGGTGGTCATTTGAGGAGAGGTTGAGTAGATTGGGACTCTACTCTTTGGAGTTCAGAAGAATGAGAGGCGATCTTATTGAAACATATAAGATTGTGAAGGGGCTTGATCGGGTGGATGCGGTGAGGATGTTCCCAATGATGGGTGAAACTAGAACTAGGGGGCATAATCTTAAAATAAGGGGCTGCTCATTCAAAACTGAGATGAGGAGAAACTTCTTCACTCAGAGGGTGGTAGGTTTGTGGAATTTGCTGCCCCAGAAAGCTGTGGAAGCTACATCATTAAATAAATTTAAAACAGAAATAGATAGTTTCCTAGAAGTAAAGGGAATAAAGGGTTACGGGGAGCGGGCAGGAAATTGGACATGAGTCTGGGTTCGGAATGGTCATGGCCCTGAGGGTAGTGGAGCGGGCCCAGGGGCCGTGTAGCCTTGTTCTGCTCCTACTGTGTTCTAATTCTGTTAGATTTCAGGAGATGGTTTTATTCCTGTTCCTGGCTGGGGTGGAGATCGCCTTTACAGAAGGTAAGTACTGTAGAAAATATAGGGACAGAGTGATCTCCTGGAAGAATTTCGATCGCCTAGATGGGTCGGAGAGGAATTTCCCAGATTTTTTTCTCCCAAATTGGCCATTGGGTCTTTATCTGGTTTTTCGCCTCTCCCGGGAGATCACATGGGTTCGGGTGGATGCAGTGTGATAGAAGATTTGAGGTTAGGATCAGATCAGCCATGATCTTATTGAATGGTGGAGCAGGCTCGAGGGGCCGATTGGCCTACTCCTGCTCCTTATGTTCTTATGTTCTTATGTTCTAAGTGTTTCAACAGGAACTAGGAACCTTGAAAGGCGTCACCGCCTCAATAAAAGTGGAAGATGCGGCAATTCCCA
Organism: Somniosus microcephalus; assembly: GCF_052327205.1. Taxonomy (NCBI): domain Eukaryota; kingdom Metazoa; phylum Chordata; class Chondrichthyes; order Squaliformes; family Somniosidae; genus Somniosus; species Somniosus microcephalus. Next base: position 227,327,038 of record NC_140989.1, on the reverse strand, counting down.
AGTTTTTTAAGGCAAGGCCGGTGCCATACGCAATTCGTCCAGCAGTCGATGCAGAGCTGGAGAATTTGGAAAAAGCAGGCGTGTTATCCAAGGTAGATTGGAGCGAGTGGGCAACACCCATCGTCCCGGTCATGAAGAAAATGTTGAATAATGATAAATCTGAAGAACAGAGAAAAATTCGCATCTGTGGGGACTTCAAGGTGACTGTAAAACTGGTCCTTCACACGATACAGTATCCTCTTCCAAGGATAGAAGATATTTTCGCCTCACTATCCGGAGGGAAACGTTTCACCAAAATTGACTTGGCACAGGCATATCTACAGATGGAGGTTGAGGAGGCCTCTAAAAAGTATCTCACGATAAACACACACAATGGCCTGGACCAGTACAATCGACTGGTTTTTGGAGTAGCATCAGCTCCAGCTATCTGGCAAAGAGCTATGGAGCAAGTCCTGCAAGGGATTCCGGGGACTCAATGCTACCTAGACGACATCCTTGTAACAGGAGAAAACGACAATGAGCACCTTGCCAATTTGGAGCAGGTGCTCACTAGGCTGAGAGAACGGGGCCTACGAGCAAATCGCCCCAAGTGCGAATTTTTCCAGAAACAAATATCATATTGTGGCCATATAATTAACGAAGAAGGGTTGCATAAATCACCTGAAAAAATTGAAGTGGTCATAAAAGCCCCAGCACCTGAAAATGTCTCACAATTAAGGTCGTTCCTGGGATTGATAAATTACTATCATAGATTTTTACCGAACTTGTCAACTGTTCTGCACCCTCTTAATGCACTGCTACAAACGGGAGTAATTTGGAAATGGAGCGAAGACTGTAAACGTGCCTTCCATAAATGCAAAGGCTTGATCACGTCCAAGGAAGTGTTGGCTCATTACAACCCATCACTGCCAATCAGACTGGCGTGTGATGCATCCCCTTACGGCGTAGGAGCGGTATTATCGCATAGATTCCCTGATGGCTCGGAGCGGCCGATAGCTTTATGCGTCACGCTCATTGAACTCAGCTGAGCGTAACTATGCCCAGATCGACAGGGAAGCACTCAGCCTGGTGTGGGGAGTGAAGAAATTCAACCATTACCTACACGGACAAAAATTTACCTTGTTGACTGACCATCAACCCCTCGTCTCCATATTCAACCCTAAAAAGGGCGTTCCCATTATGACAGCACAAAGGCTACAGAGGTGGTCCCTTTTCCTAGGGGCACACCAATATGACATAGAATACAAAGGATCAAAACAGCATGGGAATGCTGACGGTTTATCGCACCTACCGTTGCCAACGGTAGAAGAGGCACCTACAGTGGACCCAGTGGAGATGTTCCACTCAACCATAGTAGAATGTTTACCAGTAACAAATTCTACCATTGAAAAGGAAACGAGAAATGACCCAACTCTCTCACGAGTCTACGATTTAACAGTGAAGGGATGGCCAGCACATGGCGAACCACTGTTGCCAGCATTCTCGCAAAGAAGAGAACAGCTGTCAGTGTGCCGAGGAACCTTGATGTGTGGATCCCGAGTGGTGATTCCACCCAAACTCCAGGATAAAGTGCTAAAGGAGCTTCACGAGGGGCATCTGGGTGGAGTGAAAATGAAGAACCTAGCCAGAGCGTTTGTATGGTGGCCAGGTATCGATGGAGACATCGAAGAAATGACCAAGAGCTGCCTAGGATGCCAGAAGGTCCAAAATGCTCCACCACAAGCCCCTCTACATCCATGGGAGTGGCCCTCATCTCCATGGCAAAGGGTACATATCGACTTTGCTGGTCCATTTATGGACTCAATGTTCTTAATCGCGGTTGATGCACACTCCAAGTGGCCGGAGGTAATAAAGATGTCCTCTACCACCACGGAAAAAACCATCACAGTATTAAGGACCATATTTGCCAGGAATGGGCTGCCTGAACAGATCTGTTCTGATAATGGACTGCAATTTGTGTCCAAAGAATTCAGGAAGTTCTTAAAAAACAATGGGGTTAAGCACTACACATCCGCCCCATACCGTCCCGCCACCAATGGATTAGCTGAAAGGTTTGTCCAGACCTTCAAGAAAGCCATAAAGGACATGGGTAATGAAGACATAAATCTACAACATAAGGTAGATAACTTCTTGTTTGCATACAGGAATGCAACACACGTAGTTACAAACCAAACTCCCGCCATGATGTTTTTCAATAGAAGACTAAGATGCCGGCTGGATTTGATCAAGCCAAACATCAGAAGGGACGTAGAGAACTGGCAATTTCAAGGCATGAATGAAAGGCCAACTAGAACCTTCCAGGTAGGTCAACAAGTTTTGGCCCGGGACTACCATACCGAGAAATGGCAGCCTGGAACTATTTGCACACGACTAGGACCGCTGATGTATACCGTGGACATTGGTGAAAGCATAATAATGCGCCATGCTGACCAGATCATAGAGTCATCCGAAAAGGGACAACCTACACCACAACTCTGTACGCCTAATGATGAAGCAGAGATACCCATAGTATCTACCTCCGATCCGGTGATACTGGAACCAAATGAACCCGACACTGGTATTCAAGCCGAATCGACCTTGCCAAAAGAACCTACTACACCACCGAAAACTACTACACCACCGAGGCGTTATCCGGACCGAGTCAGGAAGCCTCCAGAGAGACTGACTTATAATTGATTAACTGCAGCAATGTATAGATTATTGTTCTTGTAACATGTAATTAATGATTACTTAAAATATTATGTACTAATTATCTAAAAGGGGAGGAATTGTAGTGTATGTACCTTTAAGAGCCCCTGTGTACTGTAATACCGGTAGTGACCACTCGGGTATATAAGCCTGTATAGCGTCTTGTATCTTTTAGTTCACCTCCAGACTTTGTTCAGTAAACACCTGTTAAACCAACTCCTGCATTCCGTGTCTCCATTAACACACGGATACAACAGAAACATTCAAAATTCTTACAGGACTTGACAGGATAGTTGCAGGGAGGCTGTGTCCCCTGGCTGGGGAGTCTAGAACCAGGTGTCACAGTCTCAGAATAAGGGGTCGGCCATTTAGGACTGAGATGAGGGGAAATTTCTTCACTCAGAGGGTGGTGAATCTTTGTAATTCTCTACCCCAGAGGGCTGTGGAGGCTCAGTCGTTGAGTATGTTCAAGACAGAGATCGATAGATTTTTTAATATTAAGGCAATCAAAGGATATGGGGATAGTGCAGGAAAGTGGAGATGAGGTAGAAGATCAGCCATGATCTTATTGAATGGTGGAGCTGGCTCGAAGGGTCAAATGGCCTACTCCTGCTTCTATTTCTTATGTTCTTAGAAACATAGAAGATAGGAGCAGGAGTAGCCCATTCGGCCCCTTGAGCCTGCTCCGCCATTCAATGAGATCATGGCTGATCATCCAAACTCAGTACCCTGTCCCTGCCTTCTCCCCATATCCCTTGATCCCTTTAGCCTTAAGAAATATATCTAACTCCTTCTTGAATATATTTAATGAATTGGCTTCAACTGCCTTCTGTGGTAGAGAATTCCACAGGTTCACCACTCTCTGGGTGAAGAAATTCCTCCTCATCTCTGTCCTAAATGGCTTACCCCTTATCTTTAGACTGTGACCCCTGGTTTTGGACTCCCCCGCCATCAGGAACATCCTTCCTGCATCTAGTCTGTCTAGTCCTGTTAGAATTTTATCAGTAACTAGTGGTGTTCCGCAGGGGTCAGTGCTGGGACCCCAACTCTTTACAATCTATATTAACGATTTGGAGGAGGGGACCAAGTGTAACATATCAAAGTTTGCAGATGATACTAAGATGGGAGGGAAAGTAGTGAGTGAGGAGGACATACAAAACCTGCAAGGGGACATAGACAGGCTAAGTAAGTGGGCAGAGATTTGGCAGATGGAATACAATACTGGAAAGTGTGCGGTTATGCACTTTGGCAGGAAAAATCGTAGAGCTAGTTATTATCTTAATGGCAAGAAACTGGAAAGTACTGAAGTGAGGCTGAGAGTGAGAATGTGTGAAAGAGTGTGTGTGTTAGTGTGAGACCCCAGGGTATAGTGTGAGAATCAGGGTATAGTGTGAGGGGCCACGGTATAGTGTGAGTGCCCAGGGTATAGTGTGAAATCCAGGATACAGTGTGAGACCCTAAGGTATAATGTGAGGGACAAGAGTTTGGTGTGAGGGACCAGGGTATAGTGTGAGACCCCAGGGTACAGAATGAGATCCTAGGGTATAGAGAGAGACCCCAGGTATAGTGTGAGACCTCAGCGTATATTTTTGACCCCAGGGCATAGTGTGAGGGACCCCGGTAATAGTGTGAGACCCCAGGGTGTAATGTGAGTCCCCATGGTATATTGTGAGTGACCAGGGTTTAGTGTGAGGGACCACAGGATATATTGTGAGACCCTAGGTTATTGTCTTGATGAAAGCCTTCCCCCAGGAGCTAATTGCAATTGGGCAACCTGGAAGTGCCTTAACAGACTTAGGACCGGTGTAGGTTGCTCAAAGGTGTCACGAAGCAAATGGGGATATTCAACCAGCTCGACAACTTGTGAATGTGGAACTGAGGCACAGACTATGCAACATCTCCTGCAATGCCCATCGTTAGAGGAACCCTGCACTGTTGCAGACCTTGCCGAATTCAACAACAAGGCGCAAAAATGTGTCCAGTTCTGGCTGGGCTATGTATAGACTGTCCGTGGACACGATAAGAAGAAGAAGGTTATTGTGTGAGTCCACAGGGTATAGTGTGAGAGACCAGTGTATAGTGTGAGAAAAAGAAAAAACACTTTCACGACCACCGGACATCTCAAAGCACTTTACAGCCAATGAAGTACTTTTTGAAGTGTAGTCACCGTTGTAATGTAGGAAATGTGACAGCCAGTTTGTGCACAGCAAGTTCCCACAAACAGCAATGTGATAATGACCAGATAATGGCCCAGAAATTTGGGTTTCCACGGGTGAGTACGCACGGGGTACTCACCCGTAGGCTGAATGGAAGTGCCGGTTTTCTGCATGCACTGCGCATGTGCAGGAAACCGGCACTTCCGATCCTCTGAACGAAGAGGTTCAGAGGTCGAACACGCGCGCAGGAGAGGCTGCGCGTGCGCATCAAACTTACATTTTTTTTGCAGGTTTTCCCGGGATTGTAAGCCTGCAGGATTTAGAAATGTAAAAAGCAGGCGTAAGGCCTGCTTTTTACAAGGTAAGTGGTGAATTAGTTAAAACTGAAACATTTTTTCCACAGGTTTATTATTTTTAAATACTTTAAAGCCAGGTAAGTTTATTTTTAGCCCCGTTGGAAATAAAATTATTTTTTCAAAAATTTAAATTGTTGTTTAAAAGTTATTTCATGTAATTTATAGTTTATTTAAAAAAAAAATTATTTGAAGATTTAGTGATGTTCTGGGGCCTGTAGTATTTATAAGTTTTGACAGGTCTTCCTGTCAAAACTTATGAATGGGCATTCCCTGCTCCGATTGGCTCCCCATGGCCCACGTGATCCCAGGGGACGCATCGAACTAACTGCGCCCCTGGGATACGCAAGCACTGCGCGCCGGCAGTTGGAGCAGGCCCAGGATCGGAATCCCACAGGGGCCCACTGCTCAACTGCCGGCGCGCAAGGTAAGTGCAGATCGGGGGCTTACACCCGCGGGAAGCCCCCGACCCGAATTTCTGGGCCAATGTGTTTTAGTGATGTTGATTGAGGGATAAATATTGGCTAGGACACCGGGGATAACTCCTCTGCTCTCCTTCGAAATAGTGCCATGGGATCTTTTACGTCCACCTGAGAGAGCAGATGTGGCCTTGGTTTAACGTTTCATCCGAAAGTACTGCACTGGAGTGTCAGCCTAGATTTTTGTGCTCAAGTCTCTGGAGTGGGACTTGAACCCACAACCTTTAGTTTCTGGAGTGGGACTTGAATCTGCAAGGATCTGTGTTGGGGCCTCAACTATCCACCGTATTTATTAACGACTTAGATGATGGGATAGAAAGCCACACATCCAAGTTTGCTGATGACACAAAGATGGGCGGCATTGTTAGCAGTGTAGATGGAAGCATAAAATTGCAAAGAGATATTAATAGATTAAGTGAATTGGCAAAACTGTGGCAAATGGAATTTAATGTAGGCAAATGTGATGTCATCCAATTTGGACCTAAAAAGGACAGAACAGAGTACTTTCTAAATGATGAAAAGCTAGAAACAGTGGCGGTCCAAATACATAGATCATTAAAATGTCAAGAACAGGTACACAGAATAATAAAAAAGGCTAATGGAATGATGGTCTTTATATCTAGAGGACTAGAGTACAGTGGGGGGGTGGGAGGACTAGAGTACAGTGGGGTGGCGGGAGGACTAGAGTACAGTGGGGGGGCGGGAGGACTAGAGTACAGTGGGGTGGCGGGAGGACTAGAGTACAGTGGGGGGGCGGGAGGACTAGAGTACAGTGGGGGGGCGGGAGGACTAGAGTACAGTGGGGGGGTGGGAGGACTAGAGTACAGTGGGGGGGTGGGAGGACTAGAGTACAGTGGGGTGGCGGGAGGACTAGAGTACAGTGGGGTGGCGGGAGGACTAGAGTACAGTGGGGTGGCGGGAGGACTAGAGTACAGTGGGGGGGGCGGGAGGACTAGAGTACAGTGGGGGGGCGGGAGGACTAGAGTACAGTGGGGGGGCGGGAGGACTAGAGTACAGTGGGGGGGTGGGAGGACTAGAGTACAGTGGGGGGGTGGGAGGACTAGAGTACAGTGGGGGGGCGGGAGGACTAGAGTACAGTGGGGGGGTGGGAGGACTAGAGTACAGTGGGGGGGCGGGAGGACTAGAGTACAGTGGGGGGGCGGGAGGACTAGAGTACAGTGGGGGGGTGGGAGGACTAGAGTACAGTGGGGGGGCGGGAGGACTAGAGTACAGTGGGGGGGTGGGAGGACTGGAGTACAGTGGGGGGGCGGGAGGACTAGAGTACAGTGGGGGGGCGGGAGGACTAGAGTACAGTGGGGGGGTGGGAGGATTGGAGTACAGTGGGGTGGCGGGAGGACTAGAGTACAGTGGGGGGGCGGGAGGACTAGAGTACAGTGGGGGGGCGGGAGGACTAGAGTACAGTGGGGGGGCGGGAGGACTAGAGTACAGTGGGGGGTCGGGGCAGAAGTTATGTTGCAGCTGAGGTCGACAACAAAGGTCATTTTCACCTGCATTGTTGGAAGCAGCTGTAGAGCTACGCCCTGTGGGTGGAACGTTTTTAATGTTGGGAAAGAATAGGCAGGAGTGTCTGCACTCTTGCAACTTTTCCAAGTTCCAAGAAGTCCAGCACATTGCCTGGGCACTTTTAAAATGTGGCTTCTAACGGGGCTGGAGTTGCAACTCAAACTGTTGCAGGATGGCCTGACTCCTGAGTTATAATGGCCCAGAAATTCCAGAACGGGGCTTGCAGCGCGTGCAAGCCCCGTATTTACACTTACCCCGCGCTACTGCCGATCAGCTCCAGGGACGCCTGGAATTGGTGTTTCCAGAAGAAGAATCCCGGGCAGCGTATGACGTCACGCCGCCCAGGAGTGCAGCCAGCGTGAAGCCTGTAGCGTGCAGTGCAAGTGAGACACGCCCCTTGAGGTCTCAGTTTCACTGGACACGCCCCCAATGTTTCTGTCAAGCTGCTAACCATTTTTACATGCAAAGCAGCAGTTTAAATAGGTTTTTGGAAGTTTTTTGAAGATTTTGGTAACTTTTATAAACTTTTTAAAATGTTTACATTATTTTGAGTAATCTGAAGTAGTTTTAAACAGAATTAAAGCAATTTGAAGACTTTTAAAAGCCCTAAAAGAATTTTTTTAATTCCATTTATTTATTTAGCAATGTTGTCGTCATACGTGTCTTCACACTGTTCCCTTTGGGGAACTGTATGAAGTGGTGGAAGGATTTATGGCCATGATTAACGCTCATTCCGTGACCGTAACCATCTTTGAACCAGCCATTAGGGCGGTTAGTCCTATGGCGGGAGGGTTTTACGGGCTCCCACAAGCTATACAAGGAGGGGGGCCACCCACACCCACGGACACAAATATCCCACTGGATGTCAACCCAGAATTTAGAGCCGGAGCTCCGACTCCACTTGCCGGGACTGTCTGGTGCGGGGTTCGAAACCCTACCCTGATTTGGCCCAGCGGCGGAGATCCTACCGCTATGACAAAGGCCCAATCCGATTAGCAACGTGAAATGGCAGCATAGGGCTCCAGTCACGGGGAGGGAAAAGGCGCAGGAAACGTATGGGTGTCACCTTTTGTGCGGAGTGGGCCTTTTGCGTAGCAGTAAGCATCCCCGCCGCTGGGCCAGAAGGAGTAGGGTTTTGAACCCCACTCCAGACAGTCCCGGCAAGTGGAGTCGGAGTTCCAACTTTAAATTCTGGGTGGACATCCAGCGGGATACTTGCGTCCGTGGGTGTTGGTGGCCCCCCCCCCCTCAGATGGGTTGTGGGAGCCCGTAAAACCCTCCCGCCATAGGACTAACCACCCTAATGGCTGGTTCAAAGATGGTTACGGTCACGGAATGAGCGTTAATCACGGCCATAAATCCTTCCACCACTTCATACAGTTCCCCAAAGGGAACAGTGTGAGGATACGTACGATGATGACCTCTTGCGCAATGCACCTCCTTGGACCCTCAGTCGCAGATGCGAGGGGGCAAGTCGTGCAATTGTTAAATTTTTCATTTTATTGACATGTAAAATGTTGGCCCAGTAATTCCCTTCCAAATGCGCGAGTACGGTCGGGGTACTTACGCATCTGGCTGGATGAAATGCCGGTTTTCAGCATGCACAGTGCATGTGGGGAAAACCGGCATTTCCTGTCCTCTGAACGAAGGGGTTCAGAGGCAGAACGCGTGCGACTGCACAGGCAGCGCGTGCGCAGTATAATTCGCCGCTTTCATTACTGCTTTCAGTGAGGTCAAGTCCTTACAACTTACACATGAAAAAAGCATGGGTACAGTTGCTCCAGAGGCTGCGGAGGAAGATATTTCTTATCGTGGAGCTTCTGAAAGTATGTATGTCTGTATATATTCCTTTGCGTGTTATGTATATATTCCTTTACTTATGTGTATGAATGTATTATTTAATTATGACTTTCAGAGAAAGCAACTTATTGGAAAATCATAATTAAAAACATACATTCATACACATTAGTAAAGGAATATAAAACATACATACATATACGTAAAGGAATATATGTGGACATACATACATAACTCATTCTCACATTCCATTCACACAGCCACAATTGCTCCTTCTACCTACCGTTCTGAAAACCCTTTAAAAAAAAAAAAATTTTAACTTTAAAACTTACTTAAAATTTCTTAAAATAACTTCCCTCCCTTTCCCAAACAAAAATATTGCATTTCAGAAGCTCCACGATAAAATGTTTCTTCCTCCGCAGCCAATGAACCACTTTACACTTGCTTTTTTTACGTGTAACTTCTGAGGACTTACCCTCACGGATTTCATGAATGAAATCTACGAAGTTCACTGCGCAAGCGCTGCCTGTGCAGTCGCATGCGCTCGAGGTCTGGAAATGCCGGCGTTCCCCGCATGCGCTGTTCATGCTGAACGCCGGCATTTCCAACGGCCAGATGCGTGAGTACCCCGAGCGCACTCACGCCTTTGGCCGCGAATTTCTGGCCCGTTATGTTTCTGTCAATACTCAGCCAAAACCCCTTTGCACTGATATGAAAGTAGCAGTGTAATGGAGCCCTCTACAACCCAAATGTTTCATTATCTGTCTGCTTATTTTGTTGTCAGTCGTGGCTTAGTAGGTAGAAGGTTGTGGGTTCAAGTGTGGAGTCTTGAGCACGAAATCTCGGCTGACACTCCCGTGCAGTACTGAGTCTTCTTCTTAGGCAGTCCCTCAGAACCGAGGATGACTTGCTTCCACATTAAAAATGAGTTCCCAGGTGACTGATGAGTCCAATGCGGGACCTACAGTCTTTGTCGCAGGTGGGGCAGACGGTGGTTGACGGGGCGGGTGGGTGGGGTGCTTGGGTTGACGTGCGCTCCTTGCACTGCCTGCGCTTGGCTTCCGCTTGCTGCCGGCAAAGAGACTCGAGGTGTTCGGCGCCTTCCCGGATGCTTCTCCTCCACTTTGTGCGGTTGTAAGGTTCTTAAAATTCCAACGTTCCCTGAAGTTATTAATTAAAAGGGACCCTGGATGGACTTGATTTTAAAACCAGGGTACCCAAAATGGCTGTGGTAAACCTCGTGACCAGGCCAAATGGGATTTTAAAACAAAGGTTCTGCAAGTAGGTCAAGGAGTTCAAGTTTTAAACTAATCAAAGACTTTGTAAGGACTGATAAAATGAACAAAAGACTGTACATTCCAGTCATTAAGTTGGAATGGGCTCCATCAAGCCATTAGGCTTTCTGCATTTTAAATCGGGAACCGCTCACCAGAGACATTAAGCCTGAATGGGAGCAATTCACAACTTGTCTTTAACAACGGCCAGGGTTTCGAGGCTACTTTAGACATAATGGCCCAGTAATTCGGGTCCAAATGCGTGAGTACGGTCTGGGTACTCACGCATCTGGCCGGATGAAATGCCGGCGTTCAGGAAACACCGTGCATGCGGGGAACGCCGGCATTTCCAGTCCTCTGAACGAAGGGGTTCAGAGGCACAGCGCGTGCAACTGCACAGGCAGCGCATGCGCAGTGAACTTCGTCGATTTCATTCATGGATTCAGTCAGGGTAAGTCCTTACAAGTTACACTTGAAAAAAGCATGTGTAAAGTTGCTCCAAGGCTGCGGAGGAAGATATATTTTATCGTGGAGCTTCTGCAAGGCAATATTTTTGTTTGGGAAAGGGAGGAAAGTTATTTTAAGAAATGCTGAGGTTAGTTTTAAAGTTAAAATTTTTTTTTTTAAACGGGTTTTCAGTACGGTAGGTAGAAGGAGCAATTGTGGCTGTGTGAATTGATTGTGAGAATGAGTGTTCTAAAATGAGTAATGTAACATTTCCAACACTTTTAAGAAAGAAACTTTTCATCAGTAATAAGTAATTATGTATGTATGTCCGCATATATTCCTTTACGTATATGTATGTATGTTTTATATTCCTTTACTTATGTGTATGAATGTATGTTTTTAATTATGATTTTCCAATAAGTTACTTTCTCTGAAAGTCATAATTAAATACATACATTCATACACATAAGTAAAGGAATATATACATACACGCAAAGGAATATATACAGACATACATACATAATTACTTAAAAGAATATATTACTGATGAAAAGTTTCTTTCTTAAAAATGTTGGAGTCATTTTCACATTTAATAAACACAGCAAATTCAATTCACATAGCCACAATTGATCCTTCTACCTACAGTACTGAAAACCCGTTTTAAAAAACAAAAATAAACTTTAAAACTTACCTCAGCATTTCTTAAAATAACTTTCCTCCCTTTCCCAAACAACCGCAGCCTCTGGAGCAACTGTACTCATGCTTTTTTCATGTGTAAGTTGTAAGGACTTGACCTCACTGAAAGCATGAATGAAAGCGGCGAATTTTACTGCGCACGCGCTGCCTGTACAGTCGCACGCGTTCTGCCTCTGAACCCCTTCGTTCAGAGGACAGGAAATGCCGGTTTTCCCCGCATGCGCTGTGCATGCTGAAAGCTGGCATTTCCTCCGGACAGACGCGTAAGTACCCCAACCGTACTTGCACGTTTGGAAGGGAATTACTGGGCCAACATTTTACATGTAAATAAAATGAAAAATTTAACAATTGCACGATTTGCCCCCTCGCATCTGCGACTGAGGGACCAAGGAGGTGCATTGCGCAACAGGTCATTGTCGTACGTATCCTCACACTGTTCCCTTTCGGGAACTGTATGAAGTGGTGGAAGGATTTCTGGCCACGTTAACACTCCTTCCGTGACCATAACCATCTTCATACCAGCCATTAGGGTGGTTAGTCCTATGGTGTGAGGGTTTTACGGGCTCCCACAACCCATCTGAGGGGGGGGGGCCACCCACACCCGCGGACGCAAGTATCCCGCTGGATGTCCACCCAGAATTTATAGTTGGAGCTCCGACTCCACTTGCCGGGACTGTCTGGAGCGGGGTTCGAAACCCTACTCCTTCTGGCCCAGCGGCGGGGATGCTTACCGCTACGCAAAAGGCCCACTCCGCGCAAAAGGTGACACCCATACGTTTCCTGCGCCTTTTCCCTCCCCGTGACTGGAGCCCTATGCTGCCACTTGAAAGACCAAGCTATCATCTGTCCTTTTTGCGGCGCCTTTGACTTCTCATTACCAATGATGAGCAGGCACTGCGCCTCCACCTCGTTGAGGAGATTGCTGAGGTCATCATCAGTTCAATTGTGAGTTCTTTTAATGCCGTGAATTGTGCTCATTCCAGCCATTTCACGTTGCTAATTGGATTGGGCCTTTGGCGTAGCGGTAGGATCCCCGCCGCTGGGCCAGATCAGGGTAGGGTTTCGAACCCCGCTCCAGACAGTCCCGGCAAGTGGAGTCGGAGCTCCGGCTCTAAATTCTGGGTTGACATCCAGTGGGATATTTGCGTCCGTGGGTGTGGGTGGCCCCCCCTCCTTGTATAGCTTGTGGGAGCCCGTAAAACCCTCCTGCCATAGGACTAACCACCCTAATGGCTGGTTCAAAGATGGTTACGGTCACGGAATGAGTGTTACTCATGGCCATAAATCCTTCCACCACTTCATACAGTTCCCCAAAGGGAACAGCGTGAAGACACGTATGACGACGACATTGCTAAATAAATAAATGGAATAAAAAAAAATCTTTTAGGGCTTTTAAAAGTCTTTAAATTGCTTTAATTCTGTTTAAAACTACTTCAGATTCTTCAAAATAATGTAAACGTTTTTAAAAGTTTATAAAAGTTACCAAAAGCTTCATAAAAATACCAAAAACCTATTTAAAATGCTGCTTTGCATGTAAAAATGCTTAGCAGCTTGTGAGAAACATTGGGGGCGTGTCCTATTAAACTGAGACCTCAAGGGGCATGTCTCACTTGCACAGCGCGCTCCAGGCTTCGCGCTGGCTGCACTCCTGGGCGGCGTGACGTCAAACGCTGCCCGGGATTCTTCTGTTTCAAAATGGAATTCCAGGCGTCCCTGGAGGTGAAATGTCAGCGCGTCGGGTAAGTGCATATCAGGGGCTTGCACGCGCGGCAAGCCACCGACCCGAATTACTGCCCCATTGACTATCACTCTACAGGTCATTTTTATAAACGTTTTTAAACATTTAAACGAACTCACCCAGATCAGACAAAGGACTGAACTGATTTGGAGCGCAGATAAGGGCTCCCGATGGGGTATAACTATGGGCCCATCAGGAAGCCACTCTCTCTCTTGCCTCTTCTCTCCTGCCTCCTGCCTCTCAACTTGCTGCCAGATTACAACCAGGACGGGTTGTATGAAGAAGACTGCGTGGGGCTTCGAATAAATGGGCCCTCAGTCCAGCTCATTCAACCCAACAAGATCAACCAAGGAAGAACATCAACTGAAGAAGAGCCCGTCCTGCGAGGTAAAATACCCAGGCAGAGACTTTAATATTGGGGTATTTTACCTGGACGGCATGCTTGCAGCACGCTGGAACCACGTGACATCGGCAGGCCACAGAGTGCACAAGGAGTGAACCCAAAACCTTCAACTGCTTTTTTTAAAACATAACAAGTTCTTGGATTGGTGAGCATGAAGTTCTGGCCCCTCATAGTCTAATCTAGTTAGGTATAGGGGGTGGGAATTAAGGGGATTGCTAATATCGTTGTTTTCCCTCAATTGTGCCGTGTATTCCCCATTCCCTTTAAGTATAAGCATTTTATGTCTAGTGTGCTGTACCAGTAATTTTCTTGTGTAAGATCGTTATAATTTTTCAGTTCAATAAAATCTAAGTTCTTTTACACCAAACCACTTGTCTACTCGATTTTCTGTATCGCTGCCTGTATCTAAGTCCGGTGTCCAGAACCCAGCGGGCGAGCGATTCGAACTGCTCAAAGAAGGTAGTCAGAGGCAAAGCTGACTGACCAAACACGCCTGTGCAAACCCCCTACATGGTCCTGGGCCAGGGATTCCCACGTGTCGGTGGGGATGTTACACTTTTTCAAGGAGGCTTTGAGGGTGTCCTTGAAGCGTTTCCTCTGCCCACCTGGGGCTCTCTTGCCGAGCCGGAGCTCCGAGTAGAGCGCTTGTTTTGGGAGTCTCGTATCGAGCATGCGGACAATGTGACCCGTCCATCGGAGCTGATCGAGCGTGGTCAAAGCTTCGATTATCTGGTTATCTGGTCATTGCTGTTTGTGGGAGCTTGCTGTGCACAAATTATCTGCTGTAGTTTCTTAGATTTCCAGTGACAACACTTCAAAAAGTACTTGTCTGCCAAGTGTTTTGGGACGTCCTGAGGTTGTGACCGGAGGGGGGGCGGATTTCTGTAGGCAGGTGGTGCCGAGTCCCAGCCCCCTCAACCCCTTGCCCCTGTACCTTGGGGTGATGCAGAACCCCCTCGGGCCGTTCCTCTCCCGTCGCTGCCCCATCAGCCTCCGGCTCCTCGCGCTCTCCCCCCGGCTCCATCACCGAGTGCACCCTGACTTCACTCCAAAGTGTCACAGCAATCCCGGCACGGGGGAGGAACGCGCTGCCGCTCAACAATGGTTCCGCCGCCAAGGACAATTCAACAACGTGTTGCTGCGCAGAGTGAAACGACCCTTCAGTCTTTGAACTCTCCCCTCGCCACACGCACTCTTTCTTGAGCGTGCTTTCTTTCTGCAGCGGGTTTCGTCCATTTGGAGTGAGATTTGTTTTGTTTTTTGCCCGTGTGTTTCCCACTCTGAAAAGTCCTGGTTTGCACATTCATTTTAATCTTAACCTCAGTTCTAAACTCCCCCAGCTGTGGACAACGCTTGTGTGTAAAACGTTACCATGAAAATATGTAACAGATTTCCTATTATTAACCCTTTCAATGCTTTTGCAGTTTTCACCAAGAGACACATTATCATTAATGATTTCACCTAAAATTGAATATTGAGTGCTGTGGCAAAACCACTAAGTGACTTACATAATTGTCTGTAACCAATGTTATTACCTCTAGCATTAATTGTCTGTAACCAATGTTATTACCTTTCAAGTTGGCTCTGGTTAAACAGAGCTAGATTGACAACATCGCGATCTGACACGATGACATCATCACGTGGGTCACGTGACGTCCCCTTCGGCGGGAAACATCATGACGTCATGACGTCAGAGGTAGAGGGCGGGGCCAGCCAGTCCTCGTGTGGATTGAAAGAGAAAAGACCTGTTTTGAGCTTCTCCTGTAGTTTCTTGTTTTGTAAAGTTCTTACACAATAAATTCAGTTTGTTAACTTCCAGTAAGTTATAGATTCTTTGTTAGGAGTGCAGGGACTCCTACATTGGTGACCCCGATTCCTCGCGATCGTTTTTTGCTGTGAACGCCGAACACAGGCCAGTGATGGAGGCCAACGCAGTGGCCTTGAAGCTCCCCCAATTCTGGGAACAACAGGCAGCCTCTTGGTTTGTGCAAGCCGAGGCGCAATTTGAGCTCCGCAACATCGTTCAGGATCAGACCAGATATCTCCACGTGGTCTCCGCCCTCGAGAGCTCGACGGCGTCGAGAATCATCAGCCTGCTGGAGAGTCCTCCGACTGCTGCCAAATATGTCGCCATCAAGACACGATTGCTGCAGGTATTTGGTCTCACCAAAGCGGAGCGCGCTCGCCGTTTACTGGCTCTACCAGGGTTAGGAGACTCCAAACCCTCGGAAATGATGAGTCATATGCTGACTCTCCTGGGGTCCGAGCCCCAGTGCTTTCTGTTTCGCGAACTGTTCCTTACTCAACTTCCTGAGCAAGTACAGGCGTCCCTCGCCCGAGCACAAACCGCAGACTGCATCGCGCTCGCCGAAGAGGCGGATAAGATTTACGCGGTCCGGCAACAATACTGCGCCCTCGCGCAACGCCCCGCCACGAAGAGCCCGGCCCCGGCTCCGACAAAGGCGCCTCCGACGACCGGTTTCTGCTACTACCACGCTCGTTTCGGCCCAAAGGCCCGCTGCTGCCGCTCGCCGTGCACTTTCGTTACCAGACCGTCGAATAGACCGCCGCGAGTCATGCACGCCGGTCCCGGTACTTCCCCCGCGGCCGCGATGGCGATCGGTGCTTCCGGGAATCTTACCTACGTAACCGACTCCATCTCCGGCCGTCATTTTCTATGCGACACGGGGGCGCAATGCAGCATACTGCCCACCTCGGTCATAGACCTTCGCTCCGGCAGCCGTGGTCCCCCTATGCAAGCGGCCAACGGGGGTTCGATCCGCACTTGCGGGAAGCGCCTCGTCCGAGTATGTTTCGGTGGACAGTTTTTCAGCTGGAATTTCATCACCGCTCAAATCTCACAGGCCCTGTTGGGTGCTGACTTTTTAGGCGCCAACGGCCTGTTGGTGGACGTGAAAAATCGACGCCTCGTTCGCGCCGCCATGCTCGACGATATTTCGGGGACGTGCAGCACGGCTGCGTCACACACGATTTCATGTGCGCAGCTGCAGCCCGACAATTTTGCCCGGCTCCTCAAGGATTTCCCCGAGCTGACAAAGCCCAACTTTTCGGCTCCGACCGTCAAGCATAGGGTGGAGCACCATATTTCGACTACCGGCTCGCCCGTTTACGCCAGGGCGCGACGTTTAGAGCCCAGTAAGCTAGCGGCAGCAAAGGCGGAGTTCGCCGTGATGGAAAAAATGGGGATCATCCGTCGGTCCAGTAGCCCCTGGTCCTCCCCGCTCCACATCGTCCCCAAGCCCAGCGGGGGATGGCGGCCCTGTGGGGATTATCGCCGCCTCAATGACATAATGACGCCCGACCGCTACCCCATTCCCCATATACAGGACTTCTCGGCACATTTGGCGGGGACGTCCATCTTCTCCAAAATCGACCTCGTCCGTGGTTACCATCAGGTGCCGGTGCACCCTCAGGATGTCGAAAAGACAGCGGTAATTACCCCCTTTGGATTCTTTGAATTCCTGCGAATGCCCTTTGGGCTTAAGAACGCGGCACAGGCGTTTCAGCGCCTCATGGATTCAGTCCTGCGGTACCTTGACTTTCTGTTTGTTTATTTGGACGATATTCTGGTTGCCAGCACCTCCAAGGAGGAACACCTCGAGCACCTTCGGGTCCTTTTCAGACGGCTTCAGCAGCACGGCCTCATCATTAACTCGGACAAATGCCGTTTCGGCCTATCGCAACTGGATTTCCTGGGCCACCGCATAACCCCCACGGGGGCAACGCCACTTCGGGTCAAGGTGGAAGCAATTGCGGCGTTCCCAAAACCGAAATCCGTGAAAGCTTTACAGGAGTTCCTGGGGATGGTTAACTTCTATCAGCGTTTCATCCCCAGGGCTGCACAGCTCATGCGTCCTCTATATGAGGCCCTCAGAGGCTCGACGGGAAAGGACCCTGTGGTATGGTCACAGGACATGGATCGTGCTTTCGAGGAGACGAAAACCGCACTCGCCAATGCGACCATGTTAGCACACCCCCTGCCGGGAGCCACCATTGCTCTCACGACGGACGCATCACACTACGCGGTGGGGGCCGTCCAGGAGCAGTGGGTCGATGGCGCGTGGCAACCCCTGGCCTTTTTTAGCCACCAGCTACAACGCCTTCATCTGTGCTGAGTTACAAAGTATTTACAGCACAGAAACAGGCCATTCAGCCCAACAGGTCCATGCCAGTGTTTATGCTCCACACAAGTCCCCTCTCACCCCTCTTCATTTAACTCTATCAACATATCCTTCTATTCCTTGCTCCATCATGTGCTTATCTACCTTCCCCTTCATCTCAACTGCTCCCTGTGGGACCTTCTGGTTTAGAGGGCCTGGGTTGCAATTTTCAGCACACAGTGTTTGACAAGCCTGGTCTTATTTGTTATCAAATACTGAAATTATTTGATTAATTTATACTCAGCGTTGGCTCAATGGTAGCACTCTTGCCTCTGAGACAGAAGGCTGTGTGTTCAAGCCCCATTCCAGTGATTTGAGCATATAAACCAGGCTACCATTTCAGTAAAGTACTGAGGAAGTGCTGTACTGTTGAAGGTGTTGTCTTTCATGTGAGATGTTAAACTGAGGCCCTGCCTGTCCTCTCAGGTGGATGTAAAAGATGCTATGGCACTATTCAAAGAAGAGCAGGGGAGGTCTCGCCAGTGTCCCTGTGGTAGCGAGTTCCACATTCTAACCACTCCCTGGGTAAAGACTTTTCTCCTGAATTCCCTATTGAATTTATTAGTGACTGTCTTATATTTATGGCCCCTAGTTCTGGACTTGCCTGCAAGTGGAAACATCTTCCCTACATCTACCCCATCAAACTCTAGCTAGGAGTACTTATCTTATCCATTTAACATCTACTGGATTGGGTTTTTATGATAATCCAGCAGCTTTCATGTTTTTATTTTTTACTGTAGCAGTCTACAAATAACCAGATTTATTGAATTCAATTGCACAAGTTTCCATGGGCAGGGAGGGAGGGGATGGCAGTTGATCTCACAGCCTCTGGGTTAGTAGCCCAATACCATAACCCCTAGATGCTGAGAGGTTGTTTCCCCTGGCTGGAGAGTTTAGAAATAGGGGGCATAGTCTCAGGATAAGGGGTCAGCCATTTAAGACTGAGATAAGGAGGAATTTCTTCACTTAGAGGGTTGTGAATCTTTGGAATTCTCCATGCCAAAGGGCTGTGGATGCTGAGTCGTTGAGTATATTCAAGGCTGAGATAGATGGATTTTTGGACTCTAGTGGAATCAAGGGATATGGGGATCAGCCGGGAAAGTGGAGTTGTGGTTGAAGATCAGCCATGATCTTATTGAATGGCGGAGCAGGCTCGAAGGGCCGTGTGGCCTACTCCTGCTCCTAATTGTTATGTTCTTAAGTTCTTAGCCCTTTGCGAATGGGGTGAGGCCTATGATGGCCTCTACGATCACACATCCTGCT
Source organism: Somniosus microcephalus (assembly GCF_052327205.1). Taxonomy (NCBI): domain Eukaryota; kingdom Metazoa; phylum Chordata; class Chondrichthyes; order Squaliformes; family Somniosidae; genus Somniosus; species Somniosus microcephalus. The sequence continues at coordinate 227,308,039 of NC_140989.1, read as the reverse complement.
GACCTTACTGTCTGACTCATTTATGGCCACTTAGTTGAGATATTAGAAAAGTGGCCAGTACCATGGAACCTGACTGTAGCAAGAGTCTTTGAGAGAGGAGAGAAAAGTTGGAAGATTAGAGAAGAAAGTTGAGGAGCCTTTAATACTTGCATGGGGTGTGCAGTATATATTTATCGAAACCATCTGGTCTTTGTTGACAATGTTTTTGCTTCTCTCAGCACGTCAGAAGTTGCATAAACAACAATATAATGAGCCATAATTTGCTGTGGCTGGGCATCTAATGACGCCTGCTGTTAGTTAGACTTGCCCTTGCATGTTTAGGTTTTTAAATTTTTGTGTGGCAAGTTGCTGAAAATGCGAGCTGATAAAGTCACAGCGAGGGAAACAGGGCATCTGGGACCCGAGCGAACAGGACAAGCAACTGTGTATCTCCTTAACCAATCAGATTGAAGGATTGTGAAATTAACAGCGCAAGGACTGAGAAGGAAGTGTAAGTTAGAGTGGGTGAATTCAATGTCAAATCAGGTACAAAAAGAGAAAAAAGGGGGAATTTTAACCCCAAAAAACAAATGGATTGGGGTCGGGTGGGAGGTTAAAGAGGTCCCTTGAGGCCTCCAATCTCCAACCGCCCCCCCCGGACTCTGATCTCCAGCCCCCGGCCCCCGATCCCACATCCGGCCTTCCAACCTTCCCCATTCAGCTCCTGATCCCCTCTCTGGCCTTCCGACCTGCCCCCTCCAGCCCCCGAACACCATCCAACCTGCGCCCCTCCACCCCCCCCAATCACCTTCCAACCTGCCCACCACTGGGCCCCGATCAACTTCTGACCTCCCCCCTCCAGCCCCAATCACCCTCCAGCCCCGATCACCCTCCAGCCCCGATCACCCGACAGCCCCGATCACCCGACAGCCTTCTGACCTGCCCTCCTCCGGCCCTGAACACCTTCTGACCTGCCCCTCTCCTCTCCGGCCCCCGATCATCTACTGATCTTCCCCCTCTCGGGCCCCCGATCACCCTCCGGCCTTCGATTTCCCCACCCCCACCCAATCCCTCCCTCCCTCCTCTCTGTGGCCTGGTGCCACAGGCCTCCCTGCCCAATAGCAAGCCAGCCAGCAGTTCTCAGCCTCCGCTCCCATTACCCGCCCCCAAATTAAAATTCTGGCCAAAGAGAGGGAAAGAAAGATTGGATTAAGAAAGAAGGAAAAAGAGGCAGAAAGAAAAAGTAAAAAAAATTAAAATTCTACACTTTTAAAATCTCCAACAACATTTAAAACCCAAAGGACTGAGACTCCTCAGTTGTAATAGTGAATTTTCAGTGCCAGAGAGGTTGACTGACGGTAATAAACACATCACATCATCAATTTCATGCCGCTCAATGTATTTCAATGGTGAGGCAGACAGCGAGATGCAGTTTTCGGGAAGCTACCGAGGAGCAGCTTAAGTTGGACAGCAATGTCCGGATTTCCACGTATAACCGTGCATCTGCCCTCGCATTTGCGCTTAAATAACGTTGAACACTATTAGCCTCATCATTATTTTGACAGAAAATTATGGGCCAATGTGTTTTTAAGTGAATAAAAAAACACAGCATTTAAAGCTGGACATTTCAACAAGATGTTGAAGCAAACAGATTTCTACAAATCTTGTTAGGTAGAAATAACTGATCCTTGGCTGGTAGTTCATAGAATTTGTTTTTACAAATGCAAAAATCACAACCATTGTTTGAAGTGGTAAACACTGAAGGGGTGAATACCCTCTCAATGGAAAATGGGTGAATCACGTGATCTCTGCAGTAAAAAAAATGCCAAGAAAACTACATTCTCAATTTGCATGGTCCCATGATTTTGTTAGCAGACTGTTGTTGTTTTTGTATCACGGTGGAAGGATTCACAGGCTGACAGGCTGCAATGTGAACACTTCTTCGATGGACGTAACCACCTTTTTATACCAGCTGATACAGTGTTTATCCGATACGGTAGGTTTATTTTACCAGCTTCCACAACCCACCAGATGCAATTATCCCACTGGATATCAACACAGAATTTGACCAGATCATCTGTTTTAGTGATGTTGATTGAGGCATATGTAGCCTGGCGAAATGGAGCAGCACAGGACACGAACTTTCGTTTTTGGGGTTTTTTTATTCTGTATTAATAACTTGGGTCTAGGTTTAGGATGAAATTGTAAATACATAAAACACAGTCGACAAAATACGGCAGTGGCTTGCTGTAAAACAGAACATGAGGCAAACCACAGGTGCAGGTAGTTAATTAACTAACAATCATTATACAAAACAAAACATATCATACCATACATTCGTATGTCCCGTTATCACTTGTTACCTCTTACAAGCAAATAGAAAGTATTAAACTCGTTCGAAACGTAGCCCCAAGGACTCAACAACAATTTTAACAAAGGTTAACACCAGCACATGGTGGGACAATCTGCAAGCATCCCCGTGATATCGAGTGATTTGGGAAACAATATCACTTTAAAACTATGTCTGGCTGCACTAAATGCTGTTTTAGTTGTACTTTACGCAGACTAAGTTCATTTCAAAAGTCATATTCACCCCAACTCTCCTCAGAGCACATCCCTCACGCTGGATCTAGAAAATGGAGGCTGTGAAGAAAGGGGAGGTTCCTTGGGCATCACATGGCCCTTCCCATAACCCTTTTCTCCTTTTTTCAAATTCTAAAGGGGAAAATGAACCGCGCCATCTAGTGGACTTAAATATTCACTGCATTTTCCCACTTGGCTACATTCTCCCCTGCTTTAAAGTCAACGTCCTCGGTGACTTAGCACCCGTTTTTCACTTCTTTTACAGCTTCTCGAAAAAATGCAGTACCCAGACTCGATAAAACATGAGAGAACACCTCAGGACTGAGTGAGACTGCATTACAGGCTGACTGAGGCAAGTGGTATGGGTTAGGGTTTACCCCAGCATTGGCTCTTTTAGTTCTGCGAGGAGCCGGAATGGGTACCTCAACCTCAGTCCCACACTCAGAAGGATCTGAATGCTCTGGCTCAGAAACAGCCTCTGATTCCTGTACATCTTGGGCGTTACCAACAGGATCATTGTTTACTTTTTCCTCCTGAGTTAACTCTGGATAGGTGACTTCCTCTACCACAACAAACTCAGTATCAGAGGGCTCTGGCAACGATTCTGTCAAAAGAGTGACAGGGGGTACGGTGACAGGGGACTTGGTTCTCGTCCGCCTAGGCTCAGGGACAGGGGTAACACATGGCCTAAGATTAACTCTATGGACCCTTTTTAAAGGACCGCCCTCTACAGGCTCAACTGCATGTGTAGTACCCTGTACCTCCACCACTCTGTACACAGTAGGACCCCAAGCATCCTGAATTTTGTTCCTACCCAAAGGCCTGTGTCGTAAGTATACCAACTGACCCACCTCAATGGTTGGACAGTACACTTTGTCTTTGTTAAGTTCAATTCTTTGAGCTGATTTCTTTTCAGTGTACTCTCTTGCCCTTGCATGTGCCTCCTTCAAACGCTCTTGGTGGACAACCAACCACTCATGTTTCTTGTCTAACACTTGCTCCTGACCTAATAAAGCATCTACAGGAAGGTGTGGATGAACCCCGAAAAGCAGATAGTACGGTGAGTAGCCAGTCGTAGCATGGGGTGTTACATTGTAGGCATACACCAACTCAGATAAGTGCTCAGGCCAGCGGCGCTTCTTTTCTGGAGGCAGTGTATGCAAAAGATCATGTAAAGATCTGTTGAATCTCTCACATTGAGCATTTCCTTCTGGGTGGTGTGGGGTAGTGCGGGTTTTCTTTACACCATAAAGCTTACACAGCTCGGCAATGATTTCACTCTCAAAATTTCGACCTCTGTCTGAATGCAATCTTTCTGGGACCCCATACTTCATGAACCACTCTTTGAGAAGGACTTTTGCCGTGGTATCAGCCTTTTGGTCCCGAGTAGGGAAGGCTTGTGTGAATTTAGTGAAAACATCGGTCACCACTAACACATTCTCACGACCATCGGAGGCCGGTTCCAGCATGGTGAAATCTACAGCAACTACTTCAAGGGGCCGGGAGGCTAGAAATGATTTCATAGGGGCATGTATCTTGGGGTGGGGCATTTTTGTCAAAACACACCTCTCGCATTTCTTGACCCACTGTTCCACATCCCCATAAATCCCAACCCAAAAACATCTCTGTCTCAAAAGGTTCTGTGTGCGCTCTATTCCCTGATGGCCCATACGATCATGCACACCTTCAAGCACGACTTCTTTCAAACAAGAGGGCAGTAGTAGCTGGTGACACTCACCAACATGGACATCCTCGATTACACGGTACAACAAACCATCTTGCTCACAAATACGGGGCCACTGCTTTAACGTGGATAATACTAGCTTGGATAACTGCGACCTCTCCTTGTAAGTTGGCCTTCGCTGCTCACCCCAAAACTTCCTAAACACGCTGAGGGTGGGGTCTGTGTCCTGAAACTTACGTAGTTCCTCTTTAGAGTAACCGGGAAGTGTTGGTGCGTTACCCTGCAACTCACTACGCTCAGTACTTTCTTCTGCGTCCGAAACACGGATCTGTCTGACTTTACAGCACTTGACTCCTGCTGTCCCTAAGTCTGGTCCTGGAGCTGTTCCCTTGTGAGTAACATTACATATGGCCACACAACCATCATAGTCTGCATCCCCACTGTCTGACTCGGGCTCCCCTGCTAACGGCTGCCTAGAGAGGGCATCTGCTGCTGCATTACAGCGGCCTGGGCGGTACTTGACGTCAAAGTCAAAAACAGCTAACTGAGCCACCCATCTTTGCTCAACAGCACCTAACTTAGCTGTAGAGAGGTGACACAGGGGGTTGTTATCTGTTATGACAGTGAACTTGGAACCTAGAAGGTAACCTCGAAATTTCTCTGAAACAGCCCATTTGAGGGCGAGGAGCTCTAGTTTCATACTGCTGTAGTTTCTGTCATTTCTTTCAGCATTACGGAGCCTCCTACTGGCATATGCTATCACTCTCTTCCTATCTCCCTGCTGCTGGTGGAGGATGGCACCTAATCCTAGGTTACTGGCATCCGTCTCTACAATAAAAGGCTGAGTGAAATCTGCGTAACCTAACACTGGAGCACTGATCAGCTTTTCTTTCAGCTGTTCGAAAGCAGCTTGGCACGCAGCTGTCCATGAACCTTCAAACAACCGTTTTGCTTTTGCTGGGCTGTCTTCCCTAAGGCATGCATTGACTACGTCATGGAGAGGGCCAGCTCGTTTAGAAAAATCCTCAATGAACCTCCTGTAATAACTACAGAAACCAAGAAATGACCTCAGATCTTTGACTGTACTGGGGACCGGCCACTTCTTTACGGCGGCAATTTTCTCTGGATCTGTCCCTATACCCTCCCCTGAAATTTGATGCCCAAGGAACCTGACCTCCTGCTGCAGGAAGTGACACTTTTCAAGCTTTACTTTCAAACCTGTCTCTTTCAGTCGTCTTAGAGCTGTCTCAAGCCTCTCTAAATGGTCCGGGAAGGTCTGAGAGAACACAAGGATGTCATCTAAATACACTAATAGGATGTGGAACACTAAGTCGCTCATAGTCGCTTGCATAAGTCGTTGAAAAGTCGCAGGTCCATTACAGACACCAAAAGGCATTCTGAGGTACTCAAAAAGGCCAAAAGGAGTTGTAAAAGCAGTCTTAGGCCTGTCACTTTCACGAACAGCAACCTGGTGGTACCCACTTGCAAGATCAATGGTCGAGAAGAACTTTGCACCATGAAGGGCATCAAAACTTTCGTCAATGCGGGGCAAAGGAAATGCATCACGTCTGGTTTTTGAGTTTAGTTTCCTAAAGTCAACACATAGTCGTATGTCTCCATCAGTCTTACGAACTACCACTATGGGTGAAGCGTATGAACTATTGCTCTCCTGGATGACACGCTTTCTTAAAAGCTTAGTGATGTGGTCCCTCACCTCTTTGTACAGTGTAGGTGGGATACGACGGTATGGCTCTGTAACTGGTGCGTCATCTACCAAGTTAATCTCATGCTCAACTTTATCAGTGTAGCCTAGGTCCTCATCCTTAAAAGCAAATACTTCCGAATACCTGGCTAAAAGTGCACCCAACTCTGCTTGTTGGCCCTGTGTGCCACCTATGTGTAGTTTGTCCAAAAGCAACTGAATGTCTTGGTCTGTCATCTGTCCTTCTTTTCTGCCAACAGTTACTTCCTCTGTGTCAGCGGAGATGCGTTGAAATCGCACCTCACAGGAGTCCTTGTCTACACACTCTGCCTGAGTCGGAATACCAAGCCTGGTCCTGGGGCTTAACCACACATCCTCCTCAGAGAAATTTACCACCTGCACTGGAAATAAATGTCCCTTTGATTCAACTAGAGTGGGGACAACTACCAGGCCACCTGGCAATGGTGTGTTACCTGGCTCCAACAGCATTTTAGTGCTGCCACCTGACTGAGTTTTAAGTCCCTTTACATAGACTGTAGCTATGGAAGACGCAGGCACATGTACAGCACCCCTACCAGCTACACGGACAGAAGATGACTTTGGAGTGATGTTACACTGTTGTACTTGCTGAAATGCTTCCCTCCAATCTGAATCCAACTTTCCCCCTAGAGTAGTGTCAAACTCAGCATGAACTAGTTGTCTGCATCGGCTGATGATGTTCATACCAATAAGACCTGGTGCTGCAGGCTGTGACTGCTGATGCTCTTTGACTACCAGGAAACCACATTCGGGTAAGGTTATGCCCATAGTTTCAACGTCTAACTCAAGGTAGCCCAAGTAGGGAATGTCCAACCCGTTGGCAGCAGTGATCTTAAGCCACCCGGTTGTAGGCAGCATATCCTCATCCCTCCCAAGTAAGTGCTCTCTGAAAAAAACTTCAGTAATAGTGCTGACTTGGCTCCCGGTATCCAGTAAACAGTTAGCAGTAACCCCCCCAATCTTGAGATCTACTACTGGACATTTACCTACTGCACGGTCAAGAAATCTGTCACGAATACCAGTACTGTTCTGAGAGCCTGCAGGTTTTCCTCGCATTGCCCGGCTCATGGCAATCGAGGGAGTTAGTTTTCCTGCACCCCAGCCAGCATTGGTGGATGTGTTTGCTACCTCGTGCTTCTGAGGACACTGTTTGGCAATGTGCCCCGCCCCGTTACACTTAAAGCAAATAGGCTGACCTTCATCAGTGAACTTTGGCTTGGCTCTAGGTTTCCCAACCTTGTCATTACCCGTGTTTTCCTTCTGTAGAGCAAGACCCCGTACTGCCTCTGTTAGTTCCCCGATAGCTTTACCCTGTTCCGCCACCACTTTAAGAACATCCTGTAAAGTGACAGCCTGGCTGCCTGGTACCCCAATGGCAGAACACTGAAGATCCCTCCCCGTACTGTCACACACTACATTCTTGCTCTTTGCAACTTTAGTGCTACAGGGCTGGTCTTCTAAGGACCATAAGACAGCTTCCTCACGTACATCGAACAGGGTAGACTGGGGGTTGTCTCGTACAAACTTGCGCAACTCTCTCCGGAGTGAGGGATCTCTAACACCATCAACAAATCTGTTTCTGACAACCCGTTTTGTGTCCGGCACAGCATCAGGTGATTGCTTTACCAAAGTTCTAATAATCTGAGAGAGTGCATGTGAGTATTCTCGGAAATCTTCACCCTCTTCTTGCTTGCGTCCATAGAAAGTTTCTAACAGCTGAGACTCACTGCGTTTTTCGGTGAAAGCCCCCCTTAGGTAACTGAACAGGTCACTGGGCTGCTTAGACTCTCCACCCAACCGTAACCTAATTTCCTGAAGGGCTGCCCCCCTCAACAAAGATCGAATGAAATCTACCTGCTCTGCAGGAGTCTGATCTCTAGCTCATAGTACACTTTCAACCTCTTCAATGAACTCATCAACTGAACGACTATCTTTGGATACCTCACCACTGAATGGTTGGATCTGACGCTCTCTGGGTACATACACATATGACTTGGTTGCCCCATTACCTAGAGTGGCAATAATTGCCATTGCTTGGTCATGGTTTTTTTTCAACTCTGAAATCTGTGCCTTGAGTTGATCTATCTGGTTGCCCTCACCCACACTCGAGGTATTGTCCTCACCATCTGAATTGTGAGCTCCACCCGCCTCCTCAGGAGGGTCTAACATTTTGACTCAGTTCACAAGTCCCTGACAGTCACTGAATGGGATGGCCGCTGCGACGATTCTTCTCCAATGGTGTCCCTCCTCGGTGCCTTGATGGGTCCTCTCCCAGATTGGTCCTGGCGCCCTCTGGATCCCGTCTGTCTGGTCTGGTCCTCCTTAGCAACCCCAGGCAGCACTCTCCGTCCGTCTCCAGGTCCACTTGGCACCACACCGCTCTTCCCCCACTGCCGTATTTTATGTAACTTTCCCAAACCTGAGAAACTCCAAGCTAACAGACCCCACTCCTGGTACCAAAATGTGTAGCCTGGCGAAATGGAGCAGCACAGGACACGAACTTTCGTTTTTGGGGTTTTTTATTCTGTATTAATAACTTGGGTCTAGGTTTAGGATGAAATTGTAAATACATAAAATACAGTCGACAAAATACGGCAGTGGCTTGCTGCAAAACAGAACATGAGGCAAACCACAGGTGAAGGCAGTTAATTAACTAACAATCATTATACAAAACAAAACATATCATACCATACATTCGTATGTCCCGTTATCACTTGTCACCTCTTACAAGCAAACAGAAAGTATTAAACTCGTTCGAAACGTAGCCCCAAGGGCTCAACAACAATTTTAACAAAGGTTAACACCAGCACATGGTGGGACAATCTACAAGCATCCCCGTGATATCGAGTGATTTGGGAAACAATATCACTTTAAAACTATGTCTGGCTGCACTAAATGCTGTTTTAGTTGTACTTTACGCAGACTAAGTTCATTTAAAAAGTCATATTCACCCCAACTCTCCTGAGCACACCCCCCACGCTGGATCTAGAAAATGGAGGCTGTGAAGAAAGGGGAGGTTCCTTTGGCATCACATGGCCTTAGCCATAACCCTTTTCTCAAATTCTAAAGGGGAAAATGAACCGCGCCATCTAGTGGACTTAAATATTCACTGCATTTTCCCACTTGGCTACATATAAGTTAAGTATCCTGGAATATTTAGTTGCCAACCTTGGCCACATTGCAACTACATCTCCGTAATGGCTATTAGATCAAACCTATTAATTTCTATCTGTGCTATTAATTCATCTATTTTGTTGCGAATGCTTCATGCATTCGGCTATAGCGCCTTTAGCTTTGACCTTTTTCTATTTTTTCCTGTTGCCACCTTAGTCACTGATGCCTTAGTACCTTTGTTACTCTCTGTCCCTTCCTGACCCACTCTGCTTATTTTTACCCAAAACTCTACTCTGCTCTAGATCCTTGACATTTCTCTCACTGCTTTTAAATTTACTCTTTCCTGAATCCTCCCACCCCCCTTCATTAGTTTAAAGCCCTGTCTACTGCCCTAGTTATTCAGTTCGCCAGGACACTGGTCCCAGCCCAGTTTGAGTGGAGCCCATCCCAACGGAACAACTTCCTCTTTCCTCAGTACTGGTGCCAGTGCCCCATGAACTGAAACCCATTCCTCCCACACCACTCTTTGAGCCACGCATTTAAACCTCTAATCTGTTTGTCCCTATGCCAATTTGCATGTGGCTCAGGTAACAATCCAGAGATTTTTACCTTTGACATTCTGTTTTTTAATTTGGATCCTAGCTCCTCAAACTCCCTCAGCGGAACCTCATTCCTAGTTCTACCTATGTTGTTGGTTCCTACGTGAACCACGACAACTGGATTCTTCCCCTCCCACTCCAAGTTCTCCTCCAACCATGAGATGTATTTAACCCTGACACCGGGCAGGCAACACAACCTTCAGAACTCTCTGCTGTCCCCTACCACAACTACATTCCCTTTCACTCCCCCACTTGAATGTCCTCCTGCACCATGGTGCCATGGTCAATTGCTCATCCATCCTGCAGGCTTTTCCCTCTTCCACGCAGGCAGCAAGAACCTCATACCTATTGGACAAGGGCAAAGGCTGAGGCTCCTCCAGCACTGCACCTGGGGTCCCCTTACCTGCCTGAGTTGCAGTCACGCCCTCCTGTCCCTGACCACTAACCAGACCTGTACCACTACCTAATCTAAGAGGTGTGACTGCCTCCTGGATCAAAGTGTCCAGGTAACTCTCCCATCCCTGATGCCCCGCAATGTCTGCACCTCAGACTCCAGCTCAAGAACTCTGAGCTGAAGTTCCTCAAGAGGCAGGCACTTACAGTCAGGAAGCACTTCTTTAGACAAAGGGTAGTGGAAATCTGGAACTCGCTTCCCCAAAATGCTGGTGAGGCTGGCGGTCAATTGAAAATGTCAAAACTGAGATTGATTTTGTTAGGCAAGGGTATTAAGTCATATGGAACCAAGGCAGGTAAATGGAGTTAAAATAGCGACCAGCCATGATCTAATTGAACGGTGGAATAGGCTTGAGGGGCTGAATGTCCTCCTCCTATTCCTTAGTTCCTTTGTTCTGCTGTCTTTCATTGGTTGTGAAGTGCTTCGGAACATCCTGAGGACATAAAGGGCATTATATAAATGCAAGTCTTTTTTTCTTGGGAAAACTCATTACCTGGATGAATGCGATTTCCCTCTGTAAAGTATTTCTAAAATACAGGAACAAGGGAGCATGTAAATGCAGGAACATAAGAGAAACAGACTTACAACTGTGGAAAGGTAAAAAAAGGGAATTAGAGCTGTTTGAAGCCAACATAACTAATAAAAAGGCAAAGATCACAAAAATTCTTGATGCTATACACTTCCAAAAAGATGGCACAAATATAGAACCAAATTGAAGGAGGATAAAGCCATCTACAGCAGCTAAGAATGAAGAATTTAAACCAGAATCATTTATTCCTGTTTATATCCTACAAGTAGCCCTTTCTGATGGCGACCAAGCTAAGTGGGAGGTAGCTCATTAAACTAGAGCTGATCAGTGATGAGAATGGTACAGAGAAATGTGACGAGCTACTCGCAAATACGAATTAGTTTAAGGAATAACTGAGCATGGAGGCTCTCGTGCAACTAAAGGGTGAAATGACAGGAATGAAGGTAGGTATAGACAACAGCTCCTTGCTGCAGAGAGCTGTGCCTGAGGAATAGGTAAAGCATGCAAAGAAGCAAATGATTTCTGATAAAAAAGCACCACAGGCGCATGAGATCACAGCGACGATGCTGAAAGACGTTGGGCCAGAAGTGACTGGGCTTCAAGTGATGATGGCAGAGTGGTAGACGGGATTGGATACAGGCTATAATTATCACCTCCATGAGAAAGGAGGCAGAGAAGAATGCAAGACTCCCTAAGGGATCAAATTCAATTCAACTTTGCACATCTAATGGCTGTCTTTTTTTTTGCAAGACTTGCTCGATGTGTTTTCATCATAACATGTCAACTATCTTTCTTGTTGTCTATTGGGAAGCAGGAAACTCTCTCATTTTCACCACACTATCAAATATAGCTCATGGATCTCTTGATAAAGGGTGACGTTTGATGCTTTCTCTGTGCCAATCAGCAAGTGAGCAGTTGTATTTTGAGCTGTAGTGAACTATTCCTAATGACAAAATGTTTACATTTTCTTGGGGGAAAAAAGAGGCAAAATGTGAGTTTTTTGAGGTAATTATTTGCAATAGTGAAAACTAACAAACAGAGGCTCTCTAGCGCCTTTTATACAGGGGTGGTCACTGCCGGTACTGCAGTCTGAGACCAGTTATTCTCTTAAAGGTACATACACAACAATTCCTCCCCTTTTAGATAAACAGTACATAACATTCATTTAACAACTAAATGATAACGAATTACAATCACAATTACTGTTGCTAGATACATTGGTTAAGTTTAAGCAATTATAAGTTCAGTCTTTGAGGAGGCTTCCTGATTCTGTCTGGATAACGCCTCTTTGCGGTATCAGGTTCTTCTGGCAATGTTGCGTCGGGATCAATGTCTTTGTTTGGTTCATCTGCTTCCAATATTACCGGTTCTGCGGTAGCTGCAATTGGAACGTCAATTTCATTACCAGGTGTATCAGATCGTGGTGTGGAGTTGACGTTTTCCAGTGACTCTAGAATCTGGTCAGCATGGCATCTTACAATGCTCTCCCCAACGTCCACGGTATACATGAGAGGTCCTTGTCGTGTACAAATCGTTCCTGGCTGCCATTTCTCAGTGCGGTAGTCCCGGGCCAAAACTGGTTGACCTATCTTAAAACTCCTGGTCGGCCTTTCATTCATATTCTGAAACTGCCTGTTCTCCACATCTCTTCGGACGTTTGGCTTAACCAAATCCAAGCGGCATCATAGTCTTTGATTGAAGAACATCATGGCTGGAGTTTGGTTGGTAACCGCATGTGTCGCATTCCGGTAGGCAAAAAAGAAGTTGTCCACCTTGTGTTGTAGGGGTATATCTTCATTACACATTGCCTTGATAGCCTTCTTGAATGTTTGGACAAACCTCTCGGCCAATCCATTAGTGGCTGGATGATATGGGGCAGATGTGTAATGCTTAACGCCATTGTTCTTTAAGAACCTCCGGAACTCTTCAGACACAAACTGTGGTCCATTGTCAGAGCAAATCTGTTCAGGCAGCCCATTCCTAGCGAATATGGTTCGCAAAACTGTGATAGTTTTTTCCGTGGTGGTTGAGGACATTTTTATTACCTCTGGCCACTTTGAATGTGCATCCACCGCAATTAAAAACATCGAGTCCATGAAGGGACCAGCAAAATCAATGTGCACCTGTTGCCATGGAGATGAGGGCCACTCCCATGGATGCAGAGGAGCTTGTGGTGGGGCGTTTTGGACGTTCTGGCATCCTGCACAGCTCTTGGTCATCTCTTCGATTTTTCTATCGATTCCCGGCCACCACACAAACGCTCTGGCTAAGTTCTTCATTTTTACCCCACCCAGATGACCCTCATGAAGCTCATTGAGTACTCTATCCGTCAACTTAGGTGGAATTACTACTCTGGATCCACACATCAAGGTTCCTCTGCACACTGACAGCTGTTCTCTTCTCGGCGAGAATGCTGGCAGCAGTGGTTCGCCATGTGCTGGCCATCCCTTCACCGTTAAATCATAGACCCGTGATAGTGTCGGGTCATTCCGTGTTTCCTTTTCTATGTTTGCATTCGTCACAGGGAGACATTCGACTATGGTCGAGTGGAATAACTCCATTGGATCCACTGCAAGGTCTTCTACTTCCACCGTCGGCAACGGTAGGCGTGACAATCCATCAGCATTTCCATGCTGTTTAGTTCCTTTGTACTCGATGTCATATTGGTGTGCCCCTAGGAAAAGGGGCCATCTCTGCAGCCATTGTGCCGTCATTATTGGTACGCCCTTCTGAGGGTTGAAAATGGAGACAAGAGGTTGATGATCGGTTAGTAGAGTAAATTTTTGACCGTGCAGATAGTGATTGAACTTCTTCACCCCCCACACTAGGCTGCGGGCCTCTCTGTCAATCTGGGCATAGTTACGCTCGGCAGAAGTTAACGAGCGTGACGCAAAAGCTATCGGCCTCTCTAAACCATCAAGGAATTTATGTGACAGTACAGCCCCAATGCCGTAGGGAGACGCATCACACGCCAGCCTGATTGGCAGTGCTGGGTTGTAGTGAGCCAATACTTCCCTTGAAGTGATTAAGTCCTTACTCTTCTGAAAAGCACGCTTACAATCATTGTTCCATTTCCATGCTACCCCCGTTCGTAGCAGGGCGTTCAGTGGGTGCAGAATTGTCGACAAATTCGGCAAAAACTTATGATAGTAATTCACCAACCCGAGGAATGACCTCAGTTGCGACACATTTTCAGGCGCTGGGGCCTTAACAACCGCTTCAATTTTGTCAGAGGACTTATGTAACCCCTCTTCATCAATCACGTGGCCACAATACGATATCTGTTTCTTAAAAAATTCGCACTTGGGGCGGTTGGCTCGCAGCCCATGTTCCCGTAGTCTAGTGAGCACCTGTTCTAGGTTGTTAAGGTGTTCACTGTCATCTTCACCTGTTACAAGGATGTCGTCCAAGTAACACTGAGTCCTTGGAATCCCTTGCAGGACTTGTTCCATCGCTCTTTGCCATATCGCCGGAGCCGATGCTACTCCGAATACCAATCGATGATACTGGTAAAGACCTTTGTGAGTGTTTATCGTGAGATACTTCCTAGAGGACTCTTCAACCTCCATCTGCAAATATGCTTGTGCCAGGTCAATTTTTGTAAAACGCTTCCCTCCATACAGTGAGGCGAAGATGTCTTCTATCCTTGGAAGAGGATATTGTACTGTGTGAAGGACAGGGTTCACCATCACCTTGAAATCCCCACAGATGCGAATCTTCCTTGGCTCTCCGGACTTATTGCTTAACGTTTTCTTCATGACAGGAACGATGGGTGTCGCCCACTCGCTCCAGTCAACCTTAGACAACACGCCCGCCTTCTCCAGATTCTTCAGCTCTGCCTCGACGGCTGGGCGAATTGCATATGGTACCGGTCTTGCTTTGAAAAACTTGGGAACTGCATTCTCTTCTATTTTTATCGAGGCGGTTACGCCTTTAAGCGTGCCCAGTTCTTGTTGAAATACCTCTTTGGCGTTAGCTAAGATTGTTGACAATCGTCCAGGAGTGACGTCTTCATCTTTTTTACCGTCCACTGTCATTGCATGAATGGAATGCCAATCTAAGTTTATCTCCCTGATCCATTCCCGTCCCAATAACGGTGGTCCACCATTTGGCAGTATGTAGAGATACAATTTCCGTATTTTCTTGCCATTGTATTCGACAGGCACCCTTATTTTTCCTCTGGGGTATACTTTTTGCCCTGTATACATCGTCAAGACAATGGATGTCTCTCTCAAGTGTATGTGTGAAAATAGCCGCTCGTAGTCTCGTCGATTCATGACGGTTAGCGCTGATCCTGTATCCAATTCCATTTTAACTTGGGACCCTGCTATCGTGAGGGTGACCCAAATGGTTCGGTGATCCTCTTTTGCGATTACATTGTGAAGTTTGAGACAGCTTAGTCTCCTGTTTCCGGATTCACTATCGCTCATCTGGTCTTCGGAACTACTGTCCGTCATCTTTTGTACTTTCTTGTACGGTTCCTTAGTAGCCTTTTTGTTGTCGCTGGTCTTCTTCCCAGACCTGCAAACTCGTGCAATGTGTCCAATCTTCCCGCATTGTCTGCATATTTTGTCTTTGGACCAGCAGTCCTTCTGGTCATGGTTAGTTCTGCCGCAGCGATAACATTTTGCAAATCCCCGTGTCATTTCGTGGGTGCCGTATTCCTGTGGTTTTTGTTGAATTTCTGCAGCTCCCCTGGCTGCTGCTTCATACGATACTGCCACGCTGAAAGCCTTATCTAACGTCAGCTCTTTTTCTGAGAGTAACTTCTTCTGTGTTCCTTCACTCAGGAGTCCACAGACAAATTTGTCCCGTAGGGTATCTGCCAGTCCTGCTCCGAACTGGCAGTGCTTTGATAGCTTGCGTAGTTCCATAAGATACTCAGCATTGCTCTCATCTTTGTGCTGAGTTCTCCTGTGGAATTTAAATCTTTCTGCTATCAACAGCGGTGCAGGGTTTAAGTGTTCCTGTAGGACAGCAACAATTTCGTTAAAACTCTTCGCCTTCAGTTTGGCTGGAGTAATCAGGTCCCGCAATAGGCCATACGTTCTAGCGCCCATTAAGTTTAGCAATATCGATGCCTTTTTCCCCTCCGCTATTTCGTTTGCCTCGAAATATACCTCGACTCTTTCCACATACGTGGTCCAGTCCTCTAATGTATTATCAAAAGCAGTGATACAGCCAGTCTTCGGCATCTTGCAAATCTAAAATGGCGCCTCCCGCGCTTTGCCTTCTTCCCCGATTTAACAAAATGGCGCCTCCCGCACTTTGCCTTCTTCCCCGCTGTTGTTAGCGCTGCTTTTCACAGTTTCTTGCGCGTTAAATATTGATTCTTTTTCTTTTATTATTTTCCCGTCGTGGAGCGGACCCTCTGGGACACTTCCCTCCCTCTTCTTAGGTCCGAACGCTGCCCGGCTTCGAAGCACCGGCCGCGCCCTGTGTGCTCCACCCTCTCTCTCTCTCTTTGCTTCCCGACTCGCTGCCCAGCCCCGTTGAAAAGCCACCCGATCGAGCTTCAGCCCGCCGCAGCCCAGGAAGGATCAGAGCACTACCTGCCACCAGCCCGATTAGCTGGGAAACCACAGACCGAGGAACCCAGCCTGGCTCTGGACAGTCTCTCCTGCAAGTTTTCAAACCGATGATTGACGGTCGCCACCCATTTCTCGAGTTTCTTTGGACTCTATTTTTTTTTTTTTCTTTCTTCTGGCTCCGACCTTCAACAACGTCGTCTGAGGTGCTGCCGAGTTGCAGGTAAGTTCGTTTCTTACTCGTCGCCAGTGTTAAGTCCGTGAATGATTGAGACACGGACCAGCAGGAGTGAAAACAAACAAGCCTTTACTGGTGGAAATCAATAGTGAAAACTAACAAACAGAGGCTCTCTAGTGCCTTTTATACAGGGGTGGTCACTGCCGGTACTGCAGTCTGAGACCAGTTATTCTCTTAAAGGTACATACACAACAAAGCTAATACTTAAAAATCGGATTTTGTGTCAGCTGCACAAAAAACTGAAACGTCAACAGTATATTATCGGAAATAAGTGTTAAATAGTACTGTACAGTTGGCAAGCACGTAACAGGCAGTCTGTGCTAATCGTTTAGATGTTCCTTTTTTCTTTGTAGCTAGCGCATAATCTTGAGGCAGAGTAATGAAAAATGAGCTGTTGGTTTCTGAGAGTTGTAGTTACAGGTGCACTTATTTAGTGTCTGTCCATAAAGCAACAACAACCTGCATTTATATAAGGGCCTTAAACATAGGAAAACATCCTTCACAGGCGTGTAATCAAACAAAATTATACACTGAGCCACTTAAGGAGATATTAGGACAAGTGACCAAAAGCTTGGTAAAGAGGTTGGTTGTCTTTAAGAAGGTATAAACAGCAAATATATTAAGGGGAACTGATAGGCTAGATAGAGAGGAACTATTTCCGCTGGTTGGGAAGTCTAGGACTAGGGGGCATAGTCTAAAAATTAGAGCCAGACCTTTCAGGAGTGAAATTAGGAAACTCTTCTGCACACAAAGGGTGGTAGAAGTTTGGAACTCTCTTCCGCAAATGGCAATTGGTACTAGATCAATTGTTAATTTTAAATCTGGGATTAATAAATTTTTGTTAACCAAAGGTATTAAGGGATATGGGCCAAAGGCGGGTATATGCAGTTAGGTCGCAGATCAGCCATGGTCTCATTGAATGGCGGAACAGGATTGAGGGGCTAAACGGCCTACTCCTGTTCCTGTGTTCAAACAAGCTGCTTAAATGGAGTTCTTAAAACTGTTTCATTTTCCTCAGAGGACCATGCCCAATCACTTTCTTCAAGGAAGGTTTATTTTCTTCAAGATCAGTTAGGGAGACTTTTTTGGGGGATAAGAAAAATGTTACTTTGGCGTAAAGGCTCTAACTGGTTTTGCATTAGCGTTCTTATGGCGGCACTTGTGGAATGGCCGGGGACTGGAAATAAAATGTGAAGTAGGGCTGGAAGTGGTAATTTACTTACTTTTAAAACGTTACTGTACACACCAAAAAATGCACCAAATCAGGCATATAAAAAGCAGAGTGAGTAGTGACACCACTGTGTCAGCCAACAAGTTCAAGGTGAAGGCGGGATTATTTCTCCAGCAAAACAAGCCCTCAGGCTCTCACAGGGAATAAACCTGATGCTTTCACCACTCACATTCCACTTCAGTCTTTTGTTAAATCCACCACTGCTGCAAACTCTGTTCTTATGTACTGCCCTTTAATATATTATCAGGCCCTTATTCAGGGCTGCTGCTGAGTTGTCGGGTTTTCTTGGGCTGCGGCAGCTTTTTTGAAGCCGTTGGTCAGTTTTGTCAGTTATCCAGATTGAAATGTGTGAAGAATGTAGACCAAAAATTATTGGATGCAAGCTTGGCCCTGAGTTGGCAATCTCACTCAGAGAGACCACAAAGATTGAGAAATGGAAAATTCGCAAAGGTGCAGTAGACAAGCCTAGATTTCCCCCTGTAACCGTGTTCCCACAGAAAGTGCACTGGGGATGAGCTTCTGCCTACCAGCATGTCCCCACTCTGACCCTATCGTATTTTCCTTCCTCTGGTTAATCAGTGTATTCATGCCAGGCTCCCAGTGCTGTTCGGGCTCTCTATTGGGGACTCACCTCTGAGAGGAGGGAAATCATGTACCGCTGTAGTGTTTAATTGGGTGCAACAGCTTAAAGGGGCATGGTCTCGACAGAAAAGTGGCAAGCAAGCACTTGGAAGAATGGCCCATACCTGAGGGTGCTGCGGCAGGGCCTGGAGACCTCAAGTTCTCACACTCCTCCTTGGAGGTTTTATGGGCTCCAAGTCTGGAAGAAAGGCTTGAGCAAAGAAAGACAACAAAAAGAATTGTACAGGCCCAGTGGAAGAAGGCATCCTTGGCATTCAATGCTACCTCATCAAACCCCACCACATGGCACTTCAATGTTGGAAGAAGTTCAATGGCCTCATCAGCCAAAAGGAGGCAGTCACACTTTGTGCCAATGCATGTTAATAAGAATGTTTTATATTTCCACCCATTTTGCCCTCCCTGTGTTGCCAGAAATAAACACAAGGTATCCGAAGACCTTTTGCACCCCTTCCTTCCCCTGCAAGTGTTCCTTCACTTACAGCCTATCACGTAGGGGAGCAGTGAAAGCCTCATATGATTTGTAGCCTCACATGATCAGTTATAACCCCATTAAGGAATGCTTATGGACACCTAGGCTGAATTTCATATCCTAGCAAGCAAAGGGCCTTCAGACCATCTACTTCCTTCTTAAAGGAGAAAGTTGCCCATTTTGGA
The DNA here is from genome assembly GCF_052327205.1 of Somniosus microcephalus. NCBI lineage: Eukaryota > Metazoa > Chordata > Chondrichthyes > Squaliformes > Somniosidae > Somniosus > Somniosus microcephalus. The sequence continues at coordinate 227,289,063 of NC_140989.1, read as the reverse complement.
ATCCCTAGTCTCCGAACTTTCACCCCGAATGAGGAGGGAACTCTTGGACAGGCAGCTATGAGAAGCAGTGGGAAATTGCAGATTAGAATGGGCAGATGCCAGCTTCAGATGGGGCATCCAAAGATGTGCGAGTTAGGTTGATTGGCTATGATAAAAAATTGACCCTTAGTGTTAGGGGGATTAAATGCGTGGGGTTACAGGGATAGGGTGGGATATGTGTTGGTGTAGGGGTTACAGGGATCGGGTGGGATATGTGTCGGTGCAGGCTCGATGGGCCGAAATGGCCTCTATCTGCACTGTGGGGTTTCTGTGATTCTGTGATTAATTTCATCTTCTCAGTTCCTGCAACACACTTATTACCTGCCAGAGGAACATAGGAATTGCAAGACGAAAAAAGATCAAGGCCCATCTAATTCACCTTCTACTATCCTGTGAGAAGGGCAGCCTTCTTATCCGTTGCTTATCGCTCGGGTTGAGATACAAGTGCCTTGCTCTGTAAATATGGGTGCATGGATATCTGTGGGTGGGTGGCAGGTGCCTCTTATGGTACCTGATTAGCCTGTCCTTCCTGCATTGGTCCTCTTCATCCTCCTTCTCTTCTTCTAAATCCCTAAAGGAAGTAACATTGTTTCTTGCGGCGAATGCCTCAAGGAGTAAAAAAAGAACTCTAAGAGCACAAAGAGCAATCCTAAACCTATCACCAACGTTCAGATGGAGAAAAAAAATTACTTCCAGCGATTGCACTGGAGCTTTTTTCAGTCAACCAGGTTTCTGGTAATTGTGAAAACCCATCACCAATCTTAATATTCTCTGATCCAAACTCCTGAGAAACCCATATAATCAGGGTTTGTATTTGCCTGATCGGGAATGCACATTCCATCTTTATAGGAATGCATACCACTTGGGGACCCAAAATGTACAAACGTTTGGAGTTTAACAAGCTAAACTAGCACAGAGCATTGGTAAGTTCCCCACTGCCTGTCCAGCTAGCACCACTCTGGCTGTAAGGTTATCTGAAGTTTTTATTTATTCATTCATGGGATGTGGGCGTCGCTGGCAAAGCCAGCATTTATTGCCCATCCCTAGTTGCCCTTGAGAAGGTTGTGGTGAGCCACCTTGAACCACTGCAGTCCGTGTGGTGAAGGTACTCCCACAGTGCTGTTAGGGAGGGAGTTCCAGGATTTTGACCCAGCGATGATGAAGGATCAGCAATATATTTCCAAGTCAGGATGGTGTGTGACTTGGAGGGGAACTTGGAGGTGGTGGTGTTCCCATGCGCCTGCTGTCCTTGTCCTTCTAGGTGGAAGAGGTCACGGGTTTGGGAGGTGCTGCCGAAAAAGCTTGATGAGTTGCTGCAGTGCATCTTGTAGATGGTACACACTGCAGCCACGGTGCGCCGGTGGTGGAGGGAGTGAAAGTTTAAGGTGGTGGATGGGGTGCCAATCAAGCGGGCTGCTTTGTCCTGGATGGTGTCGAGCTTCTTGAGTGCTGTTGGAGCTGCACTCATCCAGGCAAGTGGAGAGTATTCCATCACACTCCTTACTTGTGCCTTGTAGATGGTTATCTGAAGTTGAGTAAGAATACCAGCCCTCAATGACACGTTCACCCCTCCTGGTCCCATCAATGAGAAAGGCTAACCGGTCAATCATCAACAGTGCACGTTAGTGTACAATGGATGTGCCTGGTTCAGGTATCGGATTAGCAAATCTGACACAGACAATCAACTCAGTTCCAATCCTCCATCACCAAACTATTGTCATCTTGGCATGAACTTGATCCCAAAGCGACCTCACTTATCTCCACCTCAAGAAAAATAGTCAAGAAGGTCAGGGTAAGCTGGTTAGAGCAGGATGAAAACAGCTGTAGCTGAGCCATGCCGAACACGGAGGGATCGGTTCAACCTCCGCTCTGTATTGTTAGCTGACATTAGCTGGAGTGGTGGTAGGGGTGCTAGAACTAGCCTCAGCACTCTTGGGTTATGAAGGAGAAAATGCTCCAGGGTTTCCCCTTCTGACTGCTTTCCAGTGACCTTCTGATGGAAAATGGACATGTGGACATTGGGTGAGGACAAGATTGGCTTGGGCTATGGTGATGTCCAGAGTCAATTATCGTGTCAACACCCTCTTATGGGCTCACACATGAAGACTGGCCACTTTGGTCAAGTACCTGGTGAAGGATTCCTGACACTTGCGAAACCATACCCAGAGAGGATGCCACCTTCGACAAAGGAAGGAGGTAAGGAAATTGGCAGAGAAAACAATATCTCAGTAGAGTTTATTGAAGGGTAAAGTTTTACAGATTATGCTAGTTGCTAGTCACAGGTAAGTAGCGGCCTTGGTTGAACCTGTTTTCTAACACAGAGCATGTTTGATTCAGAAAGCATAAACAAAGTAGATTATTGTCAGTGCAAGTGGGCCCCATAGCCAGAAATTCCACTTCTACGCTCACCCACCTGAGATTTATCGACCATTAAAATCAATCGTGGCCTCGTGAGCGCAGAAGCAGGAAAGCTCAGCCTCTATCTGTGGATCCTGCTCTCACTCTGTGTACGTCTCTTGCTTTCTGCATTTCCAGTTGACTGCAGTTCCCTCCTTTCACCTCCTTGACAAACAACTTCGACAACACCCCTCTCTCGGCCGCAGCCTTGGACATTCCAGGAACAAACTGTCCGTCTTACAAATTGATCAGCGTCAGAAGAATATCTATTAACTCAGTTACTCTCACAATTGCATCAATTGCAGTTGTTCCCGACACTATTACAGTACTATTTTACACAACATTAAAACTTTGTTCCACTAATTTTTACATAGGATATATGACACAGAAACAGGCCATTCAGCCCAACCAGTCCATGCCGGCGTTTATGCTCCACTCAAGCCTCCTCCCGTCTTCCCTCATCTAACTCTATCAGCAAACCCCTCTATTCCCTTCTCCCTCATATGCTTGTCTAGCCGCCCCTTAAATGCATCTATACTATTCACTTCAACCACTCCCTGTGGTAGCGAGTTCCACATTCTCACCACTCTTTGGGTGAAGATGTTTCTTCTGAATTCCTTTGATTTCTTGGTGCCTATCTTATATTGATGGCCTCCAGTTTTGCTCTTCCCCACAAGCAGAAACACTCTCTCTTTATCTACTCTATCAAAACCTTTCATAATTTTAAAGACCTCTATTAGGTCACCCCTCAGCCTTCTTTTTTCAAGAGAAAAGAGACCCAGCCTGTTCATCCACTCCTGATAGGTATACCCTCGCATTTCTGGTATCATCCTTGTAAATCTTTTCTGCACCCTCTCCAGTGCCTCTATATTCTTTTTATAATATGACGACCAGAATTGTACGCAGTAATCCAAGTGTGGTCTAACCAAGTTTCGATACAAGTTTAGCATAACTTCACTACTTTTCAATTCTATCCCTCTAGAAATAAACCCTAGAGCTTGGTTTGCTTTTTTTATGGCCTTGTTAACCTGTGTCGCTATTTTTTAGTGATTTGTGTATTTGTACTCTGAGATCCCTTTCCTGAAGGCTCTAATTTCTGCTGGGATATAGTTCCACATATTTTTCCCCTCCTACTCCAAGGGTTGCTGAGACCAATTCTAATGGTGCCAACTGAGATCAGCTAATTCAACACAAAATAGCAATTGAATCTGGGATCTTCTGGTCTGGATGGCTTAGTACCAAACCACAGGGTGCCTTTACCCACTGAGGGAGCTCTAGAATTAACATAGATCTAAGATAATTATAAAAGAACCAGGGGGAAGATGAGGAGAATTAATAAAGGTGTTCAAAATTATGATGGGTTTTGATGGAGTTAATTAGGAGAAACCATTTCCACTAGCAGAAGGGTCGGTAACCAGAGGACACAGATTTAAGATAATTGGCAAAAGAGCCAGGGGGAGATGAAGAGAATGTTTTTTATGCAGCAAGTTCTGGAATACACTGCCTGAAAGGGCAGTGGAAGCAGATTCAATAGTAACTTTCAAAAGGGAATTGGATGTATACTTGAAAAGAAAAACACTTACTGGGCTACGGGGAAAGAGCGGGGGAGTGGGCTAATTGGATACTCTTTCAAAGAGCCAGCACAGACACGATGGGCCAAATGGCCTCTTTCTGTGCTGTAAGACTCTATGGCCTAGAAATTGGGTATAGCCCCGCTTGAGGCGTTAGAACTGGCGATGCGCAAAGTTTATAGCCAGACGAAACTTATCGCCGCCTGGCGCGATATTGGGTTGCATCGCCACCAAAGGGGATTGAGGCGCTAAATCAGCCGTTGCACGGTGCTCTTAAGGCGCAAAAAGTCAGGCGCTACTCAATTTCGACGCGGACGGGCGCAGCGCAGGTGAACTCAATTACGGGAAAGCACGAGACCTCCAGGCGCCGGCCGGCTCTTAAAGGGGTGGGTCAGTCAGCCTGAGCTTCAGCACCCAACGCCCTGTAGGCCTCAGATTCGGCGCTCGCCCTTGTCTGGCAGTACAAACTTGTTCATCATGGAGAAGGTTAGGCAGAGAGCAGAGCGCTTCAGCACTGAGGCTCTGGACCACTTGGTGGCTGCAGTTGAACACCGTCGAGAGGCCCTGTATCCGGTTAATGGCAAGAGGCCGAATCAGAAGGCTTATCGACGATCTTGGAGGGAGGTTGCTGTGAGGGTGAACTCCAGCAGCATGGCGACCAGGACCCCTGTTCAGTGCAGGAAGAAATTCAACGACCTCACATGGATCGTTAGGGTAAGTGAAGGTTTACCAAACTTGTGCTTCCCTCCATCTGCAGCTGACTTCGGGCACCCTGCTGCAATGATGCGCCAATGGCCATCTGTCAGTATGCACCCATGGCCCTTTCTGGGCACACACATGGACAGATGTCTCAAGGCCTCATGTAAGGGCTCTTGCACCATGGGGGGCATGCGATGAGGTCTCAAGGCCTCATGTAAGAGCTCTTGCACCATGGGGGGCATGCGATGAGGTCTCAAGGCATCGTGTAACAGAACCTCCCCTTCTTTCCCCTGCAGTCCAAGCTGGCGATGATTCGAAAGGAGCAGCGTCGAACCGGTGGCGGACCTGCACAAGTGGTCACTCTCACGGATCTGGAGGAGAGAGTGCACCAGATACTTGGAGGACGTCTGTCTGGTCCTGTGACTACTGCATCTGCCGACCCCATTACCGACAGTGAGGGTAAGACTCTCAGCTTCTTCACCTGTTGCCTTCCACTTGGTCCCCCCGCCAGCATGCATCCTCAGTGTGCAGCCATGTCAGAGCCTTGCTGCAATCTGGCATGCCTTTCAGCAAAGCTGTCCTTTTGCTAAAGCCACTCTTCCACCTCCCACTTTCAGGTGAAGCAGCACCAACTCGGGCTCAATGCGCTGAAGCTGCCAGTGCCAGTGCCACCGGAGGCGAGGACTAGGAGGAATCCGGACCAGCCGCTGCAGAATCCGGGGAGCTGAGACATCTGCAGACTGGGGATAGTAGTCCCCTGGAGGGGAGGGGGGGGGCTCTGAGGATGAACCAGTTGCCGGACCAAGCGGCATGCAGCAACGCATGGGGGATAGGCAAGTTCGGCCACCGTCTCCCCGCAGGGCAAGGCAGGTCGTCATGACTGCTGCACAGAGTGCAGATGAGGTCCGTCGTCTGGCTGAGATGAGCAAACAGGCCCGGGTCAGACACACGGAGCTGATGGCTGCAGTGGAGAAGATGCCTGAGTCAATAGATTCATTAGCTAGGAGTATGTTGCACTTCGGGGCAACAATGGAGAGGACTCTGCAGAGCTTTGGGGCAACAATGGAGAGGACTCTCCAGGTGTTCGGGGAAACTATGGACAGGTCTATCCAGGGCTTCGGGGCCACAATGGACAGGACTATCCAGGGCTTCAGCCCAACAATGGAGAGGACTGTCCACGGCTTTGAGTCGGCAATGGAAAGGACTGTTCAGGGCTTCGGACAATCCCTGGAAAGGTCTGTGCAGGGCTTGTCCGAGGCAGTGGAGCGGTTGGCACCTGCCTTGTCCGAAGCCATGGGAAGAACTGTCCAGGCCTTCTCCGAAGCACTGGCACCTGGCACATAGGTCCTCACTGTTGCCACGCAGTCACTTGCTGGGCTCCTCCACAGCCAGATTGACGCAACGCGATCTCTCACTGCAGCCACCCTATCTGCATCAGATAGGATCACCCCGGGCCCTTCCACTCCCGTACAAGGCCAGGAATCAGTGGAGCATGCGATTGTGGCGGAGGAGCCGAGCCGCTCCCCTCAGATAGCCAGTGTGTCGTCCGACCATGGTGCAGGTGTCCTCTCTCGGCAGGAGAGCATTGCACATGCCAGCGCTGGGACGCCTGCATTGCAGCTGCCACCACCTGCAGGCCACACTGCTTCCAGCCATGGTCACAGCAAGCATCCTGCATCCGCACCCTCCAAGCCCAGAGGTCGGCCAGGCCGTCCCTCAGGGGCTTCTGTGCTTCCAGACAGTCAGGAGGCGTCCCCCAGCCTTGAGCCCGCCACTGGGGTCCAATTACGTAGGAGCAGCAGGGAGGGAAGGGGCCAGGCGCAGAACAGAAGTCATTCTCCCTCAAGGGGCCAGTTGTAGAGGGAGGTGCTGAGACGTTTGTTTGTCCAAATTCAAGGACACCCTCACCTGCTGTTATATTTGCTGAGGTTTGTTGAGTTTTGCGGCTTGGCCGAACAGTTAACAATTATTTTGAAAGTTATGGTTTGTGCTCACATTACGTTGTTTAGCTGTAATGAAAGACTTTTGTGTCAATAAACAGAAGTTTCAATGTTACATGGTGCATGTGACTACTTTCAGTGATGCTGGCATTCAGAGGCCCTGAAACATCCAAAGTGCGCATGAGTTAAGACTCTCATCATTCCGCCACAGGGGTGTCGACACGAGTCCAGTGGAGCCTCTGACGTATGGACCTTCCGCTTTCAGCAGCCCTTCCATCTTCCTCCTCCTCCTCCTCCTCCTCCGCCTGCTCTTCCTCCTCCTCCTCCTCCTCCTCCTCATACTCCTCCTCCTCCGCCTGCTTGTGCAGGGTCCGAGGGAAGGTAATGAATTGACGCGTTCGCCTATAAAGGGCATCTGTCACTTGCCGGATGCAACAGCGGACTGCAGCCTGAGCGACAGTCGCATTGTCCCCAATGGCTGACTGAAAGGATCCGTTGCCATAAAAATGGAGGCCATCAGTCAGTTTAGCCGTAACGGACAGAGAGGTTCTGCAGCGTTCACGCGGCTGCAGATGCTGACCAAGCAGGTGGCACAGATCAGTAGCAATGTCCCTCCAGATTCGGAGCCTTCGCAAACACTGCTCCTCCGACATGTCAAGGCTTGTCACCTGCTGCCTAAAGACCCTCGCAGCATCCCGTTGGATTGGCCGACCTCCATTGCCCCTCCTCATTCTGGCCAATCCCGGCCCTCTCTCCCGCCGTCTCTCTGCCCCTTCACAGTGTTGGGCGATGAGGCCGTCGCCCTCCAAACAAGCTCCCATTCCGATGCCAGTTGGTCAAAAGGCTTTTAGTTGTAGTGCTGCAAGTGCTTCGGACAGGGTTGAAGGTCCCAAGTACTGTAAAGCTAAATTCCCAGAACTCCGCTCCACATTAGCTCGCCAACTCTCTCTAGCAGCGATCGCAATGAGAAGGCCAAGTGGCAGAAGATTCTGCACTTGAGCTGTCCCCTTTAAATAGCGCCGCCCTACTCCGAGAAGGGCCTGTTAGCCCTCCCTCGAACTGTCACTAATAACGCTGGGCACTAAGGCTCCGGGCGCCACCCAATATGCGCTCAGGTGCTCCTAAAAGGCGTTGCACGCTGAAATGACGTCATGAGCTGCTTGCGCTCGCGGGCGCGCGCAAACACTTAGCGCAGGCGCTAAATGTATAGTCAATATCTGAGTTGGCGCTATCTTCATAGCGCTCGCCCCAACATAGGGCTTCGCCCCAATTCTAGGTCTCTTTAGGTGCTCAGCGCCGGCGCTAACAACCCAATTTCTAGGCCTATGATTCTTTTAATTTTGTTAGAAATGACTGAGAATCCCCAAAGTAAAAAAAAGACTTTGGGGGAAAAATTTGTGTTCGTCAGCAAAGTTGCCGGTGTTACCAGTAACTGCAGTTAACGGCCGCTGGAAATGGCTGCAACGCTAAGTGAGTGAAATTGGTCTGGAGGCATGGAGATAGGTGATGCGGCGCTCATCTTCCATGCAATGGCGTCCTGATGGCATTGCTGGAGGGATCCGGGGTGAAGTTCCTGTCCAGGTCCGATGTTGCAGCTTCCCTCAGACTCTGTGAGCAAAGCTGTGGAGCTCGCAGGGAATTGTGGGCAATGAAGAAGTATGAAAATTAAAGGGGCCATGCACACTGAAGCAATACAAAATAAAATGCAGTGAATCAATACATTTTTCAGTCCTTTTTGCCTTTTAAGAAATATTCATTATTTAAAAGAAGTTCCAAATGTGAATATTCAGCTGTTAAAGCTGAGTTATCTTCCTAACCTCAACAAATGGGAAAACTGCCTCAGCACTAACAGAAATGGCTCAGCAAGCCAGGGAAGGGGCACTGAGGGTCTCACATGCAGCACTCCAGCTTTGTGCGGGGGGTCAACACTGCAAGAGCGGCCCTCTACCCACAGGGGCCAGGAGGCCCTCCATAAAGAATGATGTGGGAGTGCATCACTAAGGTTGTCACTGCCAGCAGTGTCGCCCCCCACCACCTGGCTCCAGTGCCCAAAGAAGCTTCATGACCTCAGACCACTGGTCAAGGTCAGTGAATGCATCTTCAAAAGTCGCCCCCTACCAACTGCACCACTAGCCTCATTGCTCAATGTACAACCCCCAATCATTCACCTACCAACAACCTGCACCAATGACGAGGCGCTTCTCCCATTCTTAGCCTCACCTCACCCCCTTGGAGGAGAATGTGCAGGCCATTCTTGGCAGGGGCATGGTTGAGCCCTTGGGAAGCTGTGGGGCTGAAAGGTGTGGGTATCCTCGTACGTTATCCTCCTTCTGGCATGCACGTCTTGCTTTCCCGTCCTCCCGTCAGCACAGCTCCACCCTTGTGCCTTCCTCATTTCACACACCCAAGAAATGCAGCCTGCCCAGCCAGTGGGCCAACAAGAAGAGGCAGTCTGCCCAACCAGTGGGACCGGAGGCAGATGATTCCATCCCAGATATCACGGCCACAAAGGGGCTGTCTGGGATGCATCTTTCTGTCTGATTCCTCCTCTTTGGCTTCGTCCTCTTCTGCGCCTTCCTCTTCTGCGTCTTCCTCTTCCCTCTGTAAGCGGATGCTGTAAATGTGAAATGACAGCATAAAATGCTGGAAATACTCAGTTGGTCGTGCAGCATGTCGATCTGAGACATAAACTCCACAAATATAGCGTGACCTGCTGAGTATTCGTAGCATGTTTTGTCTTCGCAGAGGCCTTCATTTACCATCTGAGACCTTGCAAGCATCCAGCAGCACTCCCTACACACTTAAAAGCCTTTTCACATCTATTGCAACAAGCCACTACTTAAATAAAATTTTAAAAACTCCATCCAAACCCTTAAATTCAAACTTACCTGAATGATGTGTGTGTCCCTTTATGAGCTGCAGACATCGCTACTGTCAGCCTGCTTGCATGCCGGGTTAACCTGGCTTACTTAGGACCCAGCTAGGGTTGAAGTTCGTGTTGGTGATGTTAAGTCGGCATTGCACGCCGATTGACGTCACCATGCCGCCATTTTTTTCCCAGGGCGCTGCCAGTTACCGGCAGCACAAAGGAGGAAAGGAATATGGCAGCCGTCGCGGGAGCTGCCACCAGCTGGCAAAAGAGCAGAAGCTTTATTGCCATGGCAAAATGGCAGCCATTTTATTGCCATTTCATGCCGCTATGGAGTGTCGGTAAGTAGATGAATTTCTAGCCCTTTAATTTTCCATCACTAGGCCTGAGGTAAGTACCCAAACCAATGAACATGTAAATTGTTCAATGCAATTTCTCAGTGAATCATCAAAGAACAGATGTGCCAGCTTGCTTTGAAATGATTTCAGGCTCACTCAGAGCCGGAACTGTGACATAATGAGGTAAAAGGCTACAGATTGCATAAAAGACCGCACCTTCGTTCACTACTTCAGACACTGCTAACTTCACCAGAGGCTGGATGTACCTTGCCTTTGTGAGGTGACATATGCCAAAATACTAATAGCTCCCAAAGAACATGTCCTGCTTGAATTAAGTAATTGCTTTTTCTGGTATTTGTAGTGATGCAAAAGCAACTTGCATTTATGTAGCACCTTTAACATAGTAAACCGTCCCAAGGTGCTTCACAGGAATGTTAGCAGATGAAATTTGGCACGGAGACACATAAGGAGATATTAGGATAAGTGGCCAAAAGCTTGATCAAAGAGGTAGGTTTTAAGGAGCGTCTTAAAGGAGGAGAGAGATGTAGAGGGGCGGAAAGGTTTAGGGAGGGAATTCCAGAGCTTAGGGTCAAGACAGCTGCCAACATTCTCCAGTGCTTGTCCTGGTGGGGGGAGGGGGGCAAGTCCTTTCCCCTCACTACCTTGACTACTTTGTGTTCAATTTGAAACCATTGCATAACTATCTTGTAGCAGTGGCTAAATCTTCATGTGTACATTAATGTATACTTGTAACTACTGCAGTACATGACCTTTTGCTGTTGAAATAACTCTGTGAGATATTAGCACACGATTGCATAACAATTCTTTGTCAACTATTTGAATGGTTAAATTGTTTAAAATAAATGGGTTAAAGCGTCTACTAAAATAGCAGTCAGCCATGGCTCAGTGGTTGGCACCCTCACCTCTGAGTCAGAAGGTCGTGGGTTCAAGTCCCACTCCAGGGACTTGAGCACAAAAAACTAGGCTGACACTCCAGTGCAGCACTGAGGGAGTGCTGCACTGTCGGAGGTGCCGTCTTTCAGATGAGACATTAAACCGAGACCCCGTCTGCTCTTTCTGGTGAATGCAAAAGATCCCATGGCACTATTTCAAAGAAAGAGCAGGGGAGTTATCCCCAGTGTCCTGGCCAATATTTATCCCTCAATCAATATCACTGAAACAGATGTTCTGGCCATTATCACATTGCTGTTTTTGGGAGCTTGCTGTGCGCAAATTGGCTGCTGTGTTTCCTACATTACAACAGTGATTACACTTAAAATGTACTTCATTGGCTGTAAGCATCTATATGCTAATATCGCACTGCATAAACTCAAAGCTATTGAGGTTTTTTAAAAAGTTTTTGTTAGATCTCTATCATAGAGTCATAGAAATTTACGGCACAGAAGGATGCCATTTTACCCATCGTATCTGTGCCTGCCAAAAAAAAGCTATCCAGCCTAATCCCAATTTCCATCTCTTGGTCTGTAGCCCTGTAGGTTACGGTACTTCAGGTATATACCCAAGTACTTTTTAAATGTGATGAGGGTCTCTGCCTCTATCATCCTTTCAGGCAGTGAGTCCCAGACCCCCACCACCGTCTGGGTGAAAAAAGTTCTCCTCAACTCCCCTCGAATCCTTCTACCAATTACTTTAAATCTATGCCCCATAGTTATTGACCTCTCTGCTAGGGGAAATAGGTCCTTCCAATCCACTCTATCTAGGCCCCTCATAATGTTATACACCTCAATCGAGTCTCCCCTCAGCCTCCTCTGTTCCAATGCTCTTAGAACAATGCTCATGTGACATAAACCCAGCCTATCCAATCTTTCCTTATAGCTAAAATTCTCCAGTCCTGGCAACATCCTCGTAAATCTCCTCTGTACCCTCTCTAGTGCAATCACATCCTTCCTGTAATGTGGTGACCAGAACTGTACGCAGTACTCTAGCTGTGGCCTAACTAGTGTTTTATACAGTTGTAGCCTAACCTCTCTGCTCTTATATTCTATGCCTCGGCTAATAAAGGAAAGTATCTGTATGCCTTCTTAACCACCTTATCTACCTATCCTGCTAACATTGACCTTTATGGTCAAACTCCCTCCAGCTTTAGTAAGATGGTAGAACTCGTGCACCCTAGTCCAAAACTGGACAGCGGTCACTACAGGACAAACAGGACTGGGTGGGACTTTGATGCTTGCTTTATTGATGATAACAATTCATAGAAAAGCTAAATAACGAAAGCCTCCACATCACAAGACACTGAAGCAGAAAAGCTGCCTTCTGCTTTAAAAAAAAGTCTTTTGACGTCTGGTTTACATTTTAGAATTTTCCAGACAGTATGCTCAAAAAACAGACTGTCCAGCCCGGAACTGGACAGGTCGCAGCCTTAGGTCGAACTGCCTTTGGCTGCAGAATCTGTTCCAGTCCTTGTCAGTACCCACTAATGAACAGCTGAATCTCTGTGCATATCGGGAATGGTGCCATCGGTATTTCCTTCCCCCCCCATTTGATGGAGTGCTCTGTTGCAGTAAACTGTTTCACCTAGATGCCGAACAGAGATAGCCTTGTCAAAAGCTAGATCTGAATTCGTGCCCTCCGAATGGACTCTAACGCTTAGAACAATGCTCATGTGATATAATCCTAGTCATTTAAAAATGAAACGGCAAACGCAACCAAGTTAATGAAAATACCTAAGATTTTATTACATTGAAAATATTATGACCTGTGTTTATATAATGTAAAACAAACACCATCCCAAGGTGCTTCACAGATAACTGCAGGAAAGGAGAGATTAGGACCTGGAGTTTCCTCATCATCAGGGTTCCCACCAGAGGTTAGGTGGGGCGGGACTTCTAGCCGCTGGTCTGGCCCTGCTAGTTATGTATTCGGGGCAGGTTGCCAGCACTATGTGTGTCTTTCATTGCCTACTTGACCATGAATTGGAGGGAAATCCTGTGCAGCTGCAGCGTTTCAGTCACTGCAGCAGCTTAAAGGGGCAGGCCACCACTTTTAGAAGATACAGCAGCAATTCAGCAGGGAGACACCAAGATGTCTGAGGCACCAGCAGCAGTGCCGAGAGCCTCCCCGTTCCCCACCCAGCCCACCCTCCTCCACACCCCACCCAGATTCAGAGATTCTCCCACAGACGTGCTACTTGTTGAAATAACGGCAAGGAGGGACCAGTTAGTTGGAAGCAAACAAAGGAGGCCAAACAAAAAGCCGGTGCAAGCATAATCTAAGGAGGTTGCCATGCAACCAGTGCCACTTTCGCCACCTGTCACATGGTGAACCAGTGCAGGAAGAGGTTTAATGATCTCGCCAGGGTAGTTAGTATAATAGCAGACAATCATACTTGGAAACAATGACATGTGAGGAGCATGTTTCAGAGTTGTAACCACCTTGCCTTCACTATGTGCCATGTGCAACTTACCAGAGGTATGCACTGATCCATGAGACCCCTATTCTTCCCCTGCATGAGACCCACTCCCTGCTCCCTCGACCCTATTCCCACCAAACTGCTGACCACCCAACTTTCTTTTCTGGGTCCCATGTTAGCTGACATTGTTAACGGTTCTCTCTCCTCAGGCACTGTCCCCCTCTCCCTCAAATCTGCCATCATCACTTCTCTCCTCAAAAAAACTTGACCCCTCCGTCCTTGCAAACTACCGCCCCATCTCCAACCCCTCTTTCCTCTCCAAGGTCCTTGAACGGGTTGTCACCGCCCAAATCTGTGCCCATCTTTCCCACAACTCCATGTTTGAATCCCTCCAATCAGGTTTCCGCCCCTGCCACAGTACCGAAACGGCTCTCATCAAAGTCACAAATTACATCCTTTGTGATTGTGACAAAGGTAATCTATCCCTCCTCGTCTTTCTTGACTTGTCTGCAGCTTTTGACATGTTTGACCACTCCATCCTTCTCCAATGCTTCTCCACCATTGTCCAGCTGGGTGGGACTGCACTCGCCTGGTTCCATTCTTATTTATCTAATCTTAGCCAGAGAATCACCTGCAATGGCTTCTCTTCCCGCTCCTGCATCATTACCCCTGGTATCCCCCAAGGATCTATCCTTGGCCCCCTCCTATTTCTCACCTACATGCTGCCCCTTGGCGACATCATCTGAAAACACAGCGTCAGTTTCCACATGTACGCTGATGACACCCAGCTCTACCTCACTACCTCTTCTCTCGACCCCTCCACGGCCTCTAAATTGTCAGACTGTTTGTCCGACATCCAGTTCTGGATGAGCAGAAATTTAGTTGGAGGAAATTTCTGCTCATCCAGTACTGGATCTGACAATTTAGAGACCGTGGAGGGGTCAAGAGAAGTGGTGGTGAGGTAGAGCTGGGTGTCATCAGCGCACATGTGGAAACTGACATTGTGTTTTCGGATGATGTAGCCGAGGGGCAACATGTAGATGAGAAATAGGAGGGGTCAAGGATAGATCCTTGGGGGACACCAGAGGTAACGATGCGGGAGTGGGAAGGGAAACCGTTGCAGGTGATTCTCTGGCTACGATTAGAGAGATAAGAATGGCAACAGGCGAGTGCAGTCCCACCTGTTAGATCCGTGATTCTGGGAGTATGATGTTTTCAAATAACTACACGGATGCTGTAACTTAACAATCAACAGGTGTTTACTGGAGTAGGGTAGTCTCAAGACTGGGGGTACAGAGGCATGCTCAAGGCTTATATACAGGTGTGGTCACAGCCGGTATTACAGTATACAGGAGCTGTAAAAGTAGTTCTCTCTTAAAGGTATATACACTACAATTCCTCCCCTTTTAGATTAGCAGTACCCATAATATTCAAATAACAATTAACACTTAAACATGCACATTAAACAAAAATAGTCCATTTATAGATTCAGTCTTTGGGGCGGCTTCCTGATCCTTTCTGGATAGCGCCTTTCCTGAGGTTCTTGTTCTTGGTGCGGAGGCGATTCTGGCCCCTTTTCGTCAGTTAGTTCATCAGTTTCCACTGCTACTGGTTCTGAGGTATGTCGGGTTCATCCCCAGGTACTCGAGACATGGGGTTGACTCGTTCCTGTGACGCTAAGATCTGATCGACGTGGCGTCTCACAATGTTCTCCCCGACATCCACTGTGTACATTAATGGCCCCTGCCTTGTGCATATCGTTCCGGGTTGCCATTTCTCTGTTCGGTAGTCACGGGCTGTGGTAAACCACTTTTATCGTTACACTATAGTTATCACTGTTGTATTGTTATCACCGTTATCACTGTTGTATCACGATACGAGGTCGCCTCTTGTCGCGCTGTTATACCTGGGCTGACCACCTCCGACTCCGCCCATGGCTCCACCTACCTGCCCAGGTATAAAGGTAGTCGACTGGCTGGTATTCCTCCTTGTTGGACCCGATCACCCACGAGGGTGGGCTCTGTTATTTAGTCAATAAAAACCTTTAGTTACGTTCCTAACTCGTCGCTTTTTATTGGACGAATTGATAGGTATATCAATTTTATTGACTAAATTTTAAAGATGTCTACTACTGGCCAGCCAGAAGCCCTCCCAGAAGCACAGCCACACCAGCCGGCTTGGCTGCAAGCCCTCAAACCACCGTACCTGGATCTAAACCCACAGGCAGCAAACGCAGCCCTCAACTTCAAACACTGGCTGGACTGCTTCGAATCCTACCTGGAAGAATCCGGCGCCCCGCAGAGATCCAAACTAAGACTTCTGAACGCCCAAGCGAGCCCGAGAGTATACGCACTCATACAGGACACGACTACGTACGAGGCCGCTATCAACCTACTGAAACAGCAGTACCGCAGCCCGGTAAATTACATGTACACCAGGCACCTCCTAAGATCCCGCCCGCAACAGTCAGGAGAGTCTGTAGCTGAATTTTTACGGGCGCTAAGAGCACTCGGCAGGAACTGTGACTTTAAAGCGGTGACGGCTGTTGAAAATACGGAAGATAATATCCGCGATGCCTTTGTGAAAGGCCTACGGTCCGACTACTCACGGCAAAGACTGCTTGAAGCTAAAGACCTCGACCTGGACAAAGCTGAAGCCCTCGCTCTCTCCCTGGAGGTGGCCCATCAGGACCAGGAGGCGTTTTCCAGGTACTGCTCGCGACCCTGGGACTCGGGCCCGACCCCTACCGCAATACCCTTCGCAGCGCCGCCCCCGGGACCTACCTCAGCGTCGGCGTCCCGGACCCGACCGGGCCCGCCACCCCCGGTACCGGCTCCGACATCGGGCACCCGCGATCGGGCCGCCGGCTGCTTCTTTTGCGGCCAGGAGAAGCACCCGAGGTCGCGCTGCCCAGCCAGGAACTCTACCTGCACAACCTGCAGGAAGAAAGGCCACTTCTCTAAGGCCTGCAGGAGCGGATCCTCAGAGGCCAGCAGTGCCTCATGCGAACTGTGGGGGCGGCCATCTTCTTTCACGGCAACTGAGGCCAGTATCCCCACACGTGAGTCATGGGGGCGGCCATCTTTGATCAAGGCAACCGACCCCAATAGTGCCTCATGTGAGTTATGGGGGCAGCCATCTTCTCCGCCATTTTGTCCTACCTCGTGGGAGACGCCATTTTACCCACCACGCCCGACTGCCACCGGGCCCCCGGACCCGACGACCGCCTCGCCCGCAGACGACAACGACTCGCTTACCTACACGCTAGCCTCCGTCACTCTGGATCAAGCCCGCCCACACCACCTGTCCAAGTCGATGATGGACATCAAAGTAAACGGCCACGCCACGACCTGCCTGTTCGACAGCGGAAGCACGGAGAGCTTCATCCACCCAGACACGGTGAGCCACTACTCCCTCCCTGTCCTGCCAACGCGCAACCGAATCTCGATGGCATCGAGGTCCCACGCCACGGACATTAGCGGCTACTGTGCTGTGACCTTGTCGGTTAAGGGTACAGAGTATAAAAACTTTAAACTCCTCGTCCTCCCCCAGCTCTGCGCTGCCGTCCTACTAGGGCTGGACTTCCAATCCCACCTCCAAAGTGTAACCCTAGCATACGGTGGACCCCTCCCCCCACTCACAGTCGACAACCAGCGAAGGTTAAACCGCCCACCGCGTAACACCTGCAGCCTATCCACCCTCAAGGTGCCGCCACCTTCCCTGTTCGCTAACCTCACCCCCGACTGCAAACCCGTCGCTACCAAGAGCAGGCGGTACAGCGCTGGGGACAGAGCTTTCATTAGCTCTGAGGTGCAGCGTCTCCTGAAGGAGGGCATCATCGAGGGGAGCAACAGCCCCTGGCGTGCCCAGGTCGTGGTCGTTAAGACCGGCGATAAAAATCGCCTGGTCATCGACTACAGCCAGACCATAAACAGATACACCCAGCTGGACGCATACCCCCTTCCCTGCATATCTGACATGGTCAATCAGATTGCACAATACCGCGTATTCTCGACCATCGACCTTAAGTCGGCCTACCACCAACTCCCTATCCACCCCGAGGACCGCCAGTACACCGCCTTCGAGGCGAATGGGCGCCTATACCACTTCCTTAGGGTCCCCTTCGGTGTCACCAACGGGGTCTCGGTCTTCCAAAGGGAGATGGACCGGATGGTTGACCAGAACGGACTGCAGGCCACATTCCCCTACCTAGATAACGTCACCATCTGCGGCCGCGACCGGCAGGACCACGACGTGAATCTGGAGAAATTCCTCCGTACAGCCCAACGGCTGAACCTCACCTACAATAAGGAGAAATGTGTGTTTAACACCTCGCGCCTTGCCATCCTTGGCTGTGTAGTAGAGAACGGACTCATCGGCCCCGAACCCGAAAGAATGCGCCCCCTCATGGAGCTACCCCTCCCCCACTGCCCTAAGGCACTTAAGAGAACCCTGGGGCTCTTCGCCTACTATGCCCAATGGGTGCCCAATTATGCGGACAAAGCCAGACCCCTCATGAAGTCCACATCCTTCCCCCTTACGGAGGAAGCGTGCGCAGCCTTCTCCCTCATTAAGGGAGACATTGCCAAGGCCACTATGCACGCAGTGGATGAGTCCATCCCCTTCCAAGTCGAGAGCGATGCATCCGACTTCGCCCTAGCCGCCACCCTTAACCAGGAGGGGAGACCGGTGGCCTTCTTCTCAAGGACCCTACAGGGCCCTGAGATCCGACACTCGTCGGTCGAGAAGGAGGCCCAGGCGATTGCGGAGGCGGTACGACGCTGGAGGCACTACCTGGCAGGCAAACGATTTACCCTCCTTACCGACCAACGTTCGGTCGCTTTTATGTTTAATAACAAGCTGAGGGGCAAAATCAAGAATGACAAGATCTTGAGGTGGAGAATCGAGCTCTCCACCTACGATTATGATATCTTGTACCGGCCAGGTAAGCTGAACGAACCCCCCGATGCTCTGTCACGAATTACATGCGCCAGCGCGCAAAGTGATAGACTTCAGACCCTCCACAACGACCTCTGCCACCCCGGGGTCACCAGACTTTACCACTTCATTAAGGCCCGCAACCTGCCCTACTCCATCGAGGAGGTCAGGACCATAACCAGGAACTGCCAGACCTGCGCCGAGTGCAAACCGCACTTCTTTAGGCCGGACAGAGCAAGCCTGATCAAGGCCACCCGCCCCTTCGAGCGCCTGAGCATCGACTTTAAGGGGCCCCTCCCGTCCTCTGACCGTAATGTGTACTTCCTCAACATTGTTGATGAGTACTCCCGTTTCCCCTTTGCCTTCCCCTGCCCAGACATGACCAGTACCACGGTCATTAAATGCCTGAACGACCTCTTCGCCTTGTTCGGGTTCCCAAACTATATACATAGTGACCGGGGCTCCTCTTTCATGAGCGAGGAACTCCGTCAGTTCCTACTAGCGAGAGGTATTGCAGCAAGTAGGACCACCAGCTACAACCCCCAAGGGAACGGCCAGGTGGAAAGAGAGAACGCGACGGTATGGAAGGCCGTCCTCTTAGCCTTAAAGTCTAAGGGCCTCCCAACCTCCCGCTGGCAGGAAGTCCCCCCGACAGCGCTGCACTCCATCCGGTCACTACTTTGCACTGCCGTTAACGCCACCCCCCATGAACGAATGTTTGTTTTCCCCAGGAAGTCGACTACGGGAACCACTCTACCAACCTGGCTGACCTCTCCGGGGCCCGTCTTGCTGCGAAAGCACGTGAGGGCCCATAAAACAGACCCCCTGGTCGAAAGGGTGAACCTCCTGCACGCCAACCCCCAGTACGCCTACGTGGCTTACCCAGACGGGCGGGAGGACACTGTCTCCTTACGAGACCTCGCACCCTCGGGCACTCCGGAGACACCACCTTTACCCCCCCCACCACCCCCCCAATTCCAGCCCAGGTAGACGGCATGCCGGAACCCCACGAGCCTTCGCCGACCATGCAGACACCAGCACTAACACCGGATAATGCAGCACCGCCGCTGCGACGATCGGAGAGGCTTACGAGGCCTCCGGACAGACTGACATACCAGAACTGGTAGTACACTTCACCCCGCCGGACTCAAATCTAAACAAGGGGTGAATGTGGTAAACCACTTTTATCGTTACACTATAGTTATCACTGTTGTATTGTTATCACCGTTATCACTGTTGTATCACGATACGAGGTCGCCTCTTGTCGCGCTGTTATACCTGGGCTGACCACCTCCGACTCCGCCCATGGCTCCACCTACCTGCCCAGGTATAAAGGTAGTCGACTGGCTGGTATTCCTCCTTGTTGGACCCGATCACCCACGAGGGTGGGCTCTGTTATTTAGTCAATAAAAACCTTTAGTTACGTTCCTAACTCGTCGCTTTTTATTGGACGAATTGATAGCTATATCACGGGCCAAGACTGGTTGTCCTACATTGAAGCTCCTTGTCGGCTTCTCATTGATGTGCTGGAATTGTTTATCCTCAACATTTCTTCGCACATTGGGTCTGAGCAAATCCAGACGAGATCTCAACCTTCGGTTAAAAAACATCATGGCCAGGGTCTGGTTGGTAACTGCATGTGCCGCATTTCTGCAGGCTAATAGGAAATTGTCCACCTTATGCTGTAGTGGAATTTCATCGTCGCACATGGCCTTTATCGCCTTTTTAAAGGTTTGTACGAACCTCTCAGTCAATCCATTTGTGGCTGGATGATACGGGGCGGATGTGTAATGCCTTACCCCATTCCTTCTCATAAATTTCCGAAACTCTTCGGACACAAACTGTGGTCCATTATCAGAGCAAATCTGCTCTGGCAAGCCATTCCTGGCAAATATGGTCCGTAGGACTGCAATCGTTTTCTCTGTAGTGGTTGAGGACATTTTTATCACCTCAGGCCATTTCGAGTGAGCATCCACTGCTATTAAGAACATTGAGTCCATGAATGGACCAGCAAAATCAATATGCACCCATTGCCATGGAGAGGAGGGCCACTCCCATGGGTGTAGAGGGGCATGTGGTGGTGCATTTTGGACCTTCTGGCATCCTGAGCAGCTCTTGGTTAGGTCCTCGATTTGTTGATCGATCCCTGGCCACCACACATAAGCCCTAACAAGGCTTTTCATTTTCACCCCTCCCAGATGACCTTCATGAAGCTCATTTAGCACTCTCTCCCTTAACTTGGGTGGAATCACCACTCGGGATCCACACATCACTGTCCCCTGGCATACTGACAGCTGTTCTCTTCTGGATGAGAATGCTGGCAACATTGAGTCGCCATGTGTTGGCCATCCCCTCACCGTCAAATCATATACCCGAGACAGTGTCGGATCATTGCGGGTCTCCTTCTCTATATCCACGTTAGTTACTGGCAATCGTTCAATTATTGATGAATAAAATATCTCGATAGGGTCCACTGCTGGTGCTTCCTCCACAGTAGGCAGTGGCAGGCGTGATAGCCCATCAGCGTTTCCATGCTGTTTCGTGCCTTTATATTCTATTTCATATTGGTTCGCCCCTAGAAAAAGGGACCATCTTTGTAACCATTGTGCAGTCATCACCGGAACGCCCTTCTTTGGATTAAAGATGGAGACAAGTGGTTGGTGGTCAGTCAGCAAGGTGAACTTCTGCCCATGCAGATAGTGGTTGAATTTTTTTACTCCCCATACAAGGCTGAGGGCCTCCCTGTCAATCTGGGCCTAGTTGCGCATGGCTGAGGTTAGTGACCGAGACGCAAAGGCTACTGGCCTCTCCAACCCGTCTGGGAATTTGTGCGACAGCACCGCTCCAATACCATAGGGTGATGCATCACATGCCAAACGAATTGGTAGTGCTGGGTTGAAATGGGCCAACACCTCTTTTGATGTGATCAATTCTTTGCACTTCTGGAAAGCTCGTTTACGTTCGTCATTCCACTTCCATGGTACCCCTGTTTGCAGTAGGGTGTTCAGTGGGTGTAATACCGTAGACAAATTTGGTAAGAACTTATGGTAGTAGTTTACCAGCCCGAGGAACGACCTCAGTTGTGACACATTTTCCGGTGCTGGAGCCTTGACTACTGCCTCAATCCTTTCAGGGGACTTATGTAACCCCTCTTCATCGATAACTTGGCCACAATACGAGATCTGCTTCTGGAAAAACTCGCACTTGTGGCAATTAGCTCGTAGCCCATATTCCTTTAATCTAGTGATCACCTTCTCCAGGTTGGCGAGGTGATCACTGTCATTTTTGCCCGTGACCAGGATGTCGTCCAAATAACACTGGGTCCCTGGAATCCCTTGCAAGACTTGATCCATCGCCCTTTGCCAAATAGCCGGAGCCGATGCTACCCCGAACACCAGCCGTGTTAGTGAATATATATATATATATTTTAATAACATAGATTTTAATATGATTAAAATCTAATGACTTAAAGAAATCTGATTATGCTTAAGCTGACCACGTGTCAAAGAATGGTGTGATGTATCAGATCCAATCACAGCTGGTAATGTCACATCGGCTGACTTAAAAACTAAGAACAATGAAAGTGCTGATTTAGCTTAACTAGAGAACAAAGGAATGAATGATGTATCAGAGATCCAATCAGTGCGATGTAGCTGAACCAACCATAGCTCTCTATGCATGCTGCTGAGCCAATGGTAATAAAGGGGGCGGGTACATCTGCTGCTGTATAAAAACCAGCCATTTTGAATATGATGTTAGTTGCTGAAGGAAGTCAAACAGTGTAAATCAAGTGATGCAATAAATCGACTGTTTAAAACTTATCACCGGACTCGCAAACTTTTATTTTAGTGTGTTGACCTCAGATCAGTGTGGTCCACTGAAATTAATTACCCGATCTAACAATTTGGCGCTGCGAGCAGGGTTGCTGAAGGAAGAGATTGGATCTGGGACACTGGATCTATTTTTGGAGGTAAGGGGCTAGATTTTCAGTTGCTTGCGCCAGCAGTTAGCGCCTTAAGAGAAGTGATTTTCGGGCGCTATGCGTGTAGCGCCCGGGCGCAGCGCAGTTTGCGCCCCGCCCCAAATTAAGTTGCCCGTTAGCGCCGGCGCAAAGTTTAGCGGCCGCCCGGATGCGCGCGCAGAAAATGACGTCACATCCTCGTGCAACGCCCTTTGGCCGCCCCGAATCCAAACTTCAGTCGGACCGCCCGATTGTGCGGCTGGCGTCCAGTGCGTTTGTAAAATGGAACGCAACACACCCTGGGGAGCGCAAATTAAAGGGCCCTCCTCCTGCACTATAATGGAAGGAACCAGTGTGTTGTGAATGGTGTATTTATGTTTCCGGCCACCACCACCACCACCTCCTCCTCCTCCTCCTCCTCCTCCTCCTCCTCCTCCTCCTCTTCGTCTTCGTCTTTTCCCCCCCAGACTCTGCCTTTGCAAAAAACACATGCACCCTTCCCCTTTAAGAGCTCACTGGCACCAGAGTGTCTGCCGTGCGCAGCGCTCTGCACCGCCGGCTTAGCGCCTAAAGATAGTAGTGGAACGCCTCTTTTAGCGCTCCACCAACCTCTTAGGGCGAAGCCACTGAATTTCCGGCAACGGGGCGCTACTTTGGGGCGGGCGCTAACTTCGGGCGGGCGCTAAGGTTAGCGCCCCAAAACTGTCTATACTGAAAATCTAGCCCATGGACTCCTCATTATAAAAGTCCTCGGTCAGTTGTCTAGTCATCTCCCCTCCACGCGACTCCGCAAACCTCCCGGGTAGCGAACCCTCCGGATGGTAAGATGGCTCGAGGTCCCATATAGAGCTCTAACTTTGGCGGTGTTATTTAATTAAGCCTACGACTTGAGACCCCCAAGTAAAGTAATCGATATTATGGCATCACTCGGTAAACCTACAACTATTAAGGGTGGGCGTGCCCCACCTGAGATTTCAGAAGATGAAATTCTCCAGCAGTTGTATGACTATATAGAATTACAGTTTGACTTACCTAAAACCTGGTTCGAAATCGAACAAAAGTACAGTACCTCCTCCGGACAATGGTCTTTGGATGACATAAAAAGGGTCTGGGGAAAAACGACCCGTATGAAAGATAAAAGACGGATCAGATGGTCCATGGCAGTTATGAGTCAGATCCAATGGCGAATGAGATTAAGACAAACTCCCAACATGATCATGACTTGATATTGCAAAACAGCAAAAAGATGCGATTTATGAACAATTGAAAAAGAAAACAAATGCGCTTGGAAAGTCAAAAGTGGAAGTTAAAAAACTTAAAGATGAGCTTGAAAAGTCAGAAGTGGAAGTTAAAAAACTTAAAGATGAAGTTAAGGACTGTAAAAAACAATTGGATAAACAACCGATAGTCCCAGTAGTTGAAGAAAAGGGAAAATGTGTCGGGACCTGGAAGGGTTACCCAGATCTAAATGAAATAAAGGAGGAAGGTCGTGGGAGACAAAGACAAGAAGCAGGTCAAGAGACCGAATCGGGATCCTCTAGTAATGTCAGTGAAAGTGAAGAAGAGAAAACAGGACCCCATTTGGCCCCGTTGAGACAGAAAAGGAAAAGAGTAGAAAAGGAGTATGAGAAGAAAGAAGATGGGGAAGAAAGGGCGAAGTACCAACTCCACCCGTGTGACGGAGTCCAAATTCTGATTGTAATGATACCCAGGAGAGAGGGAAATAAGTTACACAGCAAAGTAAAGACTGGCCTGGGAAATGATTAGCAAGATATAGATGCCAGATGGGATGTGTAATGTCCGTGTGTAATTGAGACACGGACTGCTTATACACAGGGGTGGTCACTACTGGTACTGCAGTATACAGGGGCTGCAGAATATAGTTCCTTCTTCAAGGTACATACACTAAAATTCCTCCCCTTTTAGCTAAACAGTACATAACATTCGATTAATAATTAAATAACATATTTACAATTACAGTTGCTATATACATTAGCTGAAGTTAATCAATTATAAATTCAGTCTTTGAGGAGGCTTCCTGATTCTGTCCGGATAATGCCTCTTTGGGGTATCAGGTTCTTCTGGCAAAGTTGATTCGGGATCAACGTCGTTGTTTGGTTCGTCTGCTTCCAATATCACCGATTCTGAGGTAGATGCAATTGGCACTTCGGTTTCATCACCAGGTGTATAGGATCGTGGTGTAGATTTGACGTTTTCCAGTGACTCTAGAATCTGGTCAGCATGGCGTCTTACTGTTATGTTCATTAATAAATAGACATTCTTATTACGAACACAGCTAGCTTTTGCTAGTTACTTTATTGAGCCCATGTGGACTAGGTACAGTATTTGTAAGAGGCTTCCATCTTGACTGCTGCCTTGTGGGTAGCCTAGCCTCATGGGTAATGTAGTCTTAATATATATACAGCTGGGTAGTGTAGTCTTAATACATACAGCTATATACAGCTCTACTGCTCCACCTAGTGTCCACCACAGAATGACATGTTATTGATCACTACATCCTCCTTTCTTTGAGGTTTAACAAAATCAATATCAATCAACTTTCAAGAAAACAATAAAGATAATATCAGTAACACTTTTGTTAGTGCTCTGTAAACATAAACATTTTCAAAACAGTCAACACATTTTCAAAGCTTTACATTGTACTCAAAGATTAAGTCTATCAGGCTCTTTTACTTCACGTGTGGATCTTCTCAACACGGGTAAGTCTGATGTGTCGTCATGAGATTGTTCTGGCGGTGAATGACAAGATGCAGTTGCGGCATTGTCATCAATCTGCTCTTGTATAGATCGAGGTCTCCTTGCGATCTTTGCTTGGAGAGGGTTTCAGTGTTTCCTTCACTCTTCATGCCATAACTCTCAATGTAGTCAATGCACTCTCGAAAAACTTCTGGCAGCTGGATCCCATCATACAGCATAGTCCTCTCAGCAGCCTCGGCTAATGGAACACCAAAGATTGGCCTGAGGGAAGAAGGAGTATCCACCGGAACTGCTTCCTGCTCTGGTGCAGGCTTCTTCTTTCTCTTTTTCTCTTTCCACTGCTTAACAACATCTGCTGCGGTTATATCTTTGGACTTTTTCTCCTTGTGTTTTTCCTCTTTGTGCTTCTCTTTGACCTTAAAGTCTTTTTCATTCTTCTTGAAGAAACCAGGATTTTTGAAGACATGGATACCCTTTGGCCTTTTCATCCTTGATGGGCTCTCTGCTTCATCACCTGAGTCATCTGGTCTGCTTATGGCACAGTTTATACGGTAGACTCTTTTGACCAGTTCTAAGTCTTCACAAGCTTTGGCACCTAGTATCGAATCAAGTCTTTCAGCCACAACAGAAAACATGAGATGATGCACTTTGTCTTTGACTGTCACTTTAAGTCTGCATACACCTAAGCTATCTATTTTCTGTCCATTATAGTCCTTCAGTAGTACTGACTTTTTCTGTATTTTGGGCTTTTCTTTCATATTGTTAATGCCACTCATACTGATTAAATTTGCTTTTGCCCCAGTGTCCAGTTTCAATGTAACTAATGCTCCATTTATCTGCAGTGGGATCATCCACTTGTCCCCTTTTACTGCATTAACTTTATGTTCAGCATTGTCTATTTCTGAGGGCTGCACATTTTCTGTATCTTTTTTGATATCGTCACATGACACCATTCCTACAAAAAATGTCTCACTTAAATCAGTGTCCTCAATCACATTAACTCGTTGCCCTTTCGTTGTTCTTACTTTTGAAAAGCATTGTTTGGCAAAGTGATTCTTTCCATTACACTTTGTGCACATTTTTCCAAACGCTGGGCATTGCCTTAACTGATGTTTGTAACCACAGCGTTTACAATTAAAAATTTCATCCTCCAATTGCTTTTCATTTCTGTTCTGCCCACGTTTCTTCCCCTTGTAGGACACAGCACCGACAGCAGCATTATCACTCATTACATTCGCATCATTATTGATTTTACTGAAAGTCTTCGCGTGATTTCGAGCTAGCTCGCTGGCTTGGCATATTTTCACCGCATTTTCCAAATTTAGTTCGGTTTCTCTCAACAGACGTTCCCTGACTTTTTTTATCATGAATACCAAACACAATCTGGTCACAAATCATGG
Source organism: Somniosus microcephalus (assembly GCF_052327205.1). NCBI lineage: Eukaryota > Metazoa > Chordata > Chondrichthyes > Squaliformes > Somniosidae > Somniosus > Somniosus microcephalus. The sequence goes on along the minus strand of NC_140989.1, from coordinate 227,262,820 downwards.
ATGCTTTGAGCTCAGAGAAATTACATGTCTGTGCTTTCAGTTTCAGATCAGTTATAAAGCTATCAAAAGTTTCATTTTGCTGCTGTGTCCGAGAACAGAAGACCTTTCATAGGTCTCATTCTTTTTGGGAGAGCAATGTGCATCAAATTTTTTTAGCACATCTTCTAATTTTTCTCTGTTCTCCACTGGATTAAATACAAATGTATTAAATACCTCTATCGCCTGTGGGCCTGCAACCGTAAGCAGCAACGCTATCTTCCTTGCGTCTGGCTTTGTACCGAATCCGATGGCTGCAATATAGAATTCGAATTGCTGTTTAAAAGTCTGCCAACTGTAGTCGATTTTTTCAGTGAGATTCAAACGCTCTGGTGGCTTCAAATTCTCCATGTCGCTTTTCACAATTTTCAGCAGATCTTCACCACCCTGGTACCATGTTATGTTCATTAATAAATAGACATTCTTATTATGAACACAGCTAGCTTTTGCTAGTTACTTTATTGAGCCCACGTGGACTAGGTACAGTATCTGTAGAGGCTTCCATCTTGACTGCTGCCTTGTGGGTAGCCTAGCCTCATGGGTAATGTAGTCTTAATATATATACAGCTGGGTAGTGCGGTCTTAATACATACAGCTATATACAGCTCTACTGCTCCACCTAGTGTCCACCACAGTATGACAGTACTACACTTACAATGCTCTCTCCAACATCCACGGTATACATTAGAGGTCCTTGCCGTGTGCAGATCATTCCTGGCTGCCATTTCTCTGTGCGGTAGTCCCGGGCCAAAACTGGTTGACCTATCTTGAAACTCCTGGTTGGCCTTTCATTCATATTCTGGAACTGCCTGTTCTCCACATCTCTTCTGATGTTTGGCTTAACCAAATCCAAGCGGCATCTTAGTCTTCGATTGAAGAACATCATGGCTGGAGTTTGGTTGGTAACCGCATGTGTCGCATTCCGGTAGGCAAACAAGAAGTTATCCACCTTGTGTTGTAGGGGTATGTCTTCATTACACATTGCCTTGATAGCCTTCTTGAATGTTTGAATGAACCTCTCAGCCAATCCATTGGTGGCTGGATGATATGGGGCGGATGAGTAATGCTTAACACCATTGTTCAAGAACCTCTCGCACTCTTCAGACACAAACTGTGGTCCATTGTCGGAGCAAATCTGTTCAGGCAGCCCATTTCTAGCGAATATGGTTCGTAAGACTGTGATAGTTTTTTCTGTGGTGGTTGAGGACATTTTTATTACCTCTGGCCACTTTGAGTGTGCATCCACCGCAATTAAAAACATCGAGTCCATAAATGGACCAGCAAAATCAATGTGTACCCTTTGCCATGGAGATGAGGGCCACTTCCATGGATGTAGAGGGGCTTGTGGTGGGGCGTTTTGGACCTTCTGGCATCCTGTACAGCTCTTGGTCATCTCTTCGATTTCTCTATCGATTCCCAGCCACCAAACAAACGCTCTGGCTAAGTTCTTCATTTTTACCCCTCCCAGATGACCCTCATGAAGCTCATTGAGCACTCTATCCTTCAATTTGGGTGGAATTACTACTCTGGATCCACACATCAAGGTTCCTCGGCACACTGACAGCTGTTCTCTTCTCGGCGAGAATGCTGGCAACAGTGGTTCGCCATGTGCTGGACATCCCTTCACCATTAAATCATAGACCCTGGAGAGTGTCGGGTCATTTCGTGTTTCCTTTTCTATGTTTGCATTCGTCACAGGTAGACATTCGACTATGGTCGAGTGGAATATCTCCACAGGATCCACTGCAGGTGCTTCTTCCACCATCGGCAACGGTAGGCGCAACAATCCATCAGCATTCCCATGCTGTTTAGTTCCTTTGTACTCGATGTCATATTGGTGTGCCCTTAGGAAAAGGGACCACCTCTGTAGCCGTTGTGCTGTCATTATCGGGACGCCCTTCTTAGGGTTGAAAATGGAGACAAGAGGTTGATGATCAGTTAGTAGAGTAAATTTCTGTCCGTGCAGGTAGTGATTGAACTTCTTCACCCCCCACACCAGGCTGAGGGCCTCTCTGTCAATCTGGGCGTAGTTACGCTCGGCTGCAGTTAATGAGCGTGACGCAAAAGCTATCGGCCTCTCTGAACCATCAAGGGATTTATGTGACAGTACCGCTCCAACGCCGTAGGGAGACGCATCACACGCCAGTCTTATCGGTAGTGATGGGTTGTAGTGAGCCAATACTTCTCTTGAAGTGATCAGGCCTTTACACTTCTGAAAGGCCCGCTTACATTCATCGCTCCATTTCCATGCTACTCCAGTTTGTAGCAGGGCGTTCAGTGGGTGCAGAATTGTGGACAAATTCGGCAAAAACTTATGGTAGTAATTCACCAATCCGAGGAATGACCTCAGTTGCAACACATTTTCAGGCGCTGGAGCCTTAACTACCGCTTCAATTTTGTCAGGGGACTTATGTAACCCCTCTTCATCAATCACGTGGCCACAATACGATATTTGTTTCTTAAAAAACTCGCACTTGGGGCGATTGGCTCGTAGCCCATGTTCTCTTAGTCTAGTGAGCACCTGCTCTAGGTTGGCAAGGTGTTCACTGTCATTTTCACCTGTCACTAGGATGTCGTCCAAGTAACACTGAGTCCCCGGAATCCCTTGCAGGACTTGTTCCATCGCTCTTTGACATATAGCCGGAGCAGATGCAACTCCGAATACCAGTCGATTATACTGGTAAAGACCTTTGTGAGTGTTTATCGTGAGATATTTCCTAGAGGATTCTTCAACCTCCATCTGCAAATATGCTTGCGCTAGGTCAATTTTGGTAAAATGTTTCCCTCCAGACAGCGAGGTGAAAATATCTTCTAAGAGGATACTGTACTGTGTGAAGGACTGGGTTCACAGTCACCTTGAAGTCCCCACAGATGCGAACCTTTCTTGGCTCCTCAGACTTGTTGTTTAACGTTTTCTTCATGACAGGAATGATGGGTGTCACCCACTCGCTCCAGTCTACCTTAGTTAACACGCCTGCATTCTCCAGATTCTCCAGCTCTGCCTCGACAGCTGGGCGAATTGCATACGGTACCGGTCTTGCTTTGAAAAACTTAGGAATTGCATTCTCTTCTATTTTTATCGAGGCGGTTACGCCTTTAAGAGTTCCCAGTTCTTGTTGAAATACCTCTTTAGCGTTAGCCAAGATTTTTGACAATCGTCCAGGTGTGACGTCATCATCCTTTTTACCAGCCACAGTCAGTGCCTGAATGGAGTGCCAGTCTAAACTTATCTTTCTGATCCACTCACGTCCCAATAACGGTGGTCCACCATCTTGCAGTATGTAGAGATACAATTTCTGCATTTCCTTGATGTTGTATTCGACAGGCACCCTCATTTTCCCTCTGGGGTATACTTTCTGCCCCGTATATGTCTTCAAGACAATGGATGTGTCTTTCAAGGGTATGTGTGAGAATAGCCGCTCGTAGTCTCGTTGATTCATGACGGTCAGAGCTGATCCTGTATCCAATTCCATTTTGACTTGGGACCCTGCTATCATGAGGGTGACCCAAATGGTTCGGTGATCCTCTTTTGTGATTACGTTGTGTAGTTTGAGACAGCTTAGTCTCTTGTTCCCGGATTCACTATCGCTCTTCTGGTCTTCGGAACTACTGTCCGTCATCTTTTGTACTTTCCTGTACTTTTCCTTAGTAGTCTTTTTGTTGTCGTTAGTCTTCTTCCCGGACCTGCAAACTTGTGCAATGTGTCCCGTCTTTCCGCATTGCCTGCATGTTTTGTCCTTAGACCAGCAGTCCTTCTGGTCATGGGTTGTTCTGCCGCAGCGATAAAATTTTTCAAATCCCCGTGTCATTTCATGGGTGCCATATTCCTGTGGCTTTTGCTGTATTTCCGCAGCTCCCCTTGCTGCTGCTTCATACGATACTGCCACGCTGAAAGCCTTATCTAGCGTCAGCTCTTTCTCTGAGAGTAACCTCTTCTGGGTTCCTTCACTCAGGAGTCCACAGACAAATTTGTCCCGTAGGGTATCTGCCAGTCCTGCTCTGAACTGGCAGTGCTTTGATAGCTTGCATAGTTCCGTAAGGTAATCAGCATTGCTCTCATCTTTATGCTGATTTCTCTTGTGGAATTTAAATCTTTCTGCTATCAGCAGCGGTGTAGGATTTAGGTGTTCCTGTAGGATATGAACAATTTTGTTAAAACTCTTCTCCATCGGTTTGACTGGAGTGATCAGGTTCCGCAATAGGCCGTACGTTCTTGCGCCCATTAAGTTTAGTAGTACCGATGCCTTTTTCTCATCGGCTACTTCATTTGCCTTGCAATATACTTCGACTCTTTCCACATATGTGGTCCAGTCTTCTATTGCATTATCAAAGGCAGTGATATTGCCAGTCTTTGGCATCTTGGAGATCTAAGATGGCGCCTCCCACGCTTTGCCTTCTTCCCCGATTGAACAAAATGGCGCCTCCTGCGCTTTGTCTTCTTCCCCGCTGGATTAAGATGGCGCCTCCCGCGCTTTCTGTCTTTTCCGCTGCTGCCAGCGCTGTTGCTGGCATTTTTATGCCTTGATGGCGACGCCCTATGGTCTTTGCGTGCTTCCCCCCGCGCTGCTGCCAACGCCGCTCTCCGTGGTCCCCGTGGCAAACTGCAGCTCCTCGCGGCGGCTTCTGCGCTTCTAATTTCTTTTTCTTTTATTTTAATTACTGTTCCCGTCATCAGAGCAGACCCTATGGGACACTTTCCTCCCTCTTCTCTGGTCTATACGCTGCCCGGCTTCGTTGCACCGGCCGCGCCCTGTGTGCTCCACCCTCTCTCTCTCTCTCCTCTTCCCGACAACGCTGCTCGGCCCCGTTGAAAAGCCACCCGATCGAGCTCTAGCCTGCCGCAGCCCAGGAAGGATCAGTGTACTACCTGCCATCAGCCCGATTAGCTGGAACGCCATAGACTGGATAACCAAGCCCAGATCTCGACAGCCTCTCCTGCAAATCTTCGAATTCGATGAATCAGAGGGCGGTTGCCCACGGTCGACGCCCGTTTCTTCTGTTTGTTTGTTTTTTCTTTTTGGTTTTCTTCCTTCTGTCTTCGACCTCTAATAAATTCGCTTCAGGGATGGATCCCCGTGAGGTGGTGCAGAACTGTAGGTAAGTTCGGATCTGTTTGTCGCCAATGTAATGTCCGTGTGTAATTGAGACACGGACTGCAGAAGTTGGTTATAACAGGTGTTTACTGAATGGAGACAAAACTGGAACTACTATACAAAGTTACTACACAGGCTTATATACAGGGGTGGTCACTACTGGTACTGCAGTATACAGGGGCTGCAGAATGTAGTTCCTTCTTCAAGGTACATACACTACAGGATGTGATCCAACAGTGGTTACAAGTGTTTAGCCCTGCAAAAACAGATTGGGGAAAGATCATAGCCTGTCAACAGAAAGGGACGGCGGAAGTGTTAGAGTACGACGGGCGATTTAAAACTAACTGGTTGGAACACTCGGGGCTGAACACAGGAGAGATAAAGAAGGAAAAATATCTAATTTGCAGGCTAACCAATCTGAAAACTCAGCAAAGGAAGAAAAAAAACAGGGATTTGGAAAGCCAAGAAATGCTGAGACGCCGATGGAAAAAGAGGGAAAAAAAAGAGAAACTTAGGGCTAGATTTTCAGTATAGACAGTTTTGGGGCGCTAACCTTAGCGCCCGCCCAAAGTTAGCGCCCGCCCCAAAGTAGCGCCCCGTTGCCGGAAATTCAGTGGCTTCGCCCTAAGAGGTTGGTGGAGCGCTAAAAGAGGCATTCCACTACTATCTTTAGGCGCTAAGCCGGCGGTGCAGAGCGCAGCGCCCGAGCTCGGGCGCCGCGCACGGCAGACACTCTGGTGCCAGTGAGCTCTTAAAGGGGAAGGGTGCATGTGTTTTTTTCGGAGGAGGAGGAGGAGGAGGAGGAGGAGGAGGAGGAGGAGGTGGTGGTGGTGGTGGTGGCCGGAAACATAAATACACCGTTCACAACAACACACTGGATCCTTCCACACAACACATGCAGACTGCCGTTTATAGTGCAGGAGGAGTGCCCTTTAATTTGCGCTCCCCAGGGTGTGTTGCGTTCCATTTTACAAACGCTCTGGACGCCAGCCGCAGAATGGGGCGGTCCAACTGAAGTTTGGATTCGGGGCGGCCAAAGGGCGTTGCACGAGGATGTGACGTCATTTTCTGCGCGCGCATCCGGGCGGCCGCTAAACTTTGCGCCGGCGCTAACGGGCAACTTAATTTGGGGCGGGGCGCAAACTGCGCTGCGCCCGGGCGCTACACGAATAGCGCCCGAAAATCACTTCTCTTAAGGCGCTAACTGCTGGCGCAAGCAACTGAAAATCTAGCCCTTAAAGTTTTACTGACATGGAAGTTATTAACATCTGTGCTGAGACAAATAAAACACAAGATTTGCTGAGTGAAAGGATCCTTGAAAAATGACTATGAATGTTTGAGAAGTTACAGTATTTCTTTTGTCTGATTAGATGTTCTTTAAAAGAAAGATTCTGTTATGTGTGTTTTAGCTCCACCCACTTCTCTGTGTTAAAAGCATTTAAATCTTTTGTCTTGTCTTGGATTTTGGAAGTTTTAAGAATGTGCGAATAAGATTGTGCCCCAAGAATTGAAAAAAAAACCTTTGAAATAATTTAAGTTAAGCTGGTGTGTAAAATCTGAGAAGAGCAACAAAAAGTTTGTTTAACAAAAGATAGATTTTTGTACTTGCAGTGCAAACTGTACAATGTTACATTAAGTTTCAGTCTAAGATTTAACCCTGGAGTCACGGTTGCTATGGTGAAATCTTCTAAAGCAGTTTGATTTGATTTGTTTAAATGTGAAAAACTAATTTTTCTCCAGTTATGTTTTTACAGTATTTTGGAAAGACATCTGAAGAAAGGACAATAAGAAATATGATGTAATTTACTGTTTTCTGCAAGAATGTGCTATTTTGTTTTGTTTTATCTGTTCTCTTCATGTTTAGTTAAAGTGTGTAAACACAACTGTCTTTTTCGATCAGGGAAGTTTTTTTAATTTACGTGAAGTGACGCAATTACGCCTGATAATGTTTTGCCCCACCTTCTTAAAAACCTGCAAAGGAGTTAACCCTTTTCACTGACAGCTGTTTAAGTTCACCAAGCAACAACTTTAGTATGAAATTTAAAGATATGGGACATTATTAAATTTAAGTTTCTTAATTTTAAGTTAATATTTCCCCACAGTGATAGAAGGAAAATTATGATTTGATAAATGGAAGTTATCTTGTAAACTAATTGTATGATAATGTGCAACATGAACTTGTACTGGTAGTGCTAGATTTAACCGATACGGCTTTACCTACGTGGTGTTCTAAGAAAACTCAATAATTATACCAACACCTCCTAACTCAAGTGTTAAAACAAGGTGCGACATGTATTACAAAAGACAAATGAAACAGGAGAATTACACTACTGAATGGGCTCCTAGGGTTGGTATTGGTAATACCGTAATGGCACCCCAAGCCCAAGGCACTACTGAATGGGCTCCTAGGGTTGGTATTGGTAATACCGTAATGGCACCCCAAGCCCAAGGCACTACTGAATGGGCTCCTAGGGTTGGTATTGGTAATACCGTAATGGCACCTCAAGCCCAAGGCACTACTGAATGGGCTCCTAGGGTTGGTATTGGTAATACCGTAATGGCACCCCAAGCCCAAGGCACTACTGAATGGGCTCCTCGGGTTGGTATTGGTAGTACCGTAATGGTACCCCAAGCCCAGGGACGAGAGGTGTACCGAATACAGAATATTGGGGTAGTGAAGGATGGAATGCACATATCCCACATGTAATTAAAGGAAAGTGATTGAGAGTGTAAGGTTGAAACAGGAGAATTACACTACTGAATGAGAACTTGCAAAATGCTTCAGGCAGTTTAAAAGAGCAGAAACAAAACTGAAAAAAAAAATCAGTCTGAACTCGATGATCTGAAACAAGAAGAAAATAATTTGAACGACCGCTTACTAAATCTCCAGGTAGATTGCCAGACCAAGGAAGAACTGGTTTCAGACTTGGAGAATAAATTAATGAAGTCAAAGCAGAATGAAAATTCTCTTGCCTCCCTTCTAGCTGAGAAGGAAGATGCTTTACTTGAAAAAGTTGACAGGTTAAAGCAGTTTTCGGAAAACATTGAGAAAAGTCAGGCAACAATAGAGACCATGGAAAAAGAAAAGTTGAATCTTGAGAATAACTTTAAGCAACAGATTATGCTTTTAGAGAGCCTAATATCTGAGAAAACTGCATTAGTGAAAGCACAACTACAGGAAAGAGCACTTCAGGAGAAAGAAATGGAAAAGATTAATGTAGAGCTAGTTACTGCTAAAAATCAGCTTGAAATCAAGCAGGCTGAAGTGGCCAGGTTACAGGCAGAGGGACAAGAGCTCAGGTCAAAGCTTAATAGCAGCAAATAAGACCTTGAAGAAGTATTCAGTCATTAGACGACTACAATCTTTCGATAAGGTACCTGAAAGCCCGAGAAAGGCTTGTATCGGATGGCATGGGTGGCATGATATTGGGCCAGAAATTGGGCATGATATTGCAGCCCCGTTTCTGCACTTACCCCGCGCTACTGCCGATCAGCTCCAGGGACGCCTGGAATTGGTGTTTCCAGAAGAAGAATCCCGGGCAGCGTATGACGTCATGCCGCCCAGGAGTGCAGCCAGCGCGAAGCCAGGAGCGTGCAGTGCAAGTGAGACACGCCCCTTGAGGTCTCAGTTTCACTGGACATGCCCCCAATGTTTCTGTCAAGCTGCTAAGCATTTTTACATGCAAAGCAGCAGTTTAAATAGATTTTTGGAAGTTTTTTGAAGATTTTGGTAACTTTTATAAACTTTTTTAAATGTTTACATTATTTTGAGTAATCTGAAGTAGTTTTAAACAGAACTAAAGCAATTTAAAGACTTTTAAAAGCCCTAAAAGAATTTTTTTAATTCCATTTATTTATTTAGCAATGTCATCGTCATACGTGTCTTCACACTGTTCCCTTTGGGGAACTGTATGAAGTGGTGGAAGGATTTATGGCCATGATTAACGCTCATTCCGTGACCGTAACCATCTTTGAACCAGGCATTAGGGCGGTTAGTCCTATGGCGGGAGGGTTTTACGGGCTCCCGCAAGCTATACAAGGAGGGGGGGCCACCCACACCCACGGACGCAAATATCCCACTGGATGTCAACCCAGAATTTAGAGCCGGAGCTCCGACTCCACTTGCCGGGACTGTCTGGAGCGGGGTTCGAAACCCTACCCTGATCTGGCCCAGCGGCGGGGATCCTACCGCTATGACAAAGGCCCAATCCGATTAGCAACGTGAAATGGCAGCATAGGGCTCCAGTCACGGGGAGGGAAAAGGCACAGGAAACATATGGGTGTCACCTTTTGTGCGGAGTGGGCCTTTTGCGTAGCAGTAAGCATCTCCGCCACTGGGCCAGAAGGAGTAGGGTTTTGAACCCCACTCCAGACAGTCCCGGCAAGTGGAGTCGGAGTTCCAACTTTAAATTCTGGGTGGACATCCAACGGGATACTTGCGTCCGTGGGTGTTGGTGGCCCCCCCCCCCTCAGATGGGTTGTGGGAGCCCGTAAAACCCGCCCGCCATAGGACTAACCACCCTAATGGCTGGTTCAAAGATGGTTACGGTCACGGAATGAGCGTTAATCACGGCCATAAATCCTTCCACCACTTCATACAGTTCCCCAAAGGGAACAGTGTGAGGATACGTACGATGATGACCTCTTGCGCAATGCACCTCCTTGGACCCTCAGTCGCAGATGCGAGGGGGCAAGTCGTGCAATTGTTAAATTTTTCATTTTATTGACATGTAAAATGTTGGCCCAGTAATTCCCTTCCAACTGCGCGAGTACGGTCGGGGTACTTACGCATCTGGCCGGATGAAATGCCGGTTTTCAGCATGCACAGTGCTTTTGGGGAAAACCGGCATTTCCTGTCCTCTGAACGAAGGGATTCAGAGGCAGAACGCATGCGACTGCACAGGCAGCGCGTGCGCAGTATAATTCGCCGCTTTCATTACTGCTTTCAGTGAGGTCAAGTCCTTACAACTTACACATGAAAAAAGCATGGGTACAGTTGCTCCAGAGGCTGCAGAGGAAGATATTTCTTATCGTGGAGCTTCTGAAAGTATGTATGTCTGTATATATTCCTTTGCATGTTATGTATATATTCCTTTACTTATGTGTATGAATGTATTATTTAATTATGACTTTCAGAGAAAGTAACTTATTGGAAAATCATAATTAAAAACATACATTCATACACATTAGTAAAGGAATATAAAACATACATACATATACGTAAAGGAATATATGTGGACATACATACATAACTCATTCTCACATTCCATTCACACAGCCACAATTGCTCCTTCTACCTACCGTTCTGAAAACCTTTTAAAAAAAAAAAATTTTAACTTTAAAACTTACTTAAAATTTCTTAAAATAACTTCCCTCCCTTTCCCAAACAAAAATATTGCATTTCAGAAGCTCCACGATAAAATGTTTCTTCCTCCGCAGCCAATGAACCACTTTACACTTGCTTTTTTCAAGTGTAACTTCTGAGGACTTACCCTCACGGATTTCATGAATGAAATCTACGAAGTTCACTGCGCAAGCGCTGCCTGTGCAGTCGCACGCGCTCGAGGTCTGGAAATGCTGGCGTTCCCCGCATGCGCTGTTCATGCTGAACGCCGGCATTTCCAACGGCCAGATGCGCGAGTACCCCAAGCGCACTCACGCCTTTGGCCACGAATTTCTGGCCCATTGAGATACTGGTATGAGTGTGCAAATGTGATTTGTTACGTATGAAGTAATTACCATCCAGGAATGTATGGTGAATTTGCACTGAAGAACGGGTCTCAGACATGCTCAGTTACTTGACAACAGCAAGACATGAAAGGGGTAATGTGGCTCAGGAGAGCGAGACAACTTTTAAAGCATTGACACATACTCCATCGAGAAACTATCTAATTGATGAAACAATCAGAATAGAGTTAAACACACTGGTACCTGTTAGAGGGATTAAAATTGAAGTTGAAGTGGAGAGTTACATGGAATCTGGATTGGGACAATTGAGGGCTAAGGAGAAATCATGTTTAGTAAGAATTATCCACAAGATGGATACGAGTAAAAGAGATCTGGAGAATCTTTTAAATCCATGATATGTTGATTAGATGTTAAACTGTAATGTCGCTTGAAATGATTGTAAGACTGAATTTAACTGTGACTGTAATAATTGTGTTTTGTAGGTAACAGAGCGTGGGAAAAACCGGTACGAATCCAGTATGAGGTGATTTGGTGGTGCCTCCTGTGTCACTACTACTGCAATTACCATGCTTTACGGGTCTAACAGGACCTGTCCCATCAACCAACACGTTTTTAAGTATGAGCTACACAATTATGTGGCACAATTCGGATACTCGGATACGACATTCCCCTGTTGTTTGTGGGTTTCAGTGAGCTCATGATGCGACTGAACTCCTCCCTAAAGCATTTTTATGTTTTGGAGCAAGACAACTCGAGAATAGATATTGAAATTGACAGCATAGGGGACAACTCACATTGGTGGGATATTGGGCTTAATACATCAGCACACCCTTAGGTTCGTATTATTTCACATGCTCTGGTAGCTATCCAACTTGTAATGATAGTGTATTTGATATATGTAACGTGTGTAGTAAGACTTTGATACATAAGCCAATTGGGTACTCATGCCCATGACTGACAAGCACTAACAAATTAATTGAGCACACCGAAAGAGAAGATCCGAAGTAATGTAGAGGAGACCCCAGGCGGGGTAACATCAGGAAAGATAGAAGAAACAGAGGATCTCCCAGGCGGGGCAGAATTGGAACACCGGAACAGTGAATTGAATTTGAGTAAGGGGTCAGAATTTGCTCCTCCCCCTCAAAGGAATGGACTGTAAGGAAGGGAGAAATCTTCAAGACTCCCTACTAATGCCCAAGTTGAGAGAGCAATAAGAGCTAGCTAAATTAGTCAAGAGCTGATTGTGAGAAGTCAATAAGGATATTTCCTTCTCAAAGAAGGGAATTGTAAGAAATAGCTGTTAGATTCAAAGATGGGTTTTAATTCTTAGACCAGGGACTGACAACAGGCAAGCGGAAAAAGATAGCATAAATGCCAGCAAGGTCGAATATCAAGCATCCGAAGACAAATAGAAATGATAAGGGAATGGTAAAATGCAAGGAAACAGGGAGGATAGCACCTGCTAGATAACAAGGAGCCACGAAGCCATAAAATGCCCTTGAAGAAACTTGACAAAACATTCCTCAGAAAGATAGGATGTGGATCAAATTGTGTGTTTCTGTTGATTAAATGTGCTTGCCACCAGGCAGCTGCTGCCCCGCAGGTAAGACGCCTTGCAGGTCGCCACAGACCATTTGTACATCTTAAAGGGGCATGTTATATTTAGCTGCTAGATCGGTTTGTACCTTTTCTACTTTTTATAATCTTTCTACCTTTTTCACCTGAATGTATTTTTCAAAGCCATAAGCTGAGGGGAGCTCCTCCCACTTTTTAAGACGCACTAATTAATTTAAGATCATGAAATCAATTAACTTATTAAAACCAGGCTTTTACTGTGGCCACGTAAAATCCTGGTTGATGTAAATTTGTGCAGAGCCACTGATCCGGACAGTGGCAAAACACAGCAATGATTGATTATATTTTTAATCTGACTCTTTATTTTTATGATTCAATTTTTGAAAGAATCAAAGGGAGGAGTGTTAGGGAATATATATATATATATTTTAATAACATAGATTTTAATATGATTAAAATCTAATGACTTAAAGAAATCTGATTATGCTTAAGCTGACCACGAGTCAAAGGATGGTGTGATGTATCAGATCCAATCACAGCTGGTAACATCACATCGGCTGACTTAAAAACTAAGAACAATGAAAGTGCTGATTTAGCTTAACTAGAGAACAAAGGAATGAGTGATGTATCAGAGATCCAATCAGTGCGATGTAGCTGAATCAACCATAGCTCTGTATGCATGCTGCTGAGCCAATGGTAATAAAGGGAGTGGGTACATCTGCTGCTGTATAAAAACCAGCCATTTTGAATATGATGTTAGTTGCTGAAGGAAGTCAAACAGTGTAAATCAAGTGATGCAATAAATCGACTATTTAAAATTTACCACCGGACTCGCAAACTTTTATTTTAGTGTGTTGACCTCAGATCAGTGTGGTCCACTGAAATTAATTACCCGATCTAACAAGCCGGTTGTATTGGCAGAGACCTTTATGAGTGTTGATCATAAGGTATTGTTTCGAGGCTTCTTCTACCTCCATTTGCAAGTACGCCTGGGCTAGATCAATTTTGGTGAAGCATTTACCTCCAGATAGCGAGGCGAAAATATCCTCAATTCGTGGAAGCGGATATTGTACCGTGCGAAGGACTGGGTTCACTGTCACCTTAAAATCCCCACAGATGCGGACCTTCTTTGGTTCCCCAGGCGTATTACTCAACGACCTCTTCATTACAGGAACGATGGGTGTAGCCCACTCGCTCCAGTCTACATTGGACAGTACTCCTGAGCGTTCCAACCCTTCCAGCTCTGCTTCGACGGCTGGTCTGATCGCATAAGGCACTGGTCTGGCCTCAAGAAACTTTGGGCTTGCATTTTCCTCTATTTTAATCGTTGCTGTTATGCCTTTTAGTGTTCCGAGTCCCTCCTGGAACACTTCTTTTGCATCAGTTAGCATTTTTGACAGTCGTCCAGGTGTGACGTCGTCATCCTTTTTGGCCTCAACCTTCAGTGCCTGTATAGAATGCCAATCTAATTGTATCTTCCGGATCCATTCACATCCTAGTAGTGGTGGTCCTCCATCTGGCAATACATATAGGTCCATTTTAGGTATTTCCTGGCCTTTGTATATCACTTTCACCCTTATTTTTCCTTTGGGATAGACTTTTTGCCCTGTGTACGTCTTCAAGACAATCTCTGTAGCTTTCAAGGGTATGTGTGAAAATAGCCGCTTGTAGTCCCTTTGGTTTATGACTGTTAGGGCTGATCCTGTGTCCAATTCCATTTTCACTTGGACTCCGTCTATCTTGAGTGTGACCCAGATAGTCTGGTGATCCTCCATTTTGGTTACCTTATGTAGTTTCAGACAACCCAGCTCCTTGCTTCCGGAGTCTGTATCACTTTTCTGTTCGTCTGAACTACTGTCCATCACCTTATGTACCTTTTTGTACTTCTCCTGTGGAGATTTCTTGCTGTTGGTTTTCTTCCCTGACCTGCAGACTCTTGCTATGTGTCCTGCTTTTCCACACTGTCTGCACACTTGGTCCTTGAACCAACAATTCTTCTGGTCGTGTGTTGTTCTGCCGCAGCGATAACACTTCCCTGTTCCATATGACATTTCATTGGTGCCATATTCTTGTGGTCTCCGTTGTATCTCTGCAGCGCCCCTTGCGGCTGCTTCATGTGATACTGCCATGCTGAAAGCCTTGTCCAGCGTAAGATCCTTTTCTGATAGAAGCCGTTTCTGGGTTCCTTCACTTTGAAGCCCACACACAAACTTGTCCCTTAACGTATCTGCTAGTCCCACTCCAAACTGGCAGTGTTTCGATAGCTTGCGCGGTTCCGTTAAGTACTCAGCATTACTTTCGTCTTTATGCTGGTTCCTTTTGTGGAACTTAAATCTTTCTGCTATCAGCAGCGGTGTGGGGTTTAAGTGGTCCTGTAGGATTTCTACTATGCTTTCAAAATTCTTATTCACGGGCTTCTCTGGGGTTATTAGGTTTCGCAGTAAGCCATAAGTTTTTGCACCCATGGAATTTAACAAAACCAGTGCTTTCCTAGCATCTGGCACTTCATTTGCCCTGCAGTACACCTCAATACATTCCACATATGTCGCCCAATCTTTGACTTCATTGTCGAACGTAGAGATACTGCCACTCTTTGGCATCCCTGGGTGTGATTTAACTGTCAAAAATGGCATCTCCCATGCTCTGCCTTCTTCTCCGCTGGCACAAAATGGCTTCTCCCGCACTTTCCTTTCTTCCCGCGCTCGCCCTTCTTCTCTGCTGCGGCTTCTAAAAATGGCGTCTCCCGCGCTCTTCCTTCTTCTCCGTGGCTCAATGGCGTCTCCCACGCTCTCCCTTCTTCTCCCGCGGACACTGTTCAGCCCTTGAGCCCTGGCTGTGCTCTGCGCGTTTTTTTCCTGTGCGCCTTTCCCGTTTCCGCCGCTCGGTCCTGAACCCGGCTGCTGCTTTACCCTCTCTCTCTCTGTTTTGTTTTTCCTCGACGCCGCTCGGTTTTCAACCCCCGGCTGCGCCCTGTGCGCTTCACCCTTTCTCTTACCCCGTCGACGCTGCTCGGCTTTTTCTCTGCCATCGGTCGGCTCCAGCCGCCGCTGTCTGGTAAGGGTCTGCGCTGTACCTGTTGTCAGTCTGTTGCTGGATCGTCATGGCTGGGGAACCAAGCCCGGCTCTCAACAACCTCCCCTGCGATGTTCACTCTCTGCCGGACGACTGGGCGGTTGCTCGTGGTCGACGCCCGTGCTTCTGGCCTCGACTTCCTTCCACCGCCCTCCCGGAGCGAATCCTTGAAGGGAAATGCAGAGTTGCAGGTAGATTCGAATCGACACTCGTCGCCACTGTTAGATCCATGATTCTGGGAGTATGATGTTTTCAAATAACTACACGGATGCTGTAACTTAACAATCAACAGGTGTTTACTGGAGTAGGGTAGTCTCAAGACTGGGGGTACAGAGGCATGCTCAAGGCTTATATACAGGTGTGGTCACAGCTGGTACTACAGTATACAGGAACTGTAAAATTAGTTCTTTCTTAAAGGTACATAAACAACACCACCCAGCTGGACAATGGTCAAACACATCATGGCAGCCTCCAGGACAATAGGAATCAACATATAGGATGTGATTGGCATTAAAAACCAGCTGCAGGTTAAGAGAGGGAAACGCTTCTCTGTTGATGTAGTTTAGTGGGTGCTCATAACGAGTCCATAGTATGATATCAGTCTTGTCAAGGCATCCTAAACCCGAAGGAACCCAGCCCTCAGTAAGAGTTGACGCACACTCTCCCTACTTTGCAATGTCCTTCAGAAAGGAGAATACAGGTTGAGCATCCTGAATCCGGCAACCTCGGGGCTGAGGCCGAGCCGGTTTTCGTGTTTATCCAGACTTCGGAACGTGTTTCTGATGTCCGAAGTCCAGAAATATCGCAACCTGGGCTCGGGTGTTTCCGGACTTCGGACATCAGAAACACGTTCCGAGTCCGGAAATGCCTGGACCCAGGTTGCGATATTTCCAATTTCTGGATGTCACCCGGTTGGCGGCGGAAACGGTTTGACAGGATGTCCGGATTCCGGAACATTCCGGATTCCAGAACTCTGGATTTTGGACGCTCAACCTGTAACTGAGCAACGGTGATCATCTTTATGCAGGGTGGACTGCCAATTAGCTAATTTGGCTAATGTCACCTTAGCAGCCTAGAAAGATCCAGTGACATTAGAAGCATAAAGCCATTGGGACTATCACTGCCACTGGTAGAAATAGGCTAGCGGTCAGGGTCCAGCAGCTGGCACATTTCAAGAGATTGTCTCTGGGGGCAAGTGTAGTCATCTGATGACAGGTCCAAATAAGGCATAGGTAGCCACATGGTGCTGAATCAGCCTGACCTCCCAACAGTTGTCCTTCTGATCTTTATCATCATCTTTATAGCAGTGGAACATGTGGATGCCGAGGGGAAACTCTGCTGAATAATGAATTCCTCACCAGAGTTAATTACCGGAATTTAACTTGCAGTAACAATTTCCAAGGATGAACAGACAGTCTCTCCTGCAGGAACCTTAAAAAATAATTAAGCAAATATTTTCAGGGCCGCAAATTAAAAACCTATTGCCTTTAAATCAGCTCCTGGCTTGGGGCCATCATACAGCAGGTCACAATGGCTCGTTTATTGTGGCATTATTTCTTGGTGGCAGGGGAGGGGCAGGAAAGAAGGGATACTGAAGCAAGTCCTTCCCACTCCTGTGGCTCAGTAGTAGCACTCTCGCCTCTCAGTCAGAACGTTGTGGCTTGAAGTCCCAAAGACTTGAGCACACAATCCAGACTGACACTCCCAGTGCAGTGCTGCACTGTCGGAGGTGCCGTCTTTCAGATGAGGCGTTAAACCGAAGCCCCGTCTGCTCTCTCAGGTGCATATCAAAGTTGCCATGGCATTATTTGAAGAAGAGCAGGGGAGTTCTCCTCCGGTGTCTTGGGGCCAACCCTTTATCCCTCAACTAACATCAATAAAGCAGATTATTCTGGTCATTATCACATTGCTGGTTGTGGGAGCTTGCTGTGCGTAAACTGGCTGCCACGTTTCCTACATTACAACAGTGACTACACTTCAGAAAGTATTCCATTGGCTGTAAAGCACTTTGGGACTGCCTGAGGTTGTGAAAGGCGCTATCGAAATGCAAATCTCTCTTGGTCAAAGAAAAAATGAGCTTGAGATTATCCTTGCTGTCCAGGATGTCCAGGTGGTTTGGCTCAGCATGGTAACGTATGATAGCGCTCAGTGTGGTCAAGCCAGATAATCGGATTGGATGGCTTGGCCAGTGGTGGCCCAGGTACAGTAGGCATGAAGGATTGAAGATGGAGGCTGTAACAGGGGAAGAGCAGAGGTGATTATTTTACTGGGAACACTGGCATCAAAGATAGACCTCGATTACAATGTAATTTTATTCCCATAATTCTGGTTTTAGAAAGTCTGGTTTACATATCTGCATTCTGACTCTGCAATATGCAGCATTAAAAACATATTTTGCAAATCCTACATACTGTAGTTAAAAATGTTACTTCATGGCGTGTCGTAGGATGTGTGTTCATGTCATTTTCCCGTACTGTGAACTTCCAACCTCTGCTGAAGAAAGAGACACAGCAAAGGCCAGGTGTTTCCTCACACAGGGAAGGATCATTGGAGAGTGAGTCACCCCAGCTACTCTCCCCAGCAGCTGGTAATATAGTGTCACATCCACCTGCCCTCTCAGTCGAAGAGGGGAAGAAAAATACATGTAAAAACAGTTTTTTTTGAAAGATGTTATTTCGAAAGGGCTTGTTGTTTTAACTGATGCAACATAATGACACGATATTATTAGCAGGGATTTAAAAAAAAAGAAGTATAGATTATCAATCAAAAAAGCTGGTCGGAGGTGCCGTCTTTCGGATGAGACGTTAAACCGAGGCCCCATCTGCTTTCTCAGGTGGATGTAAAAGATCCCATGGCACTATTTCGAAGAAGAGCAGGGGAGTTATCCCCGGTGTCCTGGCCAATATTTATCCCTCAATCAACATAACAAAAACAGATTATCTGGTCATTATCACAGTGCTGTTTGTGGGAGCTTGCTGTGTGCAAATTGGCTGCCGCGTTTCCCACATTACAACAGTGACTACACTCCAAAAGTGCTTCATTGGCTGTAAAGCAGTTTGAGATGTCCGTTGGTCGTGAAAGGCACTATATAAATGCAAGTCTTTCTTTCTTTCTTTTAGCTGTTCACTCAGGCTTCATTACTACAGAAATCGCCCCGGATCATTTGCCTTTGCTGATTGCTACTCTTAAACATTGAATTGAATGCATGCCTCTGTAAATTAGTATTCACGTGCTATTCAATGCAGAGTCGAATATCATCCCCTTAATATACAGACTTCCCATTTGAAGAACAGATCATTACAGAGTTCTCTCTTCTTCTTAGGCAGTCCCTTGGAACCGAGGATGACTTGCTTCCACATTAAAAATGAGCTCGCAGGTGACTGATGAGTCCAATGCGAGACCTACAGTCTCTGTCACACATGGGGCAGATGGTGGTTGAAGGGGCGGGTGGGTGGGGTGCTTGGGTTGACGTGCGCTCCTTGCGCTGCCTGCGCTTGGCTTCCGCTTGCTCCCAGCGAAGAGACTCGAGGTGTTCGGCGCCTTCCCGGATGCTTCTCCTCCACTTTGTGCGGTCTTGGGCCAGGGATTCCCAGGTGTCGGTGGGGATGTTACACTTTTTCAAGGAGGCTTTGAGGGTGTCCTTGAAGCGTTTCTTCTGCCCACCTGGGGCTCTCTTGCCGTGCCAGAGCTCCGAGTAGAGCGCTTGTTTTGGGAGTCTCGTATCGGGCATGCGGACAATGTGACCCGTCCATCGGAGCTGATTGAGCGTGGTCAGAGCTTCGATGCTGGGGATGTTGGCCTGAGCAAGAACACTGATGTTGGTGCGCCTATCTTGCCAATGGATTTGCAGGATCCTGCGGAGGCAGCGTTGGTGGTACCTCTCCAGTGCTTTGAGGTGCCTGCTGTACATGGTCCCTGTCTCTGAGGCATACAGCAGGGCGGGTATCACTACTGCCCTGTAGACCATGAGTTACCATTATTAGAATGCTTGTTTACACTGGGACATCCCAGCTCCTTAACCAAGAGAAGGATGCTATCTGTAGACTATCCGACCCTCCCAACAAGGGAGGATGCAAACGCAGAGGACAATCTGTGGAGAAGTTGGGGAATTACAAAAATAATATTTGCAAGGTATATTTTTAATCATCCTGAATGGCAGTGGGTTCGACAACAACTTATATTTGTACAGCACCTTTCATGTAATGGAACATGGCAACACTGGACATGAACAAGCAGTGGGAGAGAGGTTAGGCGAGGTGAGCTCAAGCGCAATCGAAGAGGTAGGTTTGAAGTTGGAGAGGGAGGTAGCAAGGCAAAGAGGTTTAGGGACACAATTCCAGAGTGCAGGCAGGCTGGCTGAAGGCTGTGTTACTGATGGTGGAGTGGAGGGAGGAGAGACTCGCAATGGGCCAATCTGAATTGACTAGGATTTTTCTATTAAGGTGTTGATTATTTTCTCTCATACCCTTTACCCGCCCCCACCACCACTCCCCTTGGTTTCCCTCCATCATACCGGCCTGCTCTCAGGCCTCTGCCCATGTTGTTGTATAATCAGCCATCAGGAGAGGCAGAGGAATGGGGCAACAGGCCAGAGTGGGGCGCTCTACACTTTTGCCTCTTTCCCTGTCCAGTCTCTGCTTCGTGCCACTCTCCAGTTGGATCGAGTAGCCATAGAGTGAGGAACCAAGGGTATGGGCCCACATTCTACCACTCTGTGCCACACCGGACTGCAGCTTTGTTGATTTATCACCGCACTAAGCTAGGATGTGGGAAATAATTCAGATCAAATCCATGTAAAAAAAAAATCAACCTCAAGTTAACTTCAGAGCAAGTATCCCATAAATTTAACACGTTCTAAAATTAAACTTACCTTTATGGTGATATACAGTAGTACCTGAATTCTCTTGGTTCATGAACTGAATAGTGTTTTTATGTGGTCTCAGTTTAGAAACTGAAACAGAGCTAGTTCTTTAGGGTCGAACACTTTGCAGCCTTCCGGGCTCAATATCGAGTTCAACAATTTCAGATCATAACCTCGGCCCCTATTACTTTTTTACTTATATTTTTTTCCACCCCTTTGTTTTGGGTCCTCCTTCCCCCCGCACCCCCCCCTTTCCTTTTTTTTCTCTCTCCCACCTGGCAGCTGTCTCTTATCCTGCCAGTACACTTCACACCTAATCGCAGCTGTCTTTTGTCTCCACTGGCCTATTACCATCTCGTCTGGTTTTGAATACCTTTTAATGTCTCTTTTACTTCTTTTGTTCGATCGCAGCCCTGCCTTCGATCTATTTTATTTCCTTTCCAGTTTTGAAAAAGGGTTTCGACCCGAAATGTCAACTCAAATTTCTCTCCACGGATGTTGCCTGACCTGTTGAGTTTTTCCAGCATTTTCTGTTGTTATTTCGGATTTCCAGCATCTGCAGTATTTTGCTATCGAACAAGTTTCTCCCTTTCCTCAGTGTAGAAATGTTGTCATGTTCATTCTAAATTGTGCAGCAACAGCACCCTCTGCAGTTCAATGTGAATACAGCATATATAATTCTTAAAGGAAAGGCATTACATTTTTCTCAAATAACAACAGAAAATGCTGGAAACATTCAGCAGGCCAGGCAGCATCCTACCCCGATATCTCTGTTATATTTAGAGGCAGTCACAGTTTCTTCTTATTTATTCAAAGATCATTACATTTTGTGAAGTTGATGTCCAGTTTTACTGCACCAGTACTTCAGCAAGATACAATGACACTGAGGTATCTCAAAGTTAAGTGTAAGTTGGGGACCATATGCTTTGGGGGTCAGGGTGATTTCCAGACTTCACTCAGTACAGCTGAGTCAAGAAGGGTTCCAGGGTCCTGTCTGCACAGAGCTGCATCATTGACCTATGCGAGGCTTTCATGGCCCAGCTGAACAGGAGGGAATCCTTGATAGGTTGTGACCATGTTAGCAGTTAACCCATTCTTACCATCCTTTGAGACCGAGAGATTTTTGTTAGGCAAGGGTACTAAGGGTTATGGAACCAAGGCAGGTAGATGGAGTTAAGATGCAGATCAGCCATGATCTTCTTGAATGGCAGAACAGACTCGAGGGGTTGAATGGCCTCCTCCTGTTCCAATGTTCCTTTGATTGATTGAGTTCTTTGATGAGGTATCAGAGCAGGTTAATGAGGGTAATGCAGTTGACATAGTGTATATGGACTTCCAAAAGGCATTCGACAAAGTGTCACATAATAGGCTTGCCAGCAAAGTTGAAGCCCACGGAATAACAGGGACAGTGGCAGCATGGATACAGAATTGGCTAAGTGATCGGAAACAGAGAGTAGTGGTGAACGGTTGTTTTTCGGACTGGAGGAAGGTAGGTATACAGTAGTGTTCCCCAGGGGTCCATTCTAGGACCATTGCTTTTCTTGATATATATTGGGCCAGAAATTCCAGGCCAGAAGCGTGAGTACGGTCGGGTTACTCACGCATCTGGCCGTTGGAAATGCCGGCATTCAGCAGGAACAGCGCATGCGGGGAACGCCGGCATTTCCAGACCCGAGGTCTATTCACAGCGCATGCGACTGCACAGGCAGCGCTTGCGCAGTGAACTTTGTAGATTTCACTGATGGATTCAGTGAGGGTAAGTCCCTAGAACTTGCACTTAAAAAAAGCAAGTGTAAAGTTGTTCATTGGCTGGGGAAGGAGATATATTTTATGGAGGAGCTTATGAAATGCAATATTTAGGTTTGGGAAAGGGAGGGAAGTTATTTTAAGAAATTTTAACGAAGTTTTAAACTTTAATTTTTTTTTTTAAACGGGTTTTCAGAACGGTAGGTAGAAGGAGCAATTGTGGCTGTGTGAATGGAATGTGAGAATGAGTTATGTATGTATGTCCACATATATTCCTTTACGTATATGTATGTATGTTTTATATTCCTTACTAATGTGTATGAATGTATATTTTTAATTATGATTTTCCAATAAGTTACTTTCTCTGAAAGTCATAATTAAATAATACATTCATACACATAAGTAAAGGAATATATACATAACACGCAAAGGAATATATACAGACATACATACTTTCAGAAGCTCCACGATAAGAAATATCTTCCTCCGCAGCCTCTGGAGCAACTGTACCCATGCTTTTTTCATGTGTAAGTTGTAATGACTGGACCTCACTGAAAGCATTAATGAAAGCGGCGAATTATACTGCGCACGCGCTGCCTGTGCAGTCGCACGCGTTCTGCCTCTGAACCCCTTCGTTCAGAGGACAGGAAATGCCGGTTTTCCCCACATTCACTGTGCATGCTGAAAACCGGCATTTCATCCGGCCAGATGCGTAAGTACCCCGACCGTACTAGCGCATTTGGAAGGGAATTACTGGGCCAACATTTTACATGTCAATAAAATTAAAAATTTAACAATTGCACAACTTGCCCCCTCGCATCTGCGACTGAGGGTCCAAGGAGGTGCATTGCGCAAGAGGTCATCATCGTACGTATCCTCACACTGTTCCCTTTGGGGAACTGTATGAAGTGGTGGAAGGATTTATGGCCGTGATTAACGCTCATTCCGTGACCGTAACCATCTTTGAACCAGCCATTAGGGTGGTTAGTCCTATGGCGGGCGGGTTTTACGGGCTCCCACAACCCATCTGAGGGGGGGGGGCCACCAACACCCACGGACGCAAGCATCCCGCTGGATGTCCACCCAGAATTTAAAGGTGGAGCTCCGACTCCACTTGCCGGGACTGTCTGGAGTGGGGTTCAAAACCCTACTCCTTCTGGCCCAGCGGCGGGGATGCTTACTGCTACGCAAAAGGCCCACTCCGCACAAAAGGTGACACCCATACGTTTCCTGCGCCTTTTCCCTCCCCGTGACTGGAGCCCTATGCTGCCATTTCACGTTGCTAATTGGATTGGGCCTTTGTCATAGCGGTAGGATCCCCGCCGCTGGGCCAGATCAGGGTAGGGTTTTGAACCCCGCTCCAGACAGTCCCGGCAAGTGGAGTCGGAGCTCCGGCTCTAAATTCTGGGTTGACATCCAGTGGGATATTTGCGTCCGTGGGTGTGGGTGGCCCCCCCTCCTTGTATAGCTTGTGGGAGCCCGTAAAACCCTCCCGCCATAGGACTAACCGCCCTAATGGCTGGTTCAAAGATGGTTACGGTCACGGAATGAGCGTTAATCATGGCCATAAATCCTTCCACCACTTCATACAGTTCCCCAAAGGGAACAGTGTGAAGACACGTATGACGACGACATTGCTAAATAAATAAATGGAATTTAAAAAATTCTTTTAGGGCTTTTAAAAGTCTTTAAATTGCTTTAATTCTCTTTAAAACTACTTCAGATTACTCAAAATAATGTAAACATTTTAAAAAGTTTATGAAAGTTACCAAAATCTTAAAAAAACTTCCAAAAACCTATTTAAACTGCTGCTTTGCATGTAAAAATGGTTAGCAGCTTGACAGAAACATTGGGGGCATGTCCAGTGAAACTGAGACCTCAAGGGGCGTGTCTCATTTGCACTGCACACTCCTGACTTCGCGCTGGCTGCACTCCTGGGCGGCGTGACGTCATGCACTCCTGGGCGGCGTGACGTCATACGCTGCCCGGGATTATTCTTCTGGAAACACCAATTCCAGGCGTCCCTGGAGCTGATCGGCAGTAGCGCGGGGTAAGTGTAAATACGGGGCTTGCACGCGCTGCAAGCCCCGTTCTGGAATTTCTGGGCCATTAATGACATGGACATGGGTGTACAGGGCACAATTTCAAAATTTGCAGATGACACAAAACTTGGAAGTATAGTGAACAGTGAGGAGGATAGTGATAGACTTCAAGAGGACATAGACAGGCTGGTGAAATGGGCGGACACGTTGTAGATGAAATTTAACGCAAAAAAGTGTGGAGTGATACATTTTGGTAGAAAGAATGAGAGGACTTATAAACTATATGGTACAATCCTGAAGGGGGTGCACAAACAAAGAGACCTGGGGGTATATGTGCACAAATCGTTGAAGGTGGCAGGGCAGGTTGAGAAAGCAGTTAAAAAGGCTTACGGGATCCTGGGCTTCATGAACAGAGGTATAGAGTACAAAGTGTGGAAATTATGATGAACATGTATAAAACATTGGTTCAGCCCAACTGGAGTACCGTGTCTAATTCTGGGCACCACACTTTAGGAAGGATGTGAAGGCCTTAAAGAGGGTGCAGAAAAGATTTACGAGAATGATTTCAGTAATGAGGGACTTCAGTTACATTGACAGAGTGGAGAAGCTGGGGTTGTTCTCCTTGGAGCAGAGAAGATTGAAAGGAGATTTGATAGAGGTGTTCAAAATCATGAGGATCTGGACAGAGTAGATAGAGAGAAACTGTTCCCATTGGCGGAAGGGTCGAGAACCAAAGGACACAGATTTAAGGTGATTGGCAAAAGAACCAAAGGCGGCGTAAGAATAAACTTTTTTACGCAGCAAATGGTTATGATCTGGAATGCACTACCTGAAAGGGTGGTGGAGGCAGACTCAATCACAGCTTTCAAAAAGGAGTTGGATAAGTATCTGAAGGAAAAAAATTTGCAGGGCTACAGGGAAAGGGCATGGGAGTGGGACTAGCTGAAGTGCTCTTGCAGAGAGCCAGCATGGGCTGGACGGGCTGAATGGCCTTCTTCCGTGCTGTAACCATTCTATGATTCTATGAGGCCTCTAGCCGTGTGGGTGGGAATGTCTGGGTTGAGTAGGGGTTTCCAGGAAAGGGTTCCAGGTAGTCCGTACGTAACCCATTCCAACTGCTATATGTCCCACAAGTATTTCACTTATCTGTGTTATGGTGAGAGTTGCAGTTCACCACTGGGGTGGGGGCAAGGAAGGCATCTTCATGTGGCTAGGTGTGACAGCTTATGAGGGGCTCTTTCATCATTGGGTAGGTTTGATAGGCACAGGTCATTGTCTGCAGAAATTTTCAGAGTCCAGTCATAATCTCTGTGGCCTCCTGAACTGTGGAGAATGACCAGAATATGTGTAGCTATGTGCAGCTATCCCTATAAGCATAGGCAAAACTGTGGATGGGCTGTGCAGCCCCTTAAAGGGGCTGCTGTAGGGGGTGGTGTGTGGGTCAGCCTCACCACTGACTTATGAGCAGTTTGAATTGCTCCCACTCCCTTGATTCTAGACCTTGGGATTGTTTGGTGGGGGGGGGTGACAAAAGTGCAGCAGACAACTGGTTTTGGTGCAAGAAACTTTGATCTTTATTCAAGAAAGAAAATACAACATAACAATCTTATACTCTAATAAAAATGGGGAACATTTTAATACATACGAGGGAAATACAGTAGAAAATACCTCACCCCTCCCAATCCCACTTCCTAGCTAAGTTGAACTCTAGAGGACCAGGGATAATGCTCACCAAATGAATCCTTGACATTTGAGCTGGTTCGTGGTTTCGGGGTTCGCTGGATGTGTTGGTCAGTGTTAGCCGCACCCCGGACGTGGTCGAGGACTTCGACTGCTGATCAGTCTTCGCGAGTTCACTGATGCGGTAGGGTGCGTTTTGGATTTATGGGGTGAGTACCCACTTTTCTTCTGTAGAGTTTAGAGTTCCTTTTAAGTAGAAATCTTACCTGGGGGTAAGTCAGGAATAGATTGTAGAGTGGAAAACTTTCGAATCTTCGGTTTTCTCCTGAGTTGTTTTTCTTTGGTCGCGGTGGCTCGATATTACCAGGTTGGTTGGTGGTAATATTTTGTTGGTAGTTTCGTAAGGCTCTTGTTGCCGCGATGTGTCTGATGATGTCCTGGGTCACTGAAGCTGTTGAACTTGGGTGTACGGTAAAATGCTGCCCCATCTCGATGCTCTGGTTTCTTCTTGTGTGTTGCTTCTCAAGAGAACTGTCTTCTTGAGAAGACAGGCCTTCAATTATACTTTGAGGGGCCTTCTAATCTGCACGCTGTGATAAAAATAATAACTTCCGGGAAGTTATGTCATCACTTCCTGGGAACTGTGAACTGTGAACTATGAACTATGAACTGTGTACATACCTCACTTCCTGTCATATGTCACTTCCTGTTGGACTGGTATAAATACTGGTCTGTTCAGTATTGTAAGAGGCTTCTACCAGAGGCATGGTAAAGACCTCTCTTGTATATAGTGTGTTTATAAGTTACTTAAAGCTTACTTTAAAGTTACTTGATGGTAAGTCTCCTTTTTCTTACATCACACGCCAAATCAGTCCCGGTTTATTGTTTGATTTGGGCGGGCTCGTTAATGGTAACTTGATTAGAAATGTGTAAAATGGTTTCGGGATGCTGTACTGATTATTCAATGAGCTGTTGAGCTCCTAGTTAATTGTCATAGCTATACTCAGGTTTCGAGTCTCCTGTCTGAGCCCGAGATTTCTATGTAGGTTGGCGAGGTGATTTGTATTATGCATGTTTTGGATGGGTCCTGTGTTTTGGGTGGGAACTGCTCCTCCGTGGGTCGATTGTTAGGATGTTAATGTCTGATAGGGGCTGAGTGAGGTTACACAGTTCCCCAGACAATTTGATTTACTCCAATACCCAAAATGTCTTTACAGAGGTTGATCTCATTCCCTGTTGCAGCCTTTTCTCCCTTTACAGGCCCAACATGCCTTTTAAAATGCCAAATCTTGGTTTCCAACCTTGATTCTCCCCTTGTTAGGCCCAATGCGTATTTTATCATCCTGAAGCTTGTTAGAAAGAGTCCAAAGTCATTTTCCTTAGGGTTTTCTTCCAGCTTTGCGGGATCTGTGAATGTTGAGAATCTTACACTGCGCACCCAAATAAATTTAGGGGAACATTGTCTGTGTGCCTTTCTGATGGCAGCCCTTCGAGCAGTCCGCCTCCAGCGAGGGGTGGCATTTGTGAAGCAGCGGTAGAGTGCAGTACATTCAATGTATTGGCCCAGAAATTCGGGTGTTAGGTAATGGAGGTACGGCTCCAGGGGGAAGTTCTGCTCACATCGAAGCTTTTGCCACCTGGTGATGTCTTCCTCGTACCACATTCAGAATCCACCTACGGTCCGATCTGGTCGGGCCTCGCCTCGCTCCTCCTTTATACTGCCGCCTCGGTGATCGGACCAGGAGAGCACCGAGGCCAGGTATAAAGGAGGAGCGAGGCGAGGCCCGACCAGATCGGACCAGGAGAGCACTGAGGCGGCAGTATAAAGGAGGAGCGAGGCGAGGCCCGACCAGATCGGACCAGGAGAGCACCGAGGCGGCAGTATAAAGCAGGAGCGAGGCGAGGCCCGACCAGATCGGACCAGGAGAGCACCGAGGCCGGGTATAAAAGGAGGAGCGAGGCGAGGCCCGACCAGATCGGACCAGGAGAGCACCGAGGCGGCAGTATAAAGGAGCGAGGCGAGGCCCAACCAGATCGGACCAGGAGAGCACCGAGGCCGGGTATAAAAGGAGGAGCGAGGCGAGGCCCGACCAGATCGGACCAGGAGAGCACCGAGGCGGCAGTATAAAGGAGCGAGGCGAGGCCCAACCAGATCGGACCAGGAGAGCACCGAGGCCGGGTATAAAAGGAGGAGCGAGGCGAGGCCCGACCAGATCGGACCAGGAGAGCACCGAGGCGGCAGTATAAAGGAGGAGCGAGGCGAGGCCCGACCAGATCGGACCAGGAGAGCACCGAGGCCGGGTATAAAAGGAGCAGCGAGGCGAGGCCCAACCAGATCGGACCAGGAGAGCACTGAGGCGGCAGTATAAAGGAGGAGAGAGGCGAGGCCCGACCAGATCGGACCAGGAGAGCACCGAGGCGGCAGTATAAAGGAGGAGAGAGGCGAGGCCCGACTAGATCGGACCAGGAGAGCACCGAGGCCGGGTATAAAAGGAGAAGAGAGGCGAGGCCCGACTAACTCAGCAGCGGGGAGAGAGGTAAAAAGTAATCAGAGTGTGACGTCACCAGGGAGCAGGTAAGTGATTGGTTGGTGAGTATTTCTCTTTTTTAAACTTTAACTCTGTAGTTTATAGTTACTAAGGTCTTTTCTGGTGTAGCAGGGACTGTTGGTAAACCATACAAGTGCCTTAGAGTTATCTTTAATTGGTGATAATGAATTAATTTAAATTAATTAAAGGGTAAGTCATGCCAGGAGAGCCCAGCCCCGTGTTATGCTCCTCTTGCTCTATGTGGGAATTCAGGGACACTGCCGGTGTCCCTGATGACCACGTGTGCCAGAAATGCATCCAGCTGCGGCTACTAGCAGACCGCATTGCGGCGCTGGAGCTGCAGATGGATGGGCTTTGGAGCATTCACGATGCTGTGAGGGTCGTGGATAACACGTTTAGTGAGTTGGTCACACCGCAGGTAAGGGCTGCACAGGCAGAAGGGAAATGGGTGACCATCAGGCAGAGCAGTAGAGGCAGGCAGGGAGTGCAGGGAACCCCTGTGGCCATCCCCCTCTCAAACAGGTATACCGATTTGGATACTGTTGAGGGGGATGACTTACCAGAGGAAGGCAGCAGCAGCCAACTTCCTGGCACCAGAGGTGCTTCTGCTGCTCAGAAAGGGAGGAAAAAGAGTGGGAGAGCAATAGTGGTAGGGGATTCTATCGTAAGGGGTACAGATAGGCATTTCTGTGGCCGTAGACGTGACTCCAGGATGGTTTGTTGCCTCCCTGGTGCCAGGGTCAAGGATGTCACTGAACGGCTGCAGGGCATTCTGAAGGGGGAGGGTGAACAGTCAGAGGTCATGGTTCACATTGGGACCAATGACATGGGTAGGAAGAGGGATGAGGTCCTGCAGCAAGAATTTAGGGAGCTAGGTAGCAGATTCAAGAGCAGGACCTCAAAGGTTGTAATCTCTGGATTACTCCCGGTGCCACGTGCTAGTGAGTATAGGAATAGGAGGATAGAGCAGATGAATGCGTGGCTAAAGAGTTGGTGCAGGAGGGAGGGCTTTAGTTTCCTGGATCACTGGGCCTGCTTCTGGGAAAGGTGGGACTTGTACAAGTCGGACGGGTTGCACCTGAACCAGAGCGGGACAAATATCCTTGCGGGGAGGTTTGCTAGCACTGTTCGGGGGGGTTTAAACTAAAATGGCAGGGGGTTGGGAACCTGAGCAGGGAGACAGAGGAAAGGGAAACAGGGATAAAAGCAAAAGATAGGAAGGAGAAAAACAAAAGTGGCAGTCAGAGAAATCAACGGTTTAAATCAAACGTGGCCACAGTAAATAATAACTCTAATAGGTCTAAGAGCGTTAAAAAAACAAGCCTGAAGGCTTTGTGTCTTAATGTGAGGAGCATTTGTAATAAGGTGGACGAATTGGCTGCGCAAATAGAGGTAAACGAATATGATTTGGTTGGGATTACGGAAACGTGGCTCAAGGATGGCCGAGACTGGGAACTCAACATCCAGGGGTATTCGATATTCAGGAAAGATAGGCAAAAAGGAAAGGGAGGTGGGGTAGCATTACTGGTTAAAGAAGGGATTAATACAATTGTAATGAAGGATATTAGCTCTGATGATGTGGAATCTGTATGGGTAGAATTGAGAAATACTAAGGGGAAAAAAACATTAGTGGGAGTGGTATATAGACCTCCCAACAGTAAGGCGGAGGTTGGGGATGGCATTAAAAGGGAAATTAAAGAAGCGTGCAATAAGGGCATAGCAGTCATCATGGGTGACTTTAATCTACATATAGATTGGGCCAACCAAATCAGTAACAATACTGTGGAGGAGGAATTCCTGGAGTGTTTACGGGATGGTTTCCTGGACCAATATGTCGAGGAACCAACCAGAGATCAGGCCATCTTAGACTGGGTATTATGTAACGACAAAGGATTAATTAGCAATCTTGTTGTACGAGGCCCCTTGGGTCTGAGCGATCATAATATGATCGAATTCTTCATTAAGATGGAGAATGAAGTCGTTGACTCAGAGACTAGGGTCCTCAATTTAAATAAAGGAAACTACGATGGTCTGAGGAGCGAGTTGGGTAGGATTGATTGGGGAATGGCACTCAAAGGGTTGACGGTGGATAGGCAATGGCAAACATTCAAAGACCGAATGGATGAGCTACAGAATTTGTTCATCCCAGTTTGGCATAAAAATAAAACAAAAAAGGTGACTCAACCGTGGCTAACAAGGCAAATTAGGGATAGCATAAGATCCAAGGAGACGACATATAAATTGGCCAGAAAAAGCAATAATCCTGAGGATTGGGAGCAGTTTAGGATTCAACAAAGGAGGACAAAGGGATTAATTAAGAAAGGGAAAATAGAATATGAGAGTAAGTTATCAGGGAACATAAAAACTGACTGTAAAAGCTTTTATAGATATGTGAAGAGAAAAAGATTGGTGAAGTCAAGCGTAGGTCCCTTACAGTCAGAATCAGGGGAATTTATAATGGGAAACAAAGAAATGGCAGACCAACTAAATTCATACTTTGGTTCTGTCTTCACAAAGGAGGACACAAATAACCTCCCAGAGGTGCCGGGGAACATAGGGCCTGATGAAAGGGTGGAACTGAAAGAAATCAGTATTTATAGAGAAATGGTGTTAGGAAAATTGATGGGACTAAAGGCCGATAAATCCCCAGGGCCTGATAATCTACATCCCAGGGTACTTTAGGAAGTGGCCCTGGAAATAGTAGATGCATTGCTGGTCATCTTCCAGAACTCGATAGACTCTGGAACAGTACCCATGGATTGGAGGGTAGCTAATGTTACCCCACTATTCAAAAAAGGTGGTCGAGAAAAAGCGGGGAATTATAGACCGGTAAGCCTGACATCGGTAGTGGGGAAAATGCTAGAATCAATTATAAAAGATGTAATAGCAGAGCACTTGGTAAGCAGTGACTGGATCGGACAAAGTCAACATCGATTTACAAAAGGTAAATCATGCTTGACTAATCTACTGGAATTTTTTGAGGATGTAACTGGTAAAATAGATAAGGGAGAACCAGTGGATGTGGTGTATTTGGACTTTCAGAAGGCTTTCGATAAGGTCCCACATAAGAGATTAGCGTGCAAAATTAAGGCGCATGGGATTGGGGGCAAGGTATTGACTTGGATAGGGAACTGGTTGGCAGACAGAAAGCAAAGCGTTGGAATAAACGGGTCGTTTTCCGAGTGGCAGGTAGTGACTAGTGGGGTACCGCAAGGATCGGTCCTAGGACCCCAGCTGTTCACAATATATATTAATGATCTGGACGAGGGAATTGGATGTAATATCTCCAAATTTGCAGACGACACAGAGCTGGGTGGGAGGGTAAGCTGTGAGGAGGATGTCATGAAACTCCAGCACGATTTGGACAGATTGGGTGATTGGGCAGAAACATGGCAAATGCACTATAATGTGGATAAATGTGAGGTTATCCACTTTGGTGGCAAAAACAGGAAGGCAGATTATTATTTGAATGGCAATAGATTGGGAGAAGGGGAAGTGCAAAGAGACCTGGGTGTTCTTGTGCACCAGTCGCTGAAGGTAAGTATGCAGGTGCAGCAGGCGGTTAAGAAGGCAAATGGTATGTTGGCCTTCGTAGCAAGAGGGTTCGAGTACAGGAGCAAGGATGTCTTGCTACAGTTGTACAGGGCCTTGGTGAGACCGCACCTTGAGTACTGTGTGCAGTTTTGGTCGCCTTACCTGAGGAAGGACGTTCTTGCCATGGAAGGAGTGCAGCGAAGATTCACCAGGCTGATACCTGGGATGGCAGGAATGACGTATGAGGAGAGATTGGGTCGATTGGGCTTATACTCACTGGAGTTTTGAAGATTGAGAGGGGATCTCATCGAAACTTATAAAATTCTGTCAGGCCTGGACAGACTAGATGCAGGAAGGATGTTTATGATGGCCGGGGAGTCCAGAACCAGGGGTCATAGTCTAAGAATAAGGGGTAAGACATTTAGGACTGAAATAAGGAGGAATTTCTTCACCCAGAGAGTGGTGAACCTGTGGAATTCTCTGCCACAGAGGGCGGTGGAGGCCAGTTCATTAAATATATTCAAAAAAGAGTTGAATATATTTCTTAAGGCTAAAGGGATCAAGGGATATGGGGAGAAGGCAGGGACAGGGTACTGAATTTGGATGATCAGCCATGATCTCATTGAATGGCGGAGCAGGCTCGAAGGGCCGAATGGCCTACTCCTGCTCCTATCTTCTATGTTTCTATGTCTGGGAATTCTCTACTGCACAAGACTGGAGATGGGCCGAAGGGCCTCTTTCTGTGCTGTAAAACTCTATGACTCTATGAGAGGGCCGATCGGCCCGCTAGCATTTTCAAATAGGCAGAAGCTTCTTTTTCAGCCTGAAACATTGTTCCTCCCAGGCCAGCCTTCTCTGGAGGTTTATGAAAGGCCGGCTATATAGAGGAATTGTTTTGGAGGTTCTGGTCTCCATTCCCAAACATGGGATGTGTGTATTGGCTAGATTCCAGACCATAATTCCCTGGAATAAAAACCGAAAATGCTGGAAACACTCAGCAGATCAGGCAGCATCTGTAAAGAGAGAAACAGAGTTAACGTTTCAGGTCGATGATCTTTCATCAGAACTGGAAAAAGTTAGAGATGTAACAGATTTTAAGCAGGTGCAGAGGCAGGGAAAGGGGGGAGGGGAGGAAATAACAAAAGGGAAGGTCTGTGATTAGGTGGAAGGCAGGAGAGATTAAATGACAAAAGGGATGATTGTGCAAAGCAAAAGGAGATGGTAACAAGTAAAGAAACAAAAGATGAGTCCAGAAGAGGTGTAATTGGGAATGACAGAATCAGCAACAGCTACCATGTGAAAAAATAGGGGCAGAGGTTATGGTCTGAAATTGTTCAACTCAATGTTGAGTCCTTAAGGCTGTGCGGGGTTGGAGAACTATGAGGTTGGCAGCCGTGGAGGGAACATCTCCAGAGGAGATGAGGTCAATGACAGTCTTGGAAACAATGGCTTGCTGTTCAGTAGTGGGGTCATGGTCCAGGGGGAGGTAGGAGGAGGTATCAGAGATTTGGCGTTCAGCCTCCGCTAGGTAGAGGTTGGTTCACCAAACTACAACAGCGCCACACTTGTCAGCTGGTTTAATGACAATGTTGGGGTTGGATCTGAGAGAACGGAGTGCTGCAAGTTCAGAGGGAGGTAGGTTGGAATGAGTGAAGGGAGCAGAGATGCCAATGCCACGCCGGCAGTTCGCAATGAAAGGAGAGGGCAAAAGGCCAGAGGAAGGAGTCCAGGTAGAGCGAGATTTCTGAAAATGGGAGAAAGGGTCAGCTGTGCGGTTGGGAGGAGGGGAAAGACACCTGGCAAAAGAAGTGGGCATGGAGTTCCCTGGAGTTGAGCCATCTGGAAATAGTGCCTGAAATTGGGAAGTTTGAACCCACCTTCATGTTTGGGGACCTTTGTGGAGGTTTGCGGCGGTGGTAACCACTAGCGCCACGAGTTCCTGCGCTCAGGTAGAGCCCTGGATCCAAACTTTGGTTCCAGCCCCTGCAGCATCGCCGGGCGACAACACTAACAGCTGCAGGAGACGTTGTTAGGGAGGCCGGCCGCCTGCAGCGCTGGCCCTTCCCTTTAAGGGAGGGACGGAGCCTCCGTTCCCGACAACTCTGCTCTTGACACGGGGCAGTGCTGCACCGCCACTGCCCCTCTTGCTGAACTTTAGCGCTCCAAGGGATGTGGTGGCGCTTGATTTAGCTCCACTTCCCGGAGACTAAACGCGAAGTTCGCGTCGGATTCACTGGCGTAGCGTCCGGCGCTTCTTTTTCGTTACCGCTAAAATTATCGACTCAATTCCTCCCCCTCAAGGTTTCACATAAATAAATCTTTAAAAGTGAGAGGTCAAGTTGATAAAGCTGCAAAAACAAAAGTAATTAGGTTTTATAAATAGGGCATCGAGTACAAAAGCAGGGGTCGTAATGCTGAAACTACACACATCATGAGTTGGGACACAGAATATGTATATGTCCAGGTTTAGTCACCCTACTGTTTTGATTTCTTTTTGGGTTCAATAAAGACTCATTTCTGAAAGAGAATGTTGTTTAATCTAAAGTCTTGTTCAAGACTTTCTACAGCTTTTTACAGAACACACTATGCTGTGATGCAGCTAGAATCAAACTGAAAGTAAAACTTCTCTGGACTCTTTGTCTCTCACATGACCTCTGCTGGTCAGGCACAAGTAATCAAACACAGACAAATATCATCACTATTTGCTGATATCCTTACATCTCCCTTTCTTAAAACAAAAGTATTTTACTTTTAACTAACAACATTTAATGAACTTACATCATCATTATCATGATCAAGGTTTTTTACCCTTGCTTTGTGTGTTCACATGAAATATGTCAATACACTAGAACTTGAAGAAAGAATAAGATAACATTACTTCCTTCTTTAACAATAATCCTTAAATTTGCTTAATGAGTCTCTCAGGAGGCTTCACGTGTCTTGAGGATTTTCTGATTGATTGTCCTTGAATCTGAGTTGTTGCCTCAGATGATTGGTTCTCAGCTGTGTGATCAGGTTGTTCACCAGTATCAGTCTCTTGACCTGCTGTGGCTGGTCCCATGAGAAGATCTCGACGATTTCTTCTCAGAACAGCACCCTCATCTGTCTGAATGGTGTATGATCTTGGTTGAACTTCACTCAGGACAGTTCCCTTCTGAGTCCATGTGTTTGTTTTGTCTTTCAACCTTACTTGGTCACCAGTGTGGAGTTCAGGTAGGTTTTGTGTTCCTCTGTCATAGTAGTACTTTTGCTTTTCTTTCTGTTGCTCTTTGAACTTCCTCACTTTCTCCCCCTCTTTTGTTTTCAGGAGGTTCTCCGGGATGGGTAGGTTTGACCTTAGCCGACGTCCCATCAGGAGTTGGGCTGGTGACATACCACACTCGAGCGGCATTGTGCGGTATACAAGCATGCTTTGGTAGAAGTCAGTTCCACTGTCTTTTGCCTTGTACATCAGTCTTTTCACTGTCTGGACCGATTTTTCCACTAGTCCATTGGACTGTGGATAGTGAGGACTTGACGTTGTGTGGACAAAGTCCCACTCTTTGGCAAAGTGTCGGAAATTTGCATTGTTAAACTGGGGTCCGTTGTCTGTGAAGACCTCGCTTGCCACGCCATGTCTGGAGAATATGGCTTTCATACTTCTTATCACAGCTTCTGCAGTGGTGGTGTACAGTCTACAAACCTCTGGATACAGGGAGTAATAGTCTGTGACGACAAGATAGTCCTTCCCTTGACATACAAATAGGTCAGCGCCTACCTTCTGGTAAGGTCTGTCTGGTGCTGGGTGTGGCTTTAGTGGTTCTACCGGATTGCTTGCTCGATATTTCAGGCATATTGTGCAGTTTGACACCTCATTTGTCACATCTTGGTTGATTCGTGGCCAGTACATCACCTCTCGTGCTCTTTTCTTACACTTTTCGATTCCCAGATGTCCTCCATGGATCTTTTTTAGCATCTCTCTTCTCAGACTCTTTGGGATAACTATTTTACTTCCTTTGTAGATGATGTCTTCGACCACTGATAGTTCCACCCTGCAGTTCCAGTACTCTGCTATATCAGGTGAGCAGTCTTGCTTCATGTTGGGCCATCCATCCAAGATGCTTTTTCTCAGTCGTCTCATTGTTTCATCTTTGTTTGTCTCAGTCTTTATGAGCTCCATTTTTGCATCTGCTATGGGCAGTGCACTTGTGATCATGTCCACGTAGGTGTTCACTTTTTCATCCATTGTGGTGTTTGCAGGCTCACTTGGGTCAACAGCTCTGGACAACGTGTCTGCTGTATACATCAGCTTACCCGGTGTGTATGCAACATTCAGTGTATAGCGTTGCAGCCTGATCATCATCCTTTGTATTCTAAGCGGACAGCTATTTAGTGGCTTTTGGAACAATGCAATCAAGGGCTTATGGTCAGTCTCTACACTGATTGCTTGTCCTGCCACAAACTGGTGAAATCTTTCACAGGCGTATGTGATGCTGAGCAGCTCCTTTTCTATTGAGCATATCGCGTCTCCGCGTCTGTCATTGAGCGTGATGCATATGCAATAGGTTGCCAGTAGTCATATTGTTGCAGAAGAACGGCACCGAGCCCAGTCTGTGATGCATCTGATGATATCTTGATGGGTCTCGCTGGGTCATAAAACCTCAGAACTGGTTCCTCTCTGAGCAGTTTCTTTAGATCGCTCCATGACTTCTCATGCTCATGATTCCATTCCCATTCTATGTTCTTTTCAGTTAGTCTTCTCAGTGGCGCTATTTTTTCTGAGAGGTTGGATATGAATTTACCCATGTAGTTGATCATTCCATTAAACCTCTGCACGTCCTTTTTGCATTGTGGCTTTGGCATATTCTCAATGGCGGACACCTTTCTGGGGTCTGGTCTGATGCCCTCACTGCTAAGGATATCTCCCACGAATGTCAGTTCTGTCACCCCGAGCTGGCATTTCTCTCTATTCAGCTTCAGGTTTGTTTTCCTTGTTGCTTCCAGCACTTTTATCAGTCTCTCGTCATGCTCAGTTCTCATGGTTCCCCATACTATGATGTCATCCATTGATGTATCAACTCCCTCCAGGTGCTCATAGATCATATGGATAGTCTTGTGATACACTTCAGGAGCTGAGGCAATGCCAAATTGTAACCTTAGGAATCTGTATCTGCCAAATGGAGTGTTGAACGTGCACAGTCTTGAACTTGCTTCGTCCAGCTTCATCTGCCAAAATCCTGAGGACGCATCTAACTTGCTGAAATATTTTGCATTTGCAAACTGTGCCATGATTTCCTCACGTGTAGGAAGCTTGAAGTGCTCTCTCTTTATTGCTCTGTTTAGATCTCTTGGATCCAGGCAAATTCTGAGCTTTCCATTCTTTTTGTCCACTACGACGAGGGAACTCACCCACTCAGTTGGCTCATCTATCTTCTGAATCACGTTCAGGCTTTCCATCCTGTCCAACTCTGCCTTCAGTTGCTTTTGAAGAGCAAACGGAACTTTTCTGCATGGATGTATGAACGGTGTCATACTTTTATCTACTCTGATCGTGTGTTCTCCTGGAATGCAGCCTAGACCCTTAACTAGGTCTTTGTAGTCTTTCATGAGTTCATCATAGACTGTCTCTCCTTCGCTTTCCACAACGAGGACTCTCTTTACCAGGTTCAGTCTCTCACAGGCTTTTAACCCTAGTATGCCTTGCACATCCTTTGGCACCACGATTAATGCTAGCGTGTGCTCTCTGTCCTTGTGTGTTACTTTGACAATGCATTTTCCTTTCACTGGTATATCAGTACCTGAGTATCCGGTCATTTTCACTTGTATTCCATGTAACTTTGGTCTGGGTCTAATTCTCTTAAAATCGGTCTCTGATATCACATTAACTTGTGCTCCAGTATCCAATTTAAATGGAATGTGTATGTCGTTCACTTTTAGTGTCAACATCCAGTCTCTTTCTTCTCTTTTGTTTTCAGACACAACATCTACATAGAATTCCTCTATGTCGCTTGCATCTACAGCATGGACCTTGCTTTGTTGCACTTGGTTCTTGCAGCAACGGGCATAATGGTTGTTCTTGTTGCAACTATAGCAAGTTTTACCATATGCTGGACACTTTCTTGGTGGATGCTGAGTACCGCATCGACTACATGACTTCCGATTGTCCCTTTCATTTTCATTTGCTGGCCACGTCTCTTTGGTAAACGGTTTGTATCCGTGCTTTCTCACTGCATCCACGTTGCAGCTACTGTCACTGAACAGCTCCTTTGCCTGCAACTTCACAGTCTCTGTAACACTACACAGTGCTATGGCTTTTCCCAGGTCTAGATCTTGCTCTCTTAGCAGCCTTTCCCTTAGATCATTATCTGGAATACCACACACCAGTCTGTCTTTTATCAGCGAGTCTGTGAGTCCCCCAAATTCACACGATTTGCTCCGGTTTCTCAGTTCAGTCACATACTGATCAATAGTCTCGCCGATTTTCTGTGCACATGTGAAAAATTTGTGCCTCTCAAAGGTCACGTTGCGTTTAGGTATGCAGTAGGCCTCAAACTGTTCCATTATTTTATCTAGCTTAATTTTGTCTCCATCAACAGCAAATATGAAATTATTATATACCTCCAGCGCTGCATCACCCACTACATGTAAAAACACGGACGATTTCTGTTTATTACTTTTATCGTCAGCTTCGATTGCTGATAAATACAACCCTACACGTTGTTTGAATCTCCTCCAATTTTCAGCCACATTACCGGTCAATTGAAGCGTCGCCAGTGGGTGTAAACCTTCCATTTTTTCACTTCGTTAGCTATTCTCTAATGGTAAGCAACGATGTTCTCTTCTGGCTTGCTAATAGGTGGAGAGCTGATTTCGCTTACTTGCCACAACTGCTTTCACTGTCCCATCAAGTTGCTAACTTCAGATTTTTTCTCTTTCAGCCACTTCTGACATCATGTTTTGATTTCTTTTTGGGTTCAATAAAGACTCATTTCTGAAAGAGAATGTTGTTTAATCTTCAAGACTTTCTACAGCTTTTTACAGAACACACTATGCTGTGATGCAGCTAGAATCAAACTGAAAGTAAAACTTCTCTGAACTCTTTGTCTCTCACATGACCTCTGCTGGTCAGGCACAAGTAATCAAACACAGACAAATATCATCACTATTTGCTGATATCCTTACACCTACTTTAGGAAAGGTGGTAAGGCCGTGGTGAAAAGACTGACGACGATGGTACCAGGAATGAGAGGCCTTAGTGCAGAGGTCAGACTAGAGAAACTGGAGCTCTTTTCACGACAGCTGAGAAGGTCAAGATGAGATTGAATAGAAATGTGCAATTTATTTCCTGAGCCTTAAGCTTAAAGCCCATTTATTTACTATCATTTGTAATTATTTAAAATTATAGATGTAGACAGGCGTCAACTGCAGCTCAATGGTAGCACATCTCGCCTTTGAGTCAAAAGGATGTGCGTTCAAGAACCACTCCAGAGACTTGAGCCCATAATCTAGGCTGACACTCCAGTGTAGTGAGGGCGTGCTGCACTGTCGGAGGTGCCGTTAAACCAAAGCTATGTCTGTCTTCTCAGGTGGACGTTAAAGGTTCCATGGCAGTATTTTGAAGAAGAGCAGGGGAGTTCTCCCGTGTCCTGGTCAATATTTATTACTCAATCAGCATCACTAAAAAAACAGATTATCTTATGTGGGATCTCGCTCTGTGAAAATTGGCTTTTTTTTAAATTCGTTTATGGAATGTGGGCGTCACTGGCAAGGCCAGCATTTATTGCCCATCCCTAATTGCCTTTGAGAAGGT
Organism: Somniosus microcephalus; assembly: GCF_052327205.1. NCBI lineage: Eukaryota > Metazoa > Chordata > Chondrichthyes > Squaliformes > Somniosidae > Somniosus > Somniosus microcephalus. Next base: position 227,223,155 of record NC_140989.1, on the reverse strand, counting down.
GGTGGTGAGCCGCCTTCTTGAACCGCTGCAGTCCATGTGGTGAAGGCACTCCCACATTGCTGTTAGATAGGGAGTTCCAGGATTTTGACCCAGCAATGATGAAGGAATGACGATATAGTTCTAAGTCAGAATGGTGTGTGACTTGGAGGGGAACTTGGAGGTGGTGGTGTTCCCATACGCCTGCTGCCCTTGTCCTTCTAGGTGGAAGAGGTCGCGGGTTTGGGAGCTGCTGCCGAAGAAACCTTGGCGAGTTGCTGCAGTGTATATTGTAGATGGTACACACTGCAGCCACGGCACGCCGGTGGTGGAGGGAGTGAATGTTTAAGGTGGTGGATGGGATGCCAATCAAGTGGGCCGCTTTGTCCTGGATGTTGTCGAGCTTCTTGAGTGTTGTTGGAGCTGCACTCATCCAGGCAAGTGGAGAGTATTCCATCACACTCCTTACTTGTGCCTTGTAGATGGTGGAAAGGTTTTGGGGAGTCAGGAGGTGAGACACTCGCCACAGAATACCTAGCCTCTGACCTGCTCTTGTTGCCACGGTATTTAATGTGGCTGGTCCAGTTAAGTTTCCGGTCAATGGTGACCCCCCAGGATGTTGATGGTGGGGGATTCGGCGATGGTAATGCCGTTGAATGTCATGGGGAGGTGGTTAGACTCTCGCTTGTTGGAGATAGTCATTGCCTGGCACTTCTGTGGCGCGAATGTTACTTGTCACATATCAGCCCAAGCCTGAACGTCGTCCAGGTCTTGTTGAAGGCAGGCATGGACTGCTTCATTATCTGAGGAGTTGTGAATGGTGCTGAACACTGTGCAGTCAACTGCGAACATCCACATTTCTGACCTTATGTTGGAGGGAAGATCATTGATGAAGCAGCTGAAGATGGTTGGGCCTATGACACTGCCCTGAGGAACTCCTTCAGCAATGTCCTGCAGCTGTGATGTTTGGCCTTCAACCATCACAACCCATCTTCCTTTGTGCTAGGTATGACTCCAGCCAGTGGAGCGTTTTCCCCCCGATTCCCATTGACTTCAGTTTTACTAGGGCTCCTTGATGCCAGACTCGGTCAAATGCTGCCTTGATATCAAGGGCAGTCACTCTCACCTCACCTCTGGAATTCAGCTCCTTTGTCCATGTTTGGACCAAGGCTGTAATGAGGTTGGGAGCTGAGTGGTCTTGGCGGAACCCAAACTGGGCATCAGTGAGCAGTTTATTGGTGAGTAAGTGCCGCTTGATAGCACTGTCGATGACATCTTCCATCACTTTGCTGATGATTGAGAGTAGACTGATGGAGCAGTAATTGGCCGGGTTGGATTTGTCCTGCATTTTGTGGACAGGACATACCTGGGTAGTTTTCCACATTGTCGGATAGATGCCAGTGTTGCAGCTGTACTGGAACAGTTGGCTAGAGGTGTGGCTAATTCTGGAGCACAAATCTTCAGCACGATAGCTGGGATGTTGTCGGGGCCCATAGCCTTTGCTATATCCAGTGCGCTCAGCCATTTCTTGATATCACATGGAGTGAATCGAATTGGCTGAAGACTGGCTTCAGTGATGGTGAGGACCTCAGGAGTAGGCCGATATGGATCATCCATTCAGCACTTCTGGCTGAAGATTGTTGCAAACGCTTCAGCCTTGTCTTTTGCACACACATGCTGGGCTCCACCATCATTGAGGATGGGGATATTCTTGGAGCCTCCTCCTCCCATTAGTTGTTTAATGGTCCACCACCATTCACGACTGGATATGGCAGGACTGCAGAGCTTTGACCTGATCTGTTGATTGTGGGATTGCTTAGCCCTGTCTATAGCATGCTGCTTCCACTTTTTAGCATATATGTAGTCCTGTGTTGCAGCTTCCCCAGGTTGGTACCTCATTTTTAGGTACGCCTGGCGCTGCTCCTGGCATGCTCTTCTACCCTCCTCATTGAACCAGGGTTGGTCCCCTGGCTTGATGGTAATAGTAGTGAGGGATATGCCCAGTTTAAAGCTGCTAGATCTGTTCTGAATCTATCCCATTTAGCACGGTGGTAGTGACACACAACACGATGGAGGGTGTCCTCAGTGTGAGGACGGGGCTTCGTCTCCACAATGACTGTGCGGTGGTCACTGCTACCAATTCTGTCATGGACAGATGCATCTGCGACAGGTAGATTGGTGAGTGTGGTGATAGTTACCCTCCGCCCCGGTAGGGGGCGACGGAGAGTAAACAGAGAAAGGAAAGGAATAAAGAAGCCTCGTGTTGATGGCTGAAGGAATACATCCCGTGTCTGTGTGTTGAGCACATTACATGGTGACAGAAGTGGCAAGTACCCGAAATACCTATGTTAAAGACGGTCCGCATCAATGGAACTAACTTTCCCGGTGAAACCAGTCAGCTCCCGGTGAGTGAAAGTTTACGATACGGGAGTAGCATAGTAGCTAGTTAAGCCAGGATGGAGATAAACAAGAGAGACTGAGAAAAAAAAGTGTTCTTACCCCACGTTGCTTACTATCATGGCCACTCAAAGCCCTGCATTCTTTCAGGTTTCTCCCCCCTCCGAATTTGATTTTACACGGCCGGAAGAGTGGCCGTTGTGGCTCAGCAGATTTGAACGCTTCAGACAGGCTTCAGGCCTTGATAAACAGTCACAGGAAAAACAGGTCAACACGCTATTATATTCCATGGGAGCGGAGGCTGAAGCGATCGTCCGGTGCAGGAATATTGCGGCTGATCAACTGAAAAGCTATGACACAATTAAAACGGAGTTGTCTAATCATTTCATCCCGCGGAGGAATTTGATATTCGAACACGCAAGATTCCATAGGCGCGTGCAGGAGAGAGGGGAATCGGGTGATAGCTTCATCAAAACGCTATATGAGCTCATAGAACACTGTGAATATGGAGCTATGCGGGACAAACTAATTCATGACAGATTGGTTGTTGGACTAAGGGATCTTAAACTCTCTGAAAAATTACAGATGGATCCAGACCTCACAGTTGACAAAGCAAAAACACAGGTTTTCCAAAGTGAAGCAATAAAGAAACAGCAATCAATGCTTCAGAAAGATAGTAATGAGGAGGAGGAGTCCATTGAAACCATAAGTGCCCCCCGACAATCAGCCCCCCAAAAACATTTTTCTACCAAATCAAGACAAACTGACTCACATGAATATGTACAGAGGCCTCGCACTGGAACTCAAACTGGAACACATTTCCAACCACAAAAGCAGAGTTGCAGATGGTGTGGCCGGAGTACACACAATAGACAAATCTGTCCAGCCAAAGATGTTAGCTGCAGGAATTGCCAGAAAAAGGGACATTTTGCTGCAGTTTGCCGATCCACACCTGCGGCTGCTGAAATATCAGAGGACGACGACAATGAGATAGCGTTCCTGGGGTCAATTGGAGATGGGCAGGACCAGCCGTGGACCATCACCCTAAGCCTGTGTGGTCACATGGCTGAATTCAAAATCGATACAGGGGCTGATGTCACTGTCATCCCGGAGTGCCTCTACAACGACCTAGGTCAAGAGGCTCTTCAGAGCACCACTAAGATTCTTCAGGGGCCTGGTCAAGTCCCGTTGAATGTCAGAGGAAAATTTTCAGCTACCCTGACCCATGGTCCACGGTCTACAAAACAGGACGTGTATGTGGTACGCGGTCTACGAACAGCGCTCCTCGGTCGCCCCGCCATCATTTCCCTGCGTCTGGTGTCCAGGTTGGACCCACAAGTAGCAGAGACAGTATCTACGGACCTCGAACGGGAGGTCAGACAACGGTTCCCCAGACTGTTTCAAGGCATTGGGCGACTGCAAGAGGAGTGTCACATTCGCCTCAAGCCGGATGCTAAACCTTTTGTTCTCTCTACACCCCGATGTGTCTCGCTCCCCCTTATGTCCAAAGTTAAGGAGGAACTCACCCACATGGAGCAACTGGGGATAATTGCAAGAGTTGAGGAACCCACAGCCTGGTGCTCCGGAATGGTTGTAGTCCCAAAACCCAACGAAAAAATCAGAATCTGTGTAGACCTAACAAAACTCAATGAAAGTGTCTGTAGAGAGCTGCATCTCTTACCCTGCGTAGAGCACACTCTGGGGCAGCTGAAAGATGCAAAGGTTTTTACAAAGCTTGACGCTCAATCTAGTTTCTGGCAAATATCCTTGTCAGAGGAGTCAAAACGTCTCACCATGTTCATCATGCCATTCGGACATTACTGTTTCCACAGACTGCCCTTTGGAATATCCTCCGCCCCTGAGCATTTCCAGCGCCGCATGTCCCGCCTCCTTGAGGGACTTGATGGTGTCTTATGCCAAATGGATGATGTGTTGGTGTTTGGCGCAACCCAAGAACAGCACAATCAGCGACTTTTTGCAATTCTCAGTAAACTACAGCAAGCTGGACTTACTCTTAACTCCAAATGTGAATTCGCCAAAACGTAGGTGAAATTTCTCGGCCAGGTCATCGATGGGACCGGTGTCAGAGCAGATCCTGACAAAGTCGAGGCCCTCGCACACATGGCCGCACCAAGGAATGTATCTGAAATACGCCGCTTCATGGGCCTTGTCAATCACTTGGGCAAATACATACCCCATCTAGCCGATAAAACCAAGCCACTCCGGGATCTCCTCAACAGGCAGGCCTCATGGTATTGGGAACCCCAGCAGTCCCAAGCTTTCACTGAGATAAAGACGGAGCTAACCACCCCGCCAGGCCTTGCACTGTATGACCCCAATGCACTCACTAACGTGTCAGCTGATGCCTCATCATTTGGCTTGGGTGCAGTCCTTTTACAAGAGACCTGACACTGACTGGCGCCCTGTAGCCTATGCTTCAGGAGCCCTTTCAAAAACAGAGTAGCGCTATGCGCAGATTGAAAAAGAGGCCCTGGCCACTACATGGGCGTGTGAGCGCTATAGAGACTTCCTAATAGGCATGACATTCCAGGTCGAAACAGATCACAAGCCCCTCCTTAAACTATTGGGATCTAAAAACCTGGACGAGTTGTCCCCCCGCATTCAGCGCTTTCGGATGCGACTCATGCACTTTCACTTCACTATATCACATGTGCCAGGGAAGAGCCTAGCAGCTGCCGGTGTCCTCTCCAGGGCTCCCTACCAGCCGCCGGTGGATGATTCCCCTGAGGTGCAGTGCATAGAGAATTATGTACACTCAATACTCACTGCACTGCCCATTACCGAGAAACGCCTGGCTGCACTTCGTCAAGAACAGGAAACGGATGAACTACTTCGTCAGGTCTTCACATACTGCCGTGAGGGCTGGCCAGATCATGCGAAACTTGACAACACTCTTAGACCTTACGCGGCCATTTCAGGTGACCTCACTATTGCACAAGGATTGCTGCTACAAGGGTGCCGGTTGGTCATTCCAGCATCAATGCAGAAAGACATTCTGGACAAACTGCATGATGGCCATCAAGGGATCACAAAATGCAGAGCACGAGCCAGGTGTTCTGTCTGGTGGCCTGGATTAAGCGGTCAACTACAATGTAAAGTACAACAATGCCCAAGCTGCGCCCAAATGAGAAAACAACCACCAGAGCCATTGATTCCAGATGACACCCCTGAGGGCCCATGGCAGAAGGTTGGAGCTGATCTATTTCATTTGGATAACTCAACTTACCTGGTAATGTTTGACTACTTCTCTAAGTTCATTGAAGTTATCAAGCTCCTCTCCACCACCTCACATGCAGTCGTTGAATGTATGAAATCCTGCCTTGCCCGCCTAGGGGTCCCCCTGCTGGTCCGAACAGATAATGGCCCCCAATTTGCCTCAGACACCTTTCGCTCATTTGCCGACAGCTGGGACTTCACCCATGTCACATCCAGTCCTCTGTATCCTCAAAGCAATGGGGCTGCTGAGCGCGCTGTCCAGACAGCCAAACAGCTTTTAAAAAAGTCACCTGACCCATACCGGGCACTCCTTGCATACCGCTCCACACCTCTTTCTCGCGGATTCAGCCCTGCTGAGTTGCTACAAGGCAGAAAACTTTGTACAACCGTGCCAACTATGCCATCACTCCTGACCCCAGGCTGGCCCGACCTCCAGAATTTTACAGACGAGGACAATCTAAACTAAGACAACAGACCAACTTTAACAGTCGCCACAGAGCTAAGCCCTTGTGTCCACTCCTTCCAGGTGACTATGTGTGGATACGTGACTCCCGCAAAAGAGGCATTGTGCAAGGACAGGCCAACACCCCAAGATCGTATCTGGTTGATATCCAGGGCCAGAAAGTTCGCAGGAACCGCAGACACCTCGCACTTACCCAGCAGCCCCCAGACGCTGCTGATGAGCCTTCCATTCCCGATGACTTCAATGGGGATGCGGGTCCTGGAACTCCTCCACCCACAGGGGATACCCCACCTCCGTCTCCTCCACCCATAGGGGATACCCCACCTCCATCGGGTTCCAGACGATACCCTGAAAGGGTCCGCAATCCTCCTTCATATCTCCAGGACTTTGCAACATGAATAGCTTAAGAACCAAGACACCTCATTGGGTCAGAATAATACCCGAGGTACTTGGTGGAGGGTTCAGGCAGTCACCTTGTCCCTCCAAGCTTACTCTGCTTGCATTATTCGTGTTTCTCTAAAAACAAAACAAAAAGATACATTGTGCATTAGAGATGTTATGTTTGTTAGAGTTTGTTATTTATTAAGCACAGTAAAAAAGTAATGATTTGAAAGAAGGTCATTTGAAATGTTAATAGTAAAGGAATAGTATTCAAAGTCTCTTTAGAAAGGGAGATGTGGTGATAGTTACCCTCCGCCCCGGTAGGGGGCGACGGAGAGTAAACAGAGAAAGGAAAGGAATAAAGAAGCCTCGTGTTGATGGCTGAAGGAATACATCCCGTGTCCGTGTGTTGAGCACATTACAGTGAGGACGAGGTCAAGTAGGTTTTTCCCTCGTGTTGGTTCTCTCACCACCTGTCCCAGGCCCAGATTGGCAGTTATGTCCCCCACCCAGAGTACATTCTGTGCCCTTGCAACTCTCAGTGCTTCTTCCAAGTGGTGTTCAACATGGATGAGTACTGATTCATCAGCTGAGGGAGGGTGGTAGGTGGTAATCAACAGGAGGTTTCCTTGCCCATGAGACTTCATGGGGTCCTGAATCAATGTTGAGAGACTCCCAGGGTCACTCCTTCCCGACTGTATACCACTGTTCCGCCACTTCTGGTGGGTCTGTCCTGCCGGCAGGATGGTGATGGAGGAGTTTGGGACATTGGCATGATTCTGTGAGTATGACTATGTAAGGCTGTTGCTTGACTAGATTGTGGGATGGCTCTCCCAATTTTGGCACAATTCCCCAGATGCTGGTGAGGAGGACTTGGCAGGGTTGACTAGGCTGGGTGTGCCATTGTCGCGTCCGTAGTCAGTGCCAGGTGGTCCGTCCAGTTTCATTCTTATTATTGTGTTTCGTAGTGGTTTGTTACAACTGAGTGGCTTGCTAAGCCATTTCAGAGGGCAGTTGCTGTGGTTTTGGAGTCACATATAGGCCAGACCAAAACAGATTTCCTTCCCTAAAGGGTATTAGTGAACCAGATGGGTTTTCACAACAAGCCAATCGTTTCATTATTACCAATACTGATACTAGCTTTTTATTGCAGATTTAATTAACTGAATTTAAATTTGCCAGCTGCCATGTCAAATCTCTGGATCGAGTCCAGGCCTTTGGATTACTAGCCCAGTGACATTACCACTACACTACCGTTCCTTATGCTGCCATGATTCCTACATTACAACAGTGACTGCACTGAAAAAGAAAGTACTTCATTGGCTATAAAGCACTTTGAGATGTCCTGAGGTATTTCTATAGCGTCTTTCACAAGTCCTTTTTCTTTTATATTTTGGAGGGAATGGCAAGTGGACAGAATTTTAAGATGTGAGCTATATTGTAAATGCTAATCTAATCTACATTGGGTACTGTGGGCTACATGTACACAGTGACACAGGGTAGTGTGGGCTACGTGTAGGCAGCAACTAAGGTAGGTAGGAACCAGTTTTTGAGAGTCAAGTGTTAAAACTATGACTGGAACTTGGTTGCATAAAATTGAAACGGATGCACAACATCTTGTAAAGCCAACTCTATACATTTCTATTGTATGCTATTTAACACCCAATCAAATCAGTCTTGTTATAATGGTGTAGCTTTATACAACCAGAAATCAGATTCAGTTTATTTATTGCAGTATATTGTACTTTACATCCTTCATTGTTTTGACAGCAAGCATAATTAGTCCAGATGAATTACATTGACAGAACATCGCTGCCTGTTTGCATTTAGAAGTCAAGAATAAAAGCTTCACATGGGACAGCTTTTGCTTTTCACATATAAAAGTTCGTAAGGACGTAGTCCAAAGCCTCTGGATTCGCATGGTAATTCATCCCCTGCCCCCAAACACAAGCTCACTAGAGTTCGATAGCCAGTCAATAATTGCAGCATCAAAATGGCTTTTGTCGCCATATGGGTGGTTTTATTGGCCAACAGAAAGGCATTATTCCAGTGCCAATTTCTGTTTAGTCATTAATCCTTTTGTTTGTAGAAATGTGATCATCATTGTTGCAGTATACAGGTTAGCAAGCACCACTATACTGCCAGATCATTAAAGAGTGAAAATCCCACTGGAAATCCTTGCCTCTAAACATCTAGGCTGATATCTGGTCAAGAAACTTACAGGGAACATTTACATCTTTCCACTAACTTGAGATTCTTTTAATCTAAAACATAGGGTTACAAAACACTGTGGAATACTGCCATCTCATTCTGTCAGTAACAATGAGACTCTTGCATTCGAACTGTAGAAATATGGGAAATATTTTCTTGTAATGAAATTTACCAGTTTTATTAATTATAAGCCACAAAACCCACTATAAAAAGTTGCCCCGGTGTAAAAATCACACCAACTCCACGAAACAAAACTAGGTCAAGGCCCCATATTTAGGGGGCATTAAAAATGCATGTGACTTATACATTGGACCTTACAATATGTTTTTAAATTGTTATTTACCTTTCTATCCTTTACTCTCCCTGTTTCACACTCCATTTGGCCCAGACAAGGATGACTGACAGGAGAGCTTCTTTCTACATCTATCAACTCAATCACAAATAGGTGCAACCCTAGTTTTTCTTTGGATTGTTTATAGATTAGTGCCTCGCCTCATTGCTCAAAAACCTAGCTGATTTGAATGGAAGTCAATCACTAGTTGTGCTTGTATCAGTGGCTCATCAATCTGCTTAAGACAGTCTTTTTTAATGTTGTGAATGATTATAGTGGTACAGACTGAGACTACTTCTACATTGGTTTATCTTCGCTATTCATAAGGCTTAGTGGAAGGCTGGCAGTGTGTGACAGGGCATCCAGAGGACATCAGATCAGAACAGCAGAGCTCAAGTTTGTCAGCAGAACTGCATATATTGTCCCCTCAGCTGATGTTTGTGTTTTTTTCCCCCTGATGCTGCTGGTCCATGCTATAACATCGAGCCTCAGTGAGTACCAGCTTGTGAGGTCGGAGGTCATCAGTAGAGTCAAAATAGAGGACATGCTTCTAATATTGCACTAGAAAGTTTCCATGCAATTTCTGGTAGCAGAGAAAGGGAACTAGGTAACCAAAACAATAATACAAAATACTCCTTTTTTTTAAAAAAGTACATAAATACAATTTATATATATATTTTAAATAGTCAACATTGTTATACAGCATAATGGACCTGAATGAAGGTGAAGTTTCTTAAAATGATTTTAAGTCAGAGTCTTGCAACTGTTTTATACTGAAGCCGATGAATACAACTAAGGTTAACACTGAAACAGCCAATACAGATCTATGCCACCATAATGAAAGCTACAGGCAAGAACATGAGACACCTGTAAATACAGGACATAAATGGTGATCACCCATTGAGTTTTATAGCAGAGATTTAACACATTTACATCTTTTGGAAAAATAACCTCCATCAGAATGAGATTTGACAAAATGAACATAGGTCATCTCTGAAACTTCCTCCGCCTCTTTCTACACAGTTTGCTGTCCACCTCTTCGACAACATCTGGTGGGTCTGGTACAACAAACCCATTGGTAAGTTGATAATACACTACTGTAGAGTCCGAGTCAACGACAGCCAGGATGAGCTCCTTTTCACTTTGGTTACAGATACACTCCATGATTCTTCTAATCCTAAAAAAAAATCAACAAATGTTAAGATACACTGGGATCTTCCAGGTTGCCTAATCTATGTGAGGAACTAGATTCGCACAATTGTGTTTTGACCGCATCTCCCAAACTCGCGACCTCTTCCACCTAGAAGGACAAGGGCAGCAGGCACATGGGAACACCACCACCTCCAAGTTCCCCTCCAAATCACACACCATCCTGACTTAGAAGTATATCGCCGTTCCTTCATCGTCGCTGGGTCAAAATCCTGGCACTCCCTACCTAACAGCACTGTGGGAGTACCTTCACCACACGGAGTGCAGTGGTTCAAGGCGGTGGCTCACCACCACCTTCTCAAGGGCAATTAGGGATGGGCAATAAATGCTGGCCTTGCCAACGACGCCCTCAGCCCATGAATGAATAAAAAAATACAGAAAAGCCCTAGAGTGGTCATGCATTAGGATACTTTCATGTTGTTATGATTTCTTGGACCCAAATAGATAGCGGACAAACTCCGAACACACCTAAATAAGAGAAAGTCAAAACAGATAGCTTTGAATTATCCAAGGTCAAATTTTGTGAGGGATTCAGTGCTCATTCCTCAAAAGTACCATCGTCTACATTTGTATTTTTTTCATAAATCAAAAAGCCATGGATTATTTTACAAACTAAAATTAACAAAAAAAAATTGTGACTGACCGATCACTCAGTTTAAATGAATAAGAGAAATAGAAATTTCTGCACAGGTTGAATAAGCTCCCACTGGTTTCAGAAAAGGAAAACCTATTTACATTGCTTAATAGGATCTGACTGTGCAACACCTTATTTGGAAGGGTATAGACACTGCATTAGAGAACGCTGCAAAAATGAGCTCCCTGGCACTGATTCCTCTGACAAAACTTACTGATGACGGACGTTTGCAAAAGGCATTTGCAAGAGAAAGTCATAAGAATGGCTGATGTGAAAAATTCAATGCCCACATTAAGATAAACTTGTTTAGATTAAGGTACAAGCTTTGAGCACAGTGGAGCAAGTTTTATTCTGCAACGGAACAGACCATATCTGAAGTGAAACTGCTTGATGCTGGCACTGAATGCCCATATTGGAAAAGTGTTCCATTTACCAACATTTATTTCTAATCATGATGAGAAATTTTCTCCTCAAAATTACAAATCCGAAGGTATGTAATCCCAGATTAATCGCTTCCGTTATAAATTTTGGGTCTACAATAGATATTTTCTAGGGTTCAGCGTCACTGGTCACTCCCGCAAGCAGACCTTGCATTACTATGATCTTTAGAGTAAATTTACTGCCGAATATCTAGTTAGACAATAGTGTGATCGGTGGATTCTAACAATATGGCCTCTCGTGTGCACTTGACTCTCTGATCTTCCCGCACCATCAAGTACCTTCTCTTATCCTTCGGTAATGAGATTGATGAACATTCCAGTGAGATGATGCCAGTTGTAAACCAGTAGATGGGTTTATTTTACATTAAGTATATGAATGAACAGAATACAGTTTTTGGTAAAATTCAAACTTTGCCCTTTGATATGGGCCTAACTCGCTTTACAAGCCAACAATCTCTAAATTGACTGGCACTAACTTTAGAACATGAGACATCCATCTCATTCCTACCATTCCAGATTCAAAAATAAACCAAGACTGCCTTTTCCAGAGAGAGAGGGAGAGCGAGAACGAGAGAAAGAACGAAAGCGAGAAAGACAAAGAAAAAGAATGATCTTTGACCCCTTCCTCAGCTTTCTGCATAGAGGATTGGCTTGCTGAGCTGTCAATCAAACTCCTTGACTTGAATGAAAAACCTAGTCATCGGTCAGGGAGCTCTGGCAACTAACTGTTTAGATCAGCCCCCTGCTGAGCGCCATGAATATAAAGCATTCCAACATTAAAGCTGCAGATATCTCGAGGTTGTGTTGGACAAGCCCCATTGTATCAAACTGATTTGATATGTGAGAATCCAGATGACTGATTCATCTGGTATCCTAAAATTATTGTCCTGTACAACATCACAGATACATTGGGCCGTATTTTGCAACCCCTACAGGTACGTACGAGGTGCGAAGCACATGTGCTAAAACCCGGAACTTGCGCTCTGTCAAGAAGCTTCTTGACAGATCATCTGTATCCCCGGGAAAAGGGCCTCCGCGGGTGGAGAGGTTGTTATTTGCCCAACTTCTGCCCGCTGAATGCCCGTGAAATTCCTACTCCTGGTAAAAGATAGAAAAATAAAATTATATCACTCAGTTATACATTAAAAACCCTGTCCAATAAGGTAAGTTTATTTTTAGCCCCGTTAAAATATATATTTTTTTCAAAAAATTAAATTTGTTTAAAATATTTAATTAAAAGGCATTTAAATATGTAATTTTAAAACATTTATTTCAAGTGTTCGTGTATTTTTTAAGTGATCCCCATTCACACTTAAGGGGATTCCGTACGCAACTCCCATAAGTATGAATGGGGATTCCCTTCTTTTATTGGTTGGGCCGGCCCACGTGATCACAGGGGCGCTTGCGAACTGCATGCGCCCCTGGGATACGTGGGCCTCTACCCGTGCGGACCCGGAGAGTCCCAGGAGCGCAATTCTCCGTACCTCCGGGACCACCAGGTAAATTCGTAGATCTTTTACAGGTCGGAGGCATCTGCCCGCGGGAAGCCTCCAATCGCAAATTTTGGGCCATTGCGTTTTCTCTGATGGTTAATCCTTTTGTGAACTGAATTTAACTTCTTAACGGCATAGTATAAATTAAACCAAAATCCCTTCCTGGTCAAATAGGCAAAAATCTTAAAACATTACAGCTTGGAAAAGAAAATTCCAGACCCATGCTCTGGAATTCCCTCCCTGAACCTCTCCACTTCCTCCTACAAGATCCTCCTTAAAACCCACCTTTTTGACCAAGGTTTTGGTCATCCTCCTTTGGCTTGGTGTCCATTTTTTCTTCAGATTATGTCTCCGAAAACCCTGTGGCACATTTCTCTATGTTAGGGTGCCAAATAAGTGCAAGTTGATGTTGATAAACATCCCAATGAGAAAATGGCTTAAATCTCCAACAAAACATTTGAGATGACCTTGTGACGACATTAAAACCACCTCAGCTATTTCACATATTTTGATTTTATCCTAGATCATTAGCATTTAAAATCAATTGAAACACACTATGCAAATGTGAAAAACAAAGCATGGTCAAACAGAGAATAGTGAATACAAGCAACCTAGGAAAAGTTAAGAGGAGCTGCACAAATAGCGGAGGAGTGCTTCATCAAATGAAGACTACTAGCATCCAAGCAAAGAACAGTCCACTTGTACTACAACAACTACTACACCCACTACAACTAGCATTTATATAGCACCTTTAACGTAGTAAACCGTCCCAAGGTATAAATCAAAGAGCTCGTTGAAAGACCTGAAAAGGAGGAAACTATGATACAACAACTCAGATACAACAACTCAACAAGAGCTATTGCTATTTTTGGAAGAGATATGTATAATTGAAAATGGAAAGAAAGTAGCTATTCTATCAATGGTAGTACTGGATCCAATTTAAGTCATGTATTCATAGCAAACTACTTTTCGCTTAATCCGTGCAAACATGTGGAAGAGACCAAATGATTGAATCAAAAATCAGAAATTCATCATTATACCAAAAGGTTTCTCATGGAATGCAGTAATTACCAATTAGCTGGATTAGTCATGCAGAAAGTACTGCTAATTAGGATATTTGAAAAGAAGCAGTAACATTTTTTTGAAGGGTCTGCTTCATCATTTGGATTATATTTGGATTTTCAAAAGTCAGAGCATGTGCTGAAGGGTGACCCATGGTCTTTAAAATTCTGAAGGGGTTTGATATAGTAGAGATAGAGAATATGGGCAGGATTTTCATTGGGCCATGGAGGCGGGATTGGAGGCGTGTGGGGAGTTAAAATCTCGAAATTGGGGGGCACGAACCCATCCTGCCCCCAACCCACCTCCATGCTAGTTTCAAAGGAGGCAGATACCCGACCTGTGCTGGGACCCGCCTCCCCGAGGCGGGAAGGGGATTAGTGCCAATTAACTGCCTGTTAACTGGTAGTTAACAGGCAGTTTTAGCCTAATCCCTATTTTTATTCCTGAAGTGTGGGATTCCCGACAGCTCCAAACCACGCCAAGTTAGCGAGGCGGGCCGTCGGGCTGAAGAACTTGGAGGGTTCGAATTGTCCGGTGTTCAGGTGAGTGATGGGCGCATGAGTGAAGAGGTAAGTGTTTTTGGTGTGTGTAAAGTGTTTAAAGAAGTTTTACTTACCTTTACAGCCTTCCTTCCTTCAGGTCTCGGGAGTCCTTTATCTCACTGGCACAGAAAGCAGAATGGCTGCGAGCTGTCAAAAGTTGCAGCATTCAGCTTTCTGTTCTGGAGAGATCTCTAAATCAGCCTGAGAGGAAGGAATTAACTTAGTGTACAGATTGTCAGTGTTTGACAGCTTCAAAGAGCTGTCAAACGCTGATATTTCATCTGTCAAAAGCTCTTGACAGATGAAATGTCAATCTGTGACATCACCTGTTGCCGGGTGGCCCTTAATTGGCCTGCTGAGCCCACTGGGCAGGCTCAACAAGATCAATCAAGTGAAAATCGCATGGGTTGGCCACAACTTGATGGAGGCGGGACTACACACCTCCAGAATCAAAATCCAGCCCTATGTCTCCCACCACCCACCCTCCCCCTCCCCACACCAGCCATGTAATCTCCTGAGAGGCAAACAAAAAGGGCTAAGAAGGGAAAAAATACTCTTGAAAATTCCTCTTCCACCCCCTCATGCAATCGAAACCAGTCCAGGAGATCACATGGACCAAGTGATATCTGTCCCTCTCCTTCCCCACCACCCCCACCCCACCTCAAGGAAAAATTGCATTTTTGTAACTATCTGTGCAAGCATACATCCAGCATGCAAGAGTAGATTGTCTAAAATTAATCTATGGTCCCCACCACAAACTCCGCTCCCTAGCCACTGACTCCATCTCTCAGCCTGGTCACTGTCTGAGGCTGAACCAGACCATTCGCAACCTAGGTGTCCTATTGTGACCCCGAGATGAGCTTCCGACCACATATCTGCTCCATCACCAAGGCAGCCTACTTCAAACTCCGTAACATTGTCCATCTCCGCTCCTGCCTCAGCTCTTCTGGTGCTGAATCCCTCATCCATGCCTTTGTTACCTCTAGACTTGACTATTCCAATGCTCGCCTGGCCGGCCTCCCATCTTCACCCTCCATAAACTTGAGCTCATCCAAACCTCTGCTGCCCGTATCCTAACTCGCACCAAGTCCCGTTCACCCATCACCCCTGTGCTTGCTGAACTACATTGGCTCCTGGTCCTACAACACCTCGATTTAAAAATTCTGATCCTTGTTTTTAAAACCCTCCATGGCCTCGCCCCATCCTATCTCTATTACTGCCTCCAGCCCTACAACCCTCCGAGATCTCTGCGCTTCTCCAATTCTGGCCTCTGGCCTATCCCCGATTTTCATCGCTCCACCATTGGCCACCGTGCCTTCAGCTGCCTCTGCCTGGGCCCTAAGCACTGGAATTCCTTCCCTAAGCCTCTCTACCTCCTCATTTAAGATGCTCCTTAAAACCTACCTCTTTGACCATGTTTTCCTGTCCTCATATCTCTGTGTGGATCGGTATCAAATTTTGTTTTTATGACATTCCTGAGAAGCACCTTGGGATGTTACTGTGTTAAAGGTGCTATATAAATGCAAGCTAATCTCCACTAAATACATTAGCACATGTCTCAACAGGAGCACCAAGCCTCAGCAAAATTACAATCAAAACAAATCTGACAATGTGGCCATAATAGCATAACTTTCCCCTCTACGGCTATGGCCTAGATACTAACATTGGCACAGAGTGAAAGGAGGTGGGTCGGCTGGTCTAGGGCCAGAGTAAGCTTTTTGTTTCCTCTGAATATCTCCAACAAGGGACACTACTGTAATGATTTAATACCAGTGCAAGGAGTGCCTTTCCTTCCAATTTCAGAGTTGAATTTTAAAAATTCAAGCTGCCTTACATAGATTTGTATAAAATGACAGTGTAAGCTGGCTTTTGAATCACAGCAAGTTTTCACTGTCTTCATTAGCCCATTTACTACATTTCACAGGACACCCAGTGAAATATTGTCCCAGATATTCCTGTCAAAATAATGGTGAGGCTAACAGTGCCTGCAACTTCAGATGAGAGGGGCAGATGGGAGATTAAACTCAAATATCAAAAAGTTGGTGTCCGAATTGCGCAAAAATGGCATCTCGCTGTTTGGCTCATCATTGACACGCATTGAATGGCCTGAAGTTGCTGTATTTGTGCAGTAGATACGAACTAAACTCGCCACAGAAAGTTAAGTCTTGTCCATTCCACTTGTCTGTACCTTTTTAACAATGTGATAAGTGTTTATTACTGCCAATCAACCTCTCTGACACTGAAAATTAACTATTAAAAGTCTGGAGTCTCATTCCTTCAGGTTTTAATTGTCGTTGGAGATTTTAAAAATGTCACGTATAAAATTAAAAATGTTTTTTTTTTTACTTTTGCTTTCTGTCTCTTTTCTCTCTCTCTTAATCCAATCTTTCTTTCCCTCTCTTTATTTCTCTTCCTGTACCTGATTTGACATTGAATTCACCCACTCTAATTTACACTTTCTTCTCAGTTCTTGCGCTGTTAATTTCACAATCCTTCAATCTGATTGGTTAAGGAGATACACAGCTGCTTGTCCTGTTCGCTCAGGTTCAAAATGCCCTGTTTCCCTCATTGTGACGATATCAGCTCGCATTTTCAGCAACTTGGCACACAAAAATTTAAAAAACCTTAACGTGCAAGGGCAAGTCTAACTAATGGCAGACTGCGTTAGATGCCCAGCTACAGCAAAATTTGGCCCATTATAAACCCTTATAGTTAATAATGGAAATGCTGCATAAAGATGATCAGATTGGATCTAATTGGGTGTTATACAGCTATGGTTGGATAGCCACCCTCAGTTCTGCTGAGCTCCAATTATTAATACGCCAGAACTTTGACATTTTAGAGATCAGAAATGGACAGCAAATCACCATCAAATAAACAATTGGTGGAAAAAAAAAGTTAAACTATTACTACAGTCAGCATTGTTACTGCAAAATACTACCTGGATTGGTAGGATGTGGAGTTACACCTTCGATTCCCTGCTCCTGATCTCAGCTTTAACCCCACTGCAGCTTCTGACACACGCCATCTGCTTCCAATGCCTTGCCTCTGTTGTCCAGCTCTGTGGGATTGCCCTCATTTTAACCTATACATCACATCCGAATGGCAGATTTTCCTGTACTTTTTAACCTCTCACCTAGCTGATTTTTGCACACAGCACGTCACATCTACTGTGTGAGAATAAAGCTTTGCCAAAGTGCTATATTTATCTACTGTTCTTCTTCCAATGCAATGCTAATTCTTTCCAAACTGCAGAAAAAAATACCTGGCATACATTAATAGAAATAAATTAATACTCAAAGGATTAATTAAAATTAAATTAAATGACCTGCATTCATGCCTGTAATTTGTCCAAATTACTTAATATTTACATTCACAGCTAACTAGGAAGAGATTTATGTTGTGTTGTACATGTACATGGATCTATGTATTGTGCATACATTTAAGAAACATGAACAACAAGGAAGAGGTAGCTGCTCCGTACCGTCGCAAACACTGGAATATAAACTCAGGCTTCTCATTGATAGTGCCAGCTTTTGCCCAGCAATTCCACCATTTATTAGCTAACTAGCTGAAGTGCCCGGCGGTGCCGAGGCTTTTTCGAGGGCATGTTGTTGTTGGAAGAGAGAGAGAGAGAGCGACTGGGGGGGGGGAGGGAGGGAGGGGGGGGGAGGGAGGGAGGGCGGGGGGGAGGGAGGGCAGGGGGGAGGGAGGGCGGGGGGGGAAGGGAGGGCGGGGGGGGAAGGGAGGCTTTTTCGAGGGCATGTTGTTGTTGGAAGAGAGAGAGAGAGAGCGACGGGGGGGAGGGGAGGGAGGGCGGGGGGGAAGGGAGGGCGGGGGGAAGGGAAGGGAAGGGGGGAGGGGGGAAGGGAAGGGGGGAGGGGGGGAAGGGGGGGAAGGGAAGTGGGGGGGGAGGGGGGAGGGAGGGGAGGGGGAGGGGGGCGCGGGGGGGGAGGGAGGGCGGGGGCCCCCCCGAGGGTCGTGCCCCCCCCCACCGAGGGTCGCGGCCCCCCCCCCCCCGAGGGTCGCGGCCCCCCCCACCGAGGGTTGTGGCCCCCCCGAGGGTCGCGGCCCCCCCCGAGGGTCGCGGCCTCCCCCCACCAAGGGTCGCGGCCCCCCCCGAGGGTCGTGGCCCCCCCCCGAGGGTCGCGCCCCCCCCGAGGGTCACGGCCCCCCGTGGGTCGCGCCCCCCCGAGGGTCGTGGCCCCCCGTGGGTCGCGCCCCCCCGAGGGTCGCGGCCCCCCCAAGGGTCGCGCCCCCCCCCGAGGGTCGCGGCACCCCCCCCGAGGTGAAGACCGCCGATTGCAGCTGTGCGAGGCGGCCGGGGGGGCCGGTTGCCAGGGTGACGCTTGGCGGCCCCCCCGAGGGTCGCGGCCCCCCCCGTGGGTCACGCCCCCCCCCCGAGGGTCGCGGCCCCCGCAGAGGGTCGCGGCCCCCCCCCCCCGAGGGTCGCGCCCCCCCCCCCCGAGGTGAAGACCGCCGATTGCGGCTGTGCGAGACGGCTGGGGGGCCGGTTGCCAGGGTGACGCTTGACGCTCAGCAAGCCCCGCCCCCCGGCCGAGCCAGAGAGAGACGCCGCGTCTCAGCTCCTGCTGCGCGTGCACCCTAGCGGCGCTGGGCTGAGGCTCGGCCCTCCAGCCTTCGAGTGGGGCCGGGAGGTGCCTAGCTCAGGCGTGGGTGCGAAGGAGAAGCCGAGGCTTCGAGGCCTACCTGGAAAAACGGGGAAAGGTAGGAAAATTAATGAGATTAGATAAGTTAATTCGTTTCTAAATCATTTTTTTTTAAAACAATATGTGTTTTAAAAGCAACGTTTTTTTTAAAGACGCAGAAAGCGGGAAAAAGAAAGGAAAAGTTTGGAATCAAGATGGCGGCGACTCACCTCGGTTCAGAACGATAAGGCCCGGCCACACACGCACCGATTGGCCCGGCGGCACACGCCAGCAACCCGGCGTACGATTGGTCGAGGTCACTCTGTCGCTAATGAGCGGATAATGAGATGCTAATGAGCGGAACGTTGAAGGTTTTTGGGATACCGCGGGCGCGATTTTAGCCCGGCCGAAACGTAAATACGCTTAAAACCGTCTCGGAAGCGTAAGCTTTCTTTGGAGGTAACGCGCGTGTAGGTACGCCCTGTAACTTTCGAGTGCCTACCCGACAGACGCACACGCGATGACAGACAGAATGACAGACAGAAGTACCGATTTATATATATAGATACACAATTCCTGCTCTAGTAATTATAGGGAGTGACTGTTGCAGATCCTTTGCACAAATGTGGATTATTAGCTACAGGTTGTAAAATGACAAACAAAGGCAATCTGAAAGGATGGAGATTGATCAGGAACAAAGACAAGGTTTAAATGGTTGGCTTTTCACGTCGTAACTACAATTTGTTTCTATTTATGTATAATCTAGAGATTTAAAAGGTCATTGCAAATCCTCAGATGTTAGAAGCAATACTGTACTTTGTGTATGTAACTGTAAAAACTAAATTAAAGCAGTGTCTACCCAAAGTCAATTTCTTTGAAATGTAGACAATGTGTCCTCAGATGCTTTATTTAAAACTTCTGCAGAATTTGCAATTTTTAAGACTTAAGACACAGGATATGCCTGTGGTGACACTGAAACCAAGTATTAAGCCAAGAACATGGAGTTCAACTGCATCATCTCACCAGCACAACCTCTGGCTGTGATCATCTTACATAGAACCTACAGCACAGAAACAAGTCATTCAGCCCAACTGGTCTATGCCAGTGTTTATACTCCACATGAGCCTCCTCCCGCACCAATTACCTCTTCCCACCCTGTCCCCATTTCGGTCTATACCCTTCTCCCTCATGTTAACTCAGCAGAGACCAAGGATTAAACCTTGGATCCACCTAACCTAAGGGCAGCACGGTGGCATAGTGGTTAGCACTGTTGCCTCACAGCGCCAGGGACCCGGGTTCGAATCCGGCCTCGGGTGACTGTCTGTGTGGAGTTTGCACATTCTCCCCGTGTTTGCGTGGGTTTCCTCCGGGTGCTCCGGTTTCCTCCCACAGTCCAAAGATGTGCGGGTTAGGATGATTGGCTATGATAAATTGACCCTTAGTGTTAGGGGGATTAAATACGTGGGGTTACGGGGATAGGGTGGGATATGTGTTGGTGTAGGGGTTACGCCCCGCCCCCCCACCCCTCACCACCAAAAAAAACAGATTAACTGGTCAGTTATCTCATTTACTATATGAAAAATGGCTACAGTTCAAAAAGTAATTTGTTGCATGCAACATTTTTTGCAATGTCCTGAAGTGTTGATAAGGCATTATATAAATGTAAATTATTTTTGTTAAAGAACAATGACAGTGGGCAAAAGCAATAAACATGGACCAGTAGGGAAATATGACTACCTTGTTACACCCTTGAGATTTTCACTTAAAAGACACCACAAGAGGGGTTTTAAATGAAAAACATTTGATGTAGGTCTAACTCAGGGAAAAGTGTGCATTATACATATTAAAAATAAGAGAGGAGAAAGATTGAATTCAACTTGAACCTGAACATGTACTCAGCCGAACCTGATCCAGCAAAATAAAACTCAGAGGTTCTTAGACTCACGATAATCAGAGAAGTGCTCTGAAACATTTCCATAATCAGCACTCCATGACACCTGCTGCACGCACTACAATGCACGGAGTCTCGTTATAGTTAGGAAGTTCTGGGAACTGGGAAGAGCATTATACCGTGAACCTCAGGGGGTGGGTAAAAAAACAAAGATCACAACTACAAAGAGGAGCCCCTTTGAGAAAACAGCATATCATTTAGGAACATCAAAAAAGGAAAAACTCATACAAAGTAGTGACTCACAGACAAACAATCTCACATTGAAGCTTCATAAGAGTTAGAGAGTTACAGAATGAATGGCTTTAAGATGTTTTACTGAAATGACCAGATTCAGTATCACAGAACAGATATAAATATCAATTAAGAACACAGATGCAGTGCCTCTAACTAGAAACAGGTCACTCAGAACGCAAAGCCTCACTGTGTTCGGTGAAGCACAATGCTCAATTGTGAGCACATGTTGTGAAGGGGCTACCTTAGTCTGCAATTGAAACCAGGAGCTGGAAGTGGCTTGCACTGTGCAGTCAAACAGGCCATCTCCAGATCATAAACCTCTTAGTGAAATATTACCCGAAACTTCTTCTGATGCACAATGTCTTCATGCTTTCAACTGTAAATATTTGACAAATGGGATGTCATAGCTATTGCTTTCAATTTGCTGCGGTTTTGAAAATTGTAGAAATAAACCATGTTCAGACAGAATTGAGTGGTACACGTTTTGGAATGAATACACGGTACAAATATGTAGTCGGTGGGAAAATAAACATTTCACTTAAGAATTTAACATCAAAATGACTTATTAACAAGATGGGCACAAATAACAACTGGTTTTAGGCTTTCGATTTCTATTGACTTCAATTAAATTTGCTACCAATATAAAACTTGAATCTGGGTCAAATGAAAACTCAAAAGTTCTACTGGTTAGTTAATGAAACTAGCAATTTTTTATCTCATCGTTTCTGGTTTCCATTAACTATGATTCTGTATTTCATAGTAACAGGGTAATCCATTCTGTCCACTTCTTGCACCATTTCCAAGTTTCTATACTGCTCTATCCTCCTGACCAGATCATTAGAACTTTAAACATTGCAAGTTAGAAAAGATGACTCAACGTGGGCTATGATTAACCTCTCCATAAATTTCAGCAAAACACATGTAAAAGTGGGCGTCAATAGAAAAACTTAATATTTATCTGCATGCTCCGTTTAGCGAAAAATTAGTAAAAAGTTAGTTTTCAATATTCAGACCTTCAAGATCAATAATAAGGAATTTGTGCAGCATTCTGCATCTGCCGTCAAATCAAAAAAAGTTTTTTACTCCAAGTCAGACTCAGCAGAAGTGAGTTTAACAAAGGAGAAGAATTTGAAGCATCACCACAGCAGAGTTAAAAGTGAATAGTACAGAGTTTTTTTGGGGTCAGAGAGCATAGCATTCATTAGTAGGTATCTCACAGGAAGACAGAGGGTATAGTGGGTACAATGTTAGACAGAAGGCCTACTGCACCAAAGGTAGCTACCTGAGCATAACAAGATGAACAAAGCATGAAGAGGCTCAGGTTCAGCAAGAAGGCACTGATGGAGATGTGTCAACTATTCCAATGAAGACCTGCAGGGACAGTCAAGCATCTGCAATGAACTACCAGTAGCAGTTGTGCATGTGTCTGAAGTGTGCCCTTAGTTGAAGAAATAGCACCAGTCGCTGGCTGTACAGTCAACTGGCAAGCTGCAAGGGATATAGAAGGCATGTAATATGTAATAAACTGATTCATCGGCATCAGTGCAAGGGATCCACTTTGGTGGACTCATTGCTTTCAGAAGCAGTGCCAAATGTGTAGGACTATGTGATGGGACAGAACTGATGCTGACATGAATCTCAACTGGCTGCTCCTGTGCTAATCTCTGCCTGCCATTGCTTGAGGGCATGTCCCCAAGGCCCACCAATCTTTGTACAGAACAATAGCATCTACAGTTCTCAGGCTCCCTCAGTCATGGTTGTCTGCATCTGTCCATCAAGAAAGTTAAAGCTGCCAAAGCCCAAAGCCTCTATAGCAGAAGTGGGAACATTCACGAAAGATGCTCCCACCATGCCTACTGTCTACGCATCTGGAGGTCTCTGCTCGAAGATGCCACTGTGGCTCAGTTGGTAGCACTCTCGCCTCTTGAGTTAGAAAGTTGTGGGTTCAAATCCCACGCCAGAGATTTGAGCATAAAAACCTTTTTCTGCATTGGCATTAATTAAATTGCATTCTCGGAAATCGTACATTTTAAAAGAGGAAAGTACGGCCCTGCTTAGCAGCAAGACTGATTTAAAACGCACATAATGCAACACTTATTTCGCTCGGTAATAAAAATGCTTTTTTTTAAAAATTTTAAAAGTCTTTACTATGTATTTGCTGGACCTTAGAGACTAAGACCAACAGGGTTCAAATCACTGGTGTGAATACATTGATTGTCATTACCCAATCACAGCCAAAAATGATCCTCAAGACAGTATTGAGGTAGACAAGGTGCATCAGATGGGAGGGGAGGGTCATCAATTCTAATGGAACAAAGACGATTTACCTCAAATAATAAATCAGGACTATGAAGATATTTAGACCTACTCTTACTGGAACATTTTGCTTTTGTTTTAGTGTTTAATTCATTGTCACTTCTCTTCCAGAATGCCCACCTTGAAGAAGTTCTGCTCTTCTCTCCGATGGGATTTCTGTTTCTCTTACCTTGTTCACCTTCATTACTTTCTGTTCCCTGCTCGTGTTTGATCAGGTATCTACTAAGTCACTTTCACAACCACATCTCTTTGCTCAGCAGTGCAGTATTTTGCTCACTGGAATTCAACACGGTGAACTTGGCCTCCCAGTTTGTTTTGCTAACTCAATTAAGTCTTCACCTAACTCTGCTAGAAATTCCAAACATCAGAATCTAATCTAATTTTAAATAAAAATATTATGGTATTCCAAGAAGGGCAATTCCTAGATAGTCCCCCGCCCTGCAATGTACATCATGCTGAGATACAAGGGAGGCATGGGAAATGCTTTGAAGTGCCTTATAAGGTTTCATTATTTTAATGTCACCTTGAGCCAGAAGAGGCTTAAAAATATATGAATGGTAAATTAAAAATAACACGTTCATATTACATTTTAGCAACAGCACCTCCTTGATGAGGAGGCAAATACAATAGTGAATCAATGGACACGTATGGAGCTTCAGCATGTCTTACAATAGCGTCCTCCATTGAATTTTGCATGGCTAAAAACCACACAATCTAATAAGCTGTAAGTAAACGGGGGGAGAACGGAAGGGTGAGTTGCTGCATCTGATGAATCTGATACTCAGTACTAATTATCCGTGCGATTCTTACATAGCGTTTGCTCCGAACAGATTCCTACCTGATTAGGTTGGTTAAATTGATAATTATTACAATGATTTCACAGCAAAAAATATTCACACTCAATCAGATCACACGGGTTTTGTTACAAGCAGAGTCACCTCTCAAGTACAACAGCTAAAATGCAGTGCAAGCTTTTTACCAACTGAAACAGTGGTTTAAATACAAAAGCGAGTGCAATCAACATGTACTCGATATTGTACAATGTATTTATAGTAAGGAACTAGAATTAAAAATATGACCTTTACCAGGCACTAGTGATGAGTCAGCAGTGGCAAAGATCCAAAGGCACAGATTCCAACAAATTAGACGTGCATCACCACGCTGAGTGTCCAATTTCCCTGTGCATGGGTGAGAAGATGCATTAGGAGAACAAACCTTTTATATTCCAATTGTGTACCCAAAGGTCAGGTTACTTAATGGATTAGTAATTGGATTTTCGGAGATCTAAAGACTTATTTCTAACAAATTTTTCACAAAACACTACTTTAAATCAATTTATCTGACACACATCTACCAAAAAGATAAAGGAAAATATATTTTTTAACAATACTCCCCCCCTATCTACTGGAAAGTCGGTCTGGGTTTTAAAAAGAGGGGGTATTCCACTATGGAACTAAACATCCCAGGGGAGATTTTTCACTTCTGTGCTGCCAAACCTATAATTTTCCACCTATTAAAAAAACAGACAGAAAAATCACAGGCTGGGGAGTGCAGCAGCATAAAATCACTGCCACATTTTTAGCAAATTTGGCGGAGGGGTGAAGAGAGAGAGAGAAAAGTGATACACTGGTCAGCATAACAACTAGACACAATTCTCATGAAATTGACCCTTACAGATACAGTAGAAAATCACAAGGGAATTTATCGCAAAGGTGAACTCCCGACCCTTTCCACGGACTGATGCATGATTTAGGATCATGGCTCAGCGACTGTGTTCGAACCTCTGCACACCTAGTAAGAGGGCAAGGTGCCAACACTATCCGAGAAAGAAGTGTGCGGGCAGGAGGAAGTTTTACGACTGACATTCTGTATGGACCTTCTGGACCAATAGAGAATGCGCAGGTGCAACTACAGCAGCTCGTGCCCCTGACATAAACCTTAAGATATGACTGAAGTGGCAGCAACGTCTGTGGTGTTGACCCGGGAGGAATTTTAATCTTAAAAAAAAAACAGGTGGGTTGGGGTCGTGTGGGAAATTACAGTGTTAAAAATCAGAATCCAATCCACCCACTTCTGGTTTTAACAGAGGCGGGGTGGGCTGCCAACCCACTCCCGGGAGGCGAGTTGTCTATTTAAATATTAAAATGGCCCGGATTTTCCGATCAGAGGCTTCCTGCGTGCGGATGCCTCTGATCGGGAAAAATCTACGAACTTACCTGCTGGCTCTGTAGGTCCCGAGACTTCCAATCCTGGGCCTCTTCTGGTGCGTGGGCACAGAGGCCCAGGTATCCCAGGGGCGCAGGCGGTTCACAAGCATCCCTGGGATCACGTGGGCCATAGGGAACCAATCAAAGAAGGGAATTCCCGTGCACACTTTTGACAGGTCTCTCCGCATAGATCTGTCAAAAGTGTGAATGGGGATCACTTAAAAAAGTTAAACATTAAATATATTTTTTTTTAAATCATGTATTTAAAATTAATTAAATTAAATGTTTTAAACAAAAGTCTAATTTTTGGAAAAAAAAATTAAAGTTTTTTTTACGGGGCTAAAAATAAACTTACCTTTTTTAAAAAAGTATTTTTAAATTATAAATGAGTGAGAATTTTTTTTTTTACTTTTTCAAACTCTTATGCTGGTAAAAGCAGGCCTTACGCTTTTACCAGTCGTAAGATTTTTAAAGGTTTTCAGTGGGCGGAGGTTCTGCAGAAAGCAGAACTCTCCACCCGCAGAGGCCCTTCGCCAGGGCAGGCGGATGATCTGTCAAGAGAATTCTTGACAGATCGGCAGTGCCGGTTTTCAGCACATGCGCTTCGCATGCCTGAAACCGGCACTTGCAAGGCCCCTACGGGTGAGTACACAGCTCATACACACCTGTGGGGGTCGGTAAATCCGGCCCAATAAGAACATAAGAAATAGGAGCAGGAGTAGGCCATTCGGCCCTTCGAGCCTGCTCCAACATTCAATGAGATCATGGCTAATCTTCTGCCTCAACTCCATTCACCGGCCCTATCACCATATCCCCATGCCTTTACTAGTCAGAAATCTATCGACTTCTGTTTTGAATATACCCAATGACTGAGCCTCCACAGCCTTCTGGGGTAGAGAATTCCAAAGATTCACCACCCTCTGTATGAAGAAATTACTTCTCATCTCAGTCCTGAATGGCCTACCTTTTATCCTCAGGCTGTGGCCCCTGGTTCCAGACTCCCCAGCCAAGGGAAACATTCTCCCAGCATCCACCCTATCAAGCCCTGTAATAATTTTGTATGCTTCAATGAGATCCCCTCTCATTCTTCTGAATTTAAGAGAATACAGGCCTAGTTTACTCAATCTCTTCTCATACGACAGTCCCGCCATCCCAGGAATCAATCTTGTGAACCTTCGTTGCACTCCCTCTATGGCAAGTATATCCTTCCTTAGGTAAGGAGACCAAAATTGTACACAGTACTCCAGGTGTGGTCTCACCAAGGCCCTGTATAATTGGAGTAAGACTTCTTTACTCCTGTACTCAAATCCTCTTGTAATGAAGGCCAGCATACCATTTGCCTTCCTAATGGCTTGCTGCACCTGCACATTCACTTTCAGTGACTCATGTACCAGGTCCCTTTGAGCAGCTGCATTCCCCAATCTTTCACCATTTAGGAAATACTCTGCCTTTCTGTTTTTTCTACCAAAGTGGATAACTTTACATCTATCCACATTATATTCCATCTGCCATGTTTTCGTCCACTCACTGAGCCTGTCGAGATCCCCTTGAAGCCTCTTTACATCATCTTCACAACTGACACTGCCACCTAGCTTTGTATCATCAGCAAATTTGGAAATGTTACATTTAGTCCCCTCATCCAAATCATTGGTATAGATTGTGAATAGCTGGGGCCCAAGCATCGATCCTTGCGGTACCCCACTAGTCACAGCCTGTCATCCTGAAAAAGACCCGTTTATCGCTACTCTTTGTTTTCTGTCTGTTAACCAATTCTCAATCCATGCTAGTATATTACCCCCAATTCCATGTGCCCTAATTTTGTTCACCAACCTCTTGTGTGGGACCTTATCGAAGGCCTTCTGAAAATCCAAATACACCATATCTACCGGTTCCCCTTTGTCTACTCCACTAGTTACATCCTCAAAGAACTCCAATATGTTTGTTAAACAGGATTTCCCTTTCATAAATCCATGTGGACTCTGCCCAATCTTACTATTAGTTTCTAAGTGCCCAGTTATTGCATCCTTTATAATAGATTCCCGCATTCTCCCAACTACTAACGTGAAGCGAACAGGTCTGTCGTTCCCGTTTTCTCTCCCCCTCCTTTCTTAAATAGCGGGGTTACATTTGCTATCCTCCAATCTGCAGGAACCGTTCCAGAATCTATAGAATTTTGGAAGATGACAACCAATGCGTCCACTATCCCAATGGCCACCTCTTTCAATACCCTAGGATGTAGGTCATCCGGCCCTTGGGATTTATCGACTTTTAGTCCCATTAATTTTGCTAGTACTGTTTTTTTACTAATAATAATTTCTTTAAGTTCCTCATTCTCGCCACACCCTTGGTTTTCTCGTATTTCTGGGAGGGTTTTTGTGTCTTCCTCTGTGAAGACAGAAACAAAGTATTTATTTAATTTCTCTGCATTTTCTCATTCCCCATTATAAATTCTCCCATCTCTGACTGTAAAGGACCCACATTTACCTTCGCCAGTCTTTTCCTTTTCACATACCTATAGAAGATTTTACAATCCGTTTTTATATTTTTCGCTAGTTTGTGCTCATATTCCATTTTCCCTTTCTTTATCAATTTCTTGGTCCCCCTTTGCTGATTTCGAAAAAGATCCCAATCCTCAGGCTGACTGCTTTTTCTGGCAACTTTATAAGCTTCCTCCTTTGACTTAATACTAGCTTTAATTTCTTTTGTTAGCCATGGTTGGATCACTTTTCCTTTTGGGTTTTTATGCCCTAGAAGTAATATATGTTTGTTGCAAATTATGCATTATTTCCTTGAATGTTAGCCATTGTATGTCCACCTTCATACCTTTTAGTGTAGTCTCCCAATCTACCATGGCCAACTTGTCCCTCATACCCTTGTAGTTTCCTCCGTTTAGATTGAAGACCTTAGTTTCAGATTTGACTACATTGCTCTCAAACTTAATGTAAAATTCAATCATATTATGGTCACTTGTCCCTAAAGGCCCCTTTACCACAAGATTATTTATTAGCCCTTTCTCATTACACAGTACCAGATCCAGAATAGCCTGTTCCCTGGTTGGTTCCTCCACATACTGATCCAGGAAACCATCTTGCATGCATTCCAAGAATTTGTCCTCCACACCATTAGTGGTAATTTGATTTGCCCAGTCAATATGTAGATTAAAGTCCCCCATGATTACCGTATTGCCCTTGTTACATGCACTTCTAATTTCTTGATTGATACTGTGCCCTATATTACCCACTACTGTTTGCTGCCCTATACACAACTCCCACCAATGTTTTCCACACTTTGCTGTTTCTTAGCTCCACCCAAACTGATTCCAGTTCTACATCACGATCTGCCGAGCCAAAATCTTTTATCTCTACCATACCGATCTCATCCCTTATTAACAGCGCTACGCCACCTCCTTTTCCTTTTTGTCTGTCCTTCCTAAATGCTATAAAAGGCTCCCGAGACCCAGGTAAGGCCTCAGAGCGTCGGCGGGTGTTTCAGCGGCAGAGCGGGGCTACAAAAGGCTCCCGAGACCCAGGTAAGGCTTCAGAGCTTCGGCGGGTGTTTCAGTGGCAGAGTGGGGCTACAAAAGGCTCCAGAGACCCAGGTAAGGCTTCAGAGCTTCGGCGGGTGTTTAAGTGGCAGAGTGGGGCTACAAAAGGCTCCAAAAGGCTTACCAGTCTCCGAACTCGGGACACAGAGGGAAGGAGAGAGGTAAAAAGAAATCGAAGTGTGACGTCACCAGAAAGCAGGTAAGTGATTGGTTGGTGAGTATTTGTCTCTTTTTAAGCTTAAACTCTGGTTTATAGTTTCTAAGGTGCGATATTCATCATCTAGAATCGGGGCAGTGGGTATTTAAGAATAATATTAATAAATGGAATTAATTACATAGAATGGGAGATCAGGTGATGTGTTGCTGCTGCAATATGTGGGAGCTGGTGGACACCATTGATGTTCACAGTGATCACATTTGCAGTAAGTGTTGGCTGCTCGAGGAATTCCGGCTCCGTGTTGATGAGCTGGAGTCCGAGCTTCAAACACTGAGACACATCAGGGAGGGGGAGAGTTACCTGGACTCTGTGTTCCAGGAAGTAGTCACACCAATTAGATTAATTAATTCAGATGTAGTCCGTGGCCAGGGACAGGATGGTGTGACTGGAAGTGAGGCAGGTACGGGGATCCAGGAGGTAGTGTTGGAGGAGCCGCAGCCCTTGCTCTTGTCCAACAGGTTTGAGGCTCTTTCTCCCTGTGAGGATGTGAACGGGGACTGCGGGGAGGATGAGCAACCTGGCCACAGCACCATGGAGCGGGGGGCCATTCAAGTGGGGGGAGTTAAAAGAAATGTTGTAGTGGTAGGGGACAGTATCGTTAGGGGGATTGATAGGGTTCTTTGCAGTCGAGAGCGAGAGTCCCGAAGGCTGTGTTGCCTGCCCGGTGCCAGGGTTAAGGACATCTCCTCTGGGCTGGAGAGAAACTTGGAGTGGGAGGGGGAGGATCCAGTTGTCGTGGTCCATGTTGGTACCAACGACATAGATAGGACAAGGAAAGAGGTTCTGCTGAGGGAGTTTGAGCAGCTAGGGGCCAAATTAAAAAGCAGAACCACAAGGGTAATTATCTCTGGATTACTACCCGAGACACGTGCAAATTTGGCTAGGGTAAATAAAATTAGAGAGTTAAATGCGTGGCTCAAAGACTGGTGTGGGAGAAATGGGTTTTGCTTCTTGGGACACTGGCATCAGTACTGGGACAGGAGAGAGCTGTTCCATTGGGACGGACTTCACTTGGCCAGTGCTGGGACTAGAGTCCTGGCGAATCGAATAACTAGGGCTGTAGAGAGGGCTTTAAACTAATTAGTGGGGGGGGGGTTTTAAGAGAGCGAAAAATAAAAATGACAGCGGAGAAGGCAATAGAGCAAGGTAGCAGTGGGGGAATTAAAAACCAGAGCGTGTCAGGAAGGGACAGAATGTATAATGGTAAAGTAGTAAAGGGGGTAAAAGCAGGAATAAATTGTCAGAAAACATATTTGAAGGTTCTTTATCTGAATGCACGCAGCATTCGTAACAAAATAGACGAGTTGACGGTACAAATAACTACACATGGGTATGATCTGGTGGCCATTACGGAAACATGGCTGCAAGATGATCATGACTGGGAACTAAACATACAAGGGTATTTGACAATTAGGAAGGACAGACAGGAAGGAAAGGGAGGTGGGGTTGCTATGTTAATCAAGGATGGAATCACTGCAATAGTCAGAAATGATATTGGGTCAAAGGATCAGGATAGTGAAACAGTTTGGGTGGAGATAAGGAATAATAAGGGGAAAAAGTCACTAGTGGGCGTAGTCTATAGGCCTCCTAACAGTTGCAACTCTGTTGGTCAGTGTATAAATCAGGAAATAGTTGGGGCTTGTAATAAGGGAACAGTTATAATCATGGGGGATTTTAACTTTCATATTGACTGGACTAATCAAATTGGGCATGGCAGCCTTGAGGAAGAGTTCATAGAGTGTATTAGGGATGGGTTCCTTGAGCAGTATGTAACTGAACCAACCAGGGGGCAGGCAATCTTAGATCTGGTCCTGTGTAATGAGACAGGATTAATAAACAATGTCCTAGTAAAGGATCCCCTTGGAATGAGTGACCATAATATGGTTGAATTCAAAATTCAGTTTGAGGGTGAGAGTTGGATCTCAAACCAGCGTACTGAGCTTAAATAAAGGAGACAATGAAGGTATGAGAGTAGAATTGACTAAAGTGGACTGGGAAAACAGATTAAAGTGTAAGACGGTACAAGAGCAGTGGTCTACATTCAAGGAGATATTTCACATCTTTCAAGATAAATATATTCCACTGAGAAGAAAAAGGAGAGTAAAAGAAAAGACAGCCATCCATGGCTTAGTAAAGGATAGTATCCGACTGAAAACAAGGGCATATAAAGTAGCCAAATCTAGTGGGAGGATAGAAGATTGGGAAGCATTTAAAAGCCAGCAAACAATAACTAAAAGATTAATTAAGAAAGGGAAGATAGATTATGAAAGTAAACTAGCAAAAAATATAAAAACAGATAGCAAGAGCTTCTACAGCTATATAAAAAGAAAAAGGGTGGCTAAAGTGAACGTTGGTCCCTTAAAGGATGGGACTGGGAAACTAGTGGTGGGGAACATGGAGGTGGCAAAGACGCTGAACAAATATTTTGTCTCAGTCTTTACAGTAGAGGACACTAAAAATATCCCAACACTGGACAAACAGGGGGCAATGGGCGGGAGGAGCTAAACACGATTAAAATCACTAAGGAGACGGTACTCGGTAAAATAATGGGACTTAAGGCGGATAAATCCCCCGGACCTGATGGCCTACATCCTAGGGTCTTGAGAGAAGTGGCGGTAGGGATTGTGGATACATTGGTGATTATTTTCCAAAACTCCCTGGACTCAGGAAAGGTCCCGGCAGATTGGAAAACTGCTAATGTAACACCCTTATTTAGGAAGGGAAGTAGACAAAAAGCCGGAAACTATAGACCAGTTAGCCTAACATCTGTGGTTGGCAAAATGTTGGAGTCCATTATTAAGGAAACAGTAACAGCGCATTTGGATAAACATAATTTAATAGGACAGAGTCAGCATGGTCTTATGAAGGGGAAGTCATGTTTGACAAATTTGCTCGAATTCTTTGAGGACGTAACATACAGGGTGGATAAAGGGGAACCAGTGGATGTAGTGTATTTGGACTTCCAAAAGACATTTGACAAGGTTCCACACAAAAGATTACTGATCAAGATAAAAAAATCATGGGATTGGGGGTGATATACTGGCATGGGTGGAAGATTGGCTATCTAACAGAAAACAAAGAGTTGGGATAAATGGTTCGTTCTCGGGCTGGCAATCAGTAACCAGTGGTGTTCCGCAGGGGTCAGTGCTGGGACCCCAACTCTTTACAATCTATATTAACGATTTGGAGGAAGGGACCAAGTGCAACATATCCAAGTTTGCCGACGATACAAAGATGGGAGGGAAAGCAGTGAGTGAGGAGGACATAAAAAACCTGCAAAAGGACATAGACAGGCTAAGTGAGTGGGCAGAGATTTGGCAGATGCAATATAATGTTGGAAAGTGTGAGGTTATGCACTTTGGCAGAAAAAATCAAAGAGCAAGTTATTATCTAAATGGAGAGAAACTGCAAAGTGGTACAGTACAAAGGGATCTGGGGGTCCTGGTGCATGAAACACAAAAAGTTAGTATGCAGGTGCAGCAGGTGATCAGGAAGGCCAATGGAATCTTGGCTTTTATTGCAAGGGGGATGGAGTATAAAAACAGGGAAGTCTTGCTTCAGTTATACAGGGTATTGGTGAGGCCACACCTGGAATACTGCGTGCAGTTTTGGTCTCCATATTTAAGAAAAGATATACTTGCTCTCGAGGCGGTTCAGAGAAGGTTCACTCGGTTGATTCTGGAGATGAGGGGATTGACGTATGAGGAAAGGTTGAGTAGGTTGGGACTCTACTCATTGGAGTTCAGAAGAATGAGAGGCGATCTTATCGAAACATATAAGATTGTGAGGGGGCTTGATCGGGTGGATGCAGTGAGGATGTTTCCACTGATGGGTGAGACTAGAACTAGGGGGCATAATCTTAGAATAAGGGACTGCCCTTTCAAAACTGAGATGAGGAGAAACTTCTTCACTCAGAGGGTAGTAAATCTATGGAATTTGCTACCCCAGAGAGCTGTGGAAGCTGCAACATTAAATAAATTTAAAATGGAGATAGACAGTTTCCCAGCAGATAAGGGAATTAGGGGTTACGGGGAGAGGGCAGGGAAGTGGACGTGAGTCTAGATTCGGATCAGCCATGATCCTATTGAATGGCGGAGCAGGCCTGAGGGGCCGTATGGCCTACTCCTGCTCCTACTTCTTATGTTCTTATGTTCTTATGTTGAGTACCCTGGAACATTCAGTTCCTAGCTTTGGTTACCCTGCAACCATGGGGTAGATTTTGTCGAACCTGTCGGGAAGAAGGCGGGACTTCCCCTTTCGGGTTTTTGATCAGCCTACTTTGATGTCCGGCCAATCCGCGCGATTTTCCCTTGATTGACCTTGTTGAGCCTGCCCAGCGGGCTCAGCAGGCCAATTAAGGGCCACCCGGCAACAGGTGACGTCACAGACTGAAATTTAATCTGTCAAGATTTCTTGACAGATGAAATATCAGTGTCTCACAGCTGTTTGAAGCTGTGAAACACTGACAGTCTGATTTCTAAGATGAGTCCTTCTGCGCAGACTCATTTAGAAATCTCAGCAGCACTAAAAGCTGAAGGCTGTCAGTTTTGACAGATCGCAGCCATTCAGCTTTCAGTTCCGGCTGAGTGATGCGCTCCCGACGGCTACAGGAAGAAAGGCTGTAAAGGTAACTACAGGTAAGTAAAAGTTCTTTACACACTTTAGACACACCAAACACACTTACCTTTGCACTCATGCACCCATCACTCACCTGAGCGCCGACATCGCGACCCCTCCAACTCATTCAGCCCGACGGCCCGCCTCGCTAACCTGGCGTGGTTTGGAGCTGTCAGGAAACCCACACAAAACCCCTCAAAATGGGGATTAGGCTAAAAACTGCCTGTTAACAGGCAGTTAATTGGCACTAATCCCTTCCCGCCTGGTTTCGGTGGGTCCCAGTGCGGGGCGGGTACCCGCCGCCCCTGAAACTTACGTGGGGCGGGGTTTTGGGCGGAATGGTGTCGGGACCCCCAAATTCGGGATATCCCCCCCCCCACGCGCCTGAAACCCCGCCTCACGGCTCCCTGAAAATCTAGCCCCATGTCTGTGTAATGGCAATTACATTATACCCATTTACTTCTATTAGTGCCATTAATTCATCCACCTTGTTGCGAATGCGATGTGCATTTAGATAAAGTGCCTTCAACTTTGCCTGTTTAATATTTTTCTGCACTTTGACCCTCTTTACTGTTGGTCTTTGTTTCTGCTCCCTACTAGTTTTGCTGACTACTTTTCTAACTTGCACTTTCGGCTTTGTTTCTCTCCATTCTGGGCCCACACTTAGGTTCCCAGCCCCCTGACAAACTAGTTTAAATCCTTCTCAACAGCACTAGCAAACCCCCCTGCGAGGATATTGGTCTGCTTTAACCTCCATTTTGAATTTAACTTTAGCTGGTCGGGTTTTGCACGCCTCTTGAAACCCGCCAGCTAATGCAAGGTGAGGACTGCTGGATCCAGGAGGCAAGTGCCTTTACACACTTGCACTTTACAGGCCCTGCCATTAAATTCAAGTTCTCCCGGGTTCCCCGACCACTTCAAAGTCCCCCCTCCCCAGCTCCCAACCCACCTTCCCCATTAAAATTCAGCCCCCAGTCACTTGTGATATTTTAACAGGATGCACCAGACTACAGAGCAGGCTAGCTATTCCATCAGCCGTTACAGCTTTAGTTCAACCCAGTCCAGGAGCAACAGATGCACCCTGTTAAGCACAGGTATATATACAATGAACGGACACAGAATCCAATAAACACTGTAGTTGTTGAACATATCAAATAGAAACAGGTTCCCTTGCAGATTTCCACTTTGCCAGCTTTATTATCTATTTTCTTTGGCATAGCTCAGACGTGATTGCCAGGTCAAGTAGCTAGATGACTGTAAATGAAGAGACTGAGGTATCTTTGTAGTGTTGATTTAATCCAGCATAGACTGCATTCTGCAGTCCAAAATGCATTAGATGTGTAATACAGTCTCATATGGGAATGAAATCACGGTCTCTAGAGTAGAATTAATGTCAGTATGAATTTGAAAGCACTGCAGAATAAATCAAACCAACTACTCAGCTATTTACTGGCAACTGCGTTTTTTTCAAAATGAAGACCAATATCATAGTGATGTCAACATGCAACCAATCACAACACTGGTATCTGCTGTCCCATTTGCACTCGTGCTGTGTGCTAATACTCCCAAATGTCCCATACCCGGTTTGCTGCTGAACTCCAGCATAAATGGGATTAAAGTGATTTTTGCCAATGAGTAATTTCAGATATCCGATTCCGCAACGTTAAAAAGAAAATCAGCAGCTTGCTGGCTTTTAAGTAACAGTGTTAATCTCTTCACCAATCAATCTTTCATTTAGTTTCTCTTTCACACTGAGCCTGATCCTTTCTGGCTTATTTCAGCACTTTGCTATCCCAATTACCAGCTTCTGGCTCATATCAATGGCCCAGTTATTTTTATACCTTTTTAGGATTTCAGTTCCTCTAGTTAGCATTTGAGTAACAAAATTAGAGGAAGATAAAGGATGCAGCAGCAGCCAAATGTCAAACTTCCATTCCATGATCATTTATCATAATCAACGTACTTACATATGTGGAGACATTTTTTAAAAGTCATCTTTGTATCAGCAAACCAAGTCTTACTTCAAAAAGATTGAAGTATCTCTTCTCAGGTTCATTTCACAGAGCTTCACAAAAATGTTGTGGACTTATTTCTAACATTGGCAGATGGACAGGCCCATCATTATATTTCTATCCACATAGGGTGGTGAGGGGGTTGGGAGAAAGAACATGTACACAAATTTAATTGGACAGTAATTAACTGGTCAGCTGCAGTTACTTGAGGTTTGTTGCATTTTTCAAATACCACAGAATGTCTCATTTAGCTGCAAAATTAAATGGATCGAGTGCAAAATTAAACTTGCAGTGCAGATCGACTGCTGCGTAATGTTTGCATAGCAATGAGAAATATTTTTAACACGAGTGTAAAGAAGCAGTTCGGCCATGGAAAACTAGTATCTGCTGAACCCTGCTGCTGCTCCTCCTTGTGTGAAGTGCCTGAAGCACCTCTTCAGCCTTGTTCAGCCACAGGTTCAGCATAATCCTGAGAAGGAGCTTGCTGAATATAAAACCGTCACGGGTCACATTCCAACAATACGTACCCAGTATCTGACTAGTAAAACCGAATGGCAGCCATTCCCCAAGAGAATATACTGCAACAATCAACTCTTGTGCTCCAATTTCTCATAGTGCTGTATTCATTGAGTCAAATATCGAGTGCAGTCGAAGCATGAATTGTTCAATTTAAAACTCCTCGAAATGCTGTGTGTAGTGTATGTGCTTTAAGTCAGAACTACTTTTTACAGCTCCTGTATACTGTAGTACCGGCAGTAACCACACCGGTATATAAACTGTGCGCATGCCTCTGTACTCCAGTCTAGAGATGACCCTCCTCCGGTAAAGACCTGTTGTTTGTTGAAGTACAGCATCCGTGTAATTCTTTATCCACTGAACCACGGATCTAACAGTGGCGACGAGTGTTGATGCGAATCTACCTGCAACATTAAACAAAAAAAAACAAAAAAATAGTCGAGTCCAGGAACACGGGCGTCGACCGCGAGCAACCGCCCAGCAGTCAGGCAGAGATCCAACTTCGCTGGGGAGGCTGTGGAGAGCCGGGCTTGGTTCCCCAGCCACAACGAGCAGTAAGAGACCGACGACAGGTCCTGAGCAGACCCTTCCCGAGCAGCGGCGGCTGGAGCCGACCAACGGCAGAGAGAGAGAGCCGGGCTGCGTCGACGGGGTAAGAAAAAGGGTGAAGAGAGCAGGGCGCAGCCGGGGGTTGATCACCGAGCGGCGTCGTGGAAAAATACTGCAAAACCGGAGAGAGGGTAAGAAACAGCCGGGTTCTAGACTGAGCGGCGTCGACAAATATCAAGAGAAGAACGCGCAGAGCACAGCCAGGGATCACGGGCTGATCAGGGTCCGCGGGGCGAAGCAAGGGGAGACGCCATTGAGCCGCGGAGAAGCAGGGAGAGTGCGGGAGACGCCATTGAGCCGCGGAGAACCAGGTAGAGCGCGGGAGGCGCCATTGAGCCGCGGAGAAGGAAGAGCGCGGGAGACGCCATTTTGCGAAGCCGCAGTGGAGAAGACGGGCGAGCGCGGGAAGGAAGGAAAGCGCGGGAGACGCCATTTTGTGCCAGCGGAGAAGAAGGGGAAGCGCGGGAGGCGCCATTGGTGATAGTTAACGCACAACCAAGGATGCCGAAGAGTGGCAGTACCCTGTATCTCTACGTTCGACAATGAAGTCGAAGATTGGGCAACATATGTGGAACGTATTGAGGTGTACTGCAGGGCGAATGAAGTGCCAGATGCTAATAAAGCACTGGTTCTGTTAAATTCCATGGGTGCAAAAACTTATGGGTTACTGCGAAATCTAATAACCCCAGAGAAGCCGGTAAACAAGAATTTTGAAAGCATAGTAGAAATCCTACAGGACCACTTAAACCCCACACCGCTGCTGATAGCAGAACGATTTAAGTTCCATAAAAGGAACCAACACACAGACGAAAGCAATGCTGAGTACCTAACGGAACTGCGCAAGCTATCGAAATACTGCCAGTTTGGAGCGGGACTAGCAGACACGTTAAGGGACAAGTTTGTGTGTGGGCTACAAAGTGAAGGAACCCAGAAACGGCTTCTATCAGAAAAGGACCTTACGCTGGATAAAGCTTTCAGTATGGCAGTATCACACGAAGCAGCCGCGAGGGGCGCTGCAGAGATACAACGGAGTCCGCAAGAATACGGCACCAACGAAATGACCTATGGAACAGGGAAGTGCTATCGCTGCGGCAGAACAACACATGACCAGAAAGATTGTTGGTTCAAGGACCAAGTGTGCAGACAGTGTGGGAAAGCAGGACACATAGCAAGGGTCTGCAGGTCTGGGAAGAAAACCAACAGTAAGAAATCTCCACAGGAGAAGTACAAAAAGGTACACCAGGTGATGGACAGTGGTTCAGATGAACAGAAAAGTGACACAGACTCCGGAAGCAAGGACCTGGGTTGTCTGAAACTACATAATGTAACCGAAATAGAGGATCACCAGACTATCTGGGTTACACTCAAGATAGACAGAGTCCAAGTGGAAATGGAATTGGACACAGGGTCAGCTCTAACAGTCATAAATCAGAGACTACAAGCGGCTATTTTCACACATACCCTTGAAAGCTACAGAGATTGTCTTGAAGATGTATACGGGGCAAAAAGTCTACCCCAAAGGAAAAATAAGGGTGAAAGTGACATATAAAGGTCAGGAAATACCTAAAATGGATATATATGTATTGCCAAATGGAGGACCACCACTGCTAGGATGTGAGTGGATCCAGAAGATACATTTAGATTGGCATTCCATACAGGCACTGAAGGTGGAGGCCAAAAAGGATGGCGACGTCACACCTGGACGACTGTCAAAAATGCTAACTGACGCAAAAGAAGTGTTCCAGGAGGGACTAGGAACACTAAAAGGAATAACAGCAACAATTAAAATAGAGGATAATGCAAGCCCAAAGTTTCTGAAGGCCAGACCAGTGCCTTATGCGATCAGACCAGCGGTTGAAGCAGAGCTGGAAGGGTTGGAACGTTCAGGAGTACTGTCCAAAGTGGACTGGAGCGAGTGGGCTACACCCATCATCCCTGCAATGAAGAGGTCGTTGAGTAATACGCCTGGGGAACCAAAGAAGATCCGCATCTGT
This sequence comes from Somniosus microcephalus, assembly GCF_052327205.1. Classification (NCBI taxonomy): domain Eukaryota; kingdom Metazoa; phylum Chordata; class Chondrichthyes; order Squaliformes; family Somniosidae; genus Somniosus; species Somniosus microcephalus. Next base: position 227,183,913 of record NC_140989.1, on the reverse strand, counting down.
GGGGATTTTAAGGTGACAGTGAACCCAGTCCTTCACACGGTGCAATATCCGCTTCCACGAATTGAGGATATTTTCGCCTCGTTATCTGGTGGTAAACGCTTCACCAAAATTGATCTAGCCCAGGCGTACTTGCAGATGGAGGTAGAAGAAGCTTCGAAACATTACCTTACGATCAACACCCATAAAGGTCTCTATCAATACAACCGGCTGGTGTTTGGAGCAGCCTCGGCTCCAGCTATCTGGCAAAGGGCGATGGATCAGGTCCTGCAAGGGATTCCAGGGACCCAGTGTTATTTGGACGACATCTTGGTCACGGGCAAAAATGACGGTGATCACCTCGCTAGCTTGGAGAAGGTGCTCGCCAGATTAAAGGAATATGGGCTACGAGCTAATCGCCACAAGTGCGAGTTTTTCCAGAAACAGATCTCGTATTGCAGCCATGTCATCGATGAAGAGGGGTTACATAAGTCCCCTGACAAGATTGAGGCAGTAGTCAAGGCTCCAGCACCGGAAAATGTGTCACAACTGAGGTCGTTCCTCGGGCTGGTAAACTATTACCACAAGTTCTTACCAAATTTGTCTACGGTACTACACCCGCTGAACACCCTACTGCAAACAGGGGTACCATGGAAGTGGGATGATGAACGTAGACGAGCTTTCCAGAAGTGTAAAGAATTGATCACATCAAAAGAGGCGTTGGCCCATTTCAACCCAGCACTACCAATTCGTTTGGCATGTGATGCATCACCCTACGGCATTGGAGCGGTGCTGTCGCACAAATTCCCAGACGGGTTGGAGAGGCCAGTGGCCTTTGCGTCTCGGTCACTAACCTCAGCCGAGCGCAACTACGCCCAGATTGACAGGGAGGCCCTCAGCCTAGTATGGGGAGTAAAAAAATTCAACCATTATCTGCATGGGCAGAAGTTCACCTTGCTGACTGACCACCAACCACTTGTCTCCATCTTTAATCCTAAGAAGGGCGTGCCAGTAATGACTGCACAGCGGTTACAAAGATGGTCCCTGTTTCTAGGGGCAAATCAATATGAAATAGAATATAAAGGCACGAAACAGCATGGGAACGCTGGTGGGCTATCGCGCCTGCCACTGCCTACGGTGGAGGAAGCACCAGCAGTGGACCCTATCGAGATATTTTATTCGTCGATAATTGAACGATTGCCAGTAACAAACGCGGATATAGAGAAGGAGACCCGCAATGATCCGATGCTGTCACGGGTATATGAATTGACGGTGAGGGGATGGCCAACACATGGCGACTCACTGTTGCCAGCATTCTCATCCAGAAGAGAACAGCTGTCAGTATGCCAGGGGACAGTGATGTGTGGATCCAGAGTGGTGATTCCACCCAAGTTAAGGGAGAGAGTGCTAAAGGAGCTACATGAAGGTCATCTGGGGGGAGTGAAAATGAAAAGCCTTGCTAGGGCTTATGTGTGGTGGCCGGGAATCAATCAACAAATCGAAGACCTAACTAAGAGCTGCTTAGGATGCCAGAAGGTCCAAAATGCACCACCACATGCCCCTCTACACCCATGGGAGTGGCCCTCCTCTCCATGGCAACGGGTGCACATTGATTTCGCTGGTCCATTCATGGACTCAATGTTCTTAATAGCAGTGGATGCTCATTCAAAGTGGCCTGAGGTGATAAAGATGTCTTCAACCACTAGAGAAAACGATTGCAGTCCTACGGACCATATTTGCCAGAAACGGTTTGCCAGAGCAGATCTGCTCTGATAATGGACCACAGTTTGTGTCCGATGAGTTCCAAAAATTCATGAAAAGGAATGGGGTAAGGCATTACACATCCGCCCCGTATCATCCAGCCACCAATGGATTGGCTGAGAAGTTCGTACAAACCTTTAAGAAGGCGATAAAGGCCATGTGCGATGAGGAAATTCCACTACAGCATAAGATGGACAATTTCTTATTAGCCTACTGAAACGCGACACATGCAGTTACCAACCAGACCCCGGCCATGATGTTCTTTAACTGAAGGTTGAGATCTCATCTGGATTTGCTCAGACCAAATGTGCGAAGAAATGTTGAGGACAAACAATTCCAGCACATCAACGAGAAGCCGACAAGGAGCTTCAATGTAGGGCAACCAGTCTTGGCCCATGACTATCGAACAGAGAAGTGGCAACCCGGAACGATATGTACAAGGCAGGGGCCATTAATGTACACAGTGGATGTTGGGGGTGAACCAGACATACCGGTAGCATCTACTTCAGACCCAGTAGCAGTGGAACCCGATGAACTACCCGATGAAAAGGGGTCAGAATCGCCTCTGCACCAAGAACAAGAACCTCCGGAAAGGCGCTATCCCGAAAGGGTCAGGAAGCCGCCCCAAAGACTGAATCTATAAATGGACTTTTTGTTATTGAATGTAAATGTAAAAATGTAATCGTTATTTGAATATTAAGGGGGTATTATTAATCTAAAAAGGGAGGAATTGTAGTGTATGTGCTTTAAGTCAGAACTACTTTTTACAGCTCCTGTATACTGTAGTAACAGCAGTAACCACACCGGTATATAAGCTGTGCGCATGCCTCTGTACTCCAGTCTAGAGATGACCCTCCTCCAGTAAAGACCTGTTGTTTGTTTAAGTACAGCATCCGTGTAATGCTTTATCCACTGAACCACGGATCTAACACTGTGCACTGAATACCTGGCCAGTATTAGATAATACAATTAGTCAGGTAAAAGTAAAAGTGTTACTCAGGAAGCTTGCAATAATGATTTAAGAAATCTAGGACTAAAAATTAAACACGAGAAGGGATATTATGCTGTTCAGATAGATTTTTTTTTAATTCTAAAGTGGTAAAAATAATCAGATTACTGAACTTAAAGATTCCACCAAAGTAACCAGTTACTTTTCTACGTGTTTGAGAAAGTCAGCAATCAAGGTAAAATAATTCTGTATTAGGGTTGTTAAAATTTACAAGCTAAACGTGGACCTCCCCTCCCGCTCCCCATGGCTGCATTGTTCTCTTGTCTCTTATTTGCTCGTTATAGAGACAGACAGACAAGAAACAAAAGCAGTTCTGTATTTTAGCACAAACACAGGTGGTTAAATAATGTGTTGGGGTAAATGAGAATGTACAAGCTTGTTGATGTCTTTTATTAGTCTAGATGAAGCCTGCTAGGTTTTCTCAATGATTGACCTTCATTTTTTTTTAAATTCGTTCATGGGATGTGGGCATCGCTGGCGAGGCCAGCATTTATTACCCATCCCTAGTTGCCTTTGAGAAGGTGGTGGTGAGCCACCTTCTTGAATCACTGCAGTCTACGTGGTGAAGGTACTTCCATAGATTTTGACCCAGTGATGATGAAGGAACGGCGATATACCTCCATGTCAGGATGGTGTGTGACTTGGAGGGGAACTTGGAGGTGGTGGTGCTCCCATGCGCCTGCTGCCCTTGTCCTTCTAGGTGTTAGAGGTCGCAGGTTTGGGAGATGCTGCCAAAAAAGCCTTGGCGAGTTGCTGCAGTGCATATTGTAGATGGTACACACTGCAGCCACGGTAGAGGGAGTGGCTGTTTAAGGTGGTGGATGGGGTGCCAATCAAGCGGGTTGCTTTGTCTTGGATGGTGTCGAGCTTCTTGAGTGTTGTTGGAGCTGCATTCATGCAGGCAAGTGGAAACCATTCCATCACACTCCTGACTTGTGCCTTGCAAATGGTGGAAAGGCTTTGGGGAGTCAGGAGGTGAGACACTCGCCGCAGAATACCTAGCCTCTGACCTGCTCTTGTTGCCACAGTATTTATGTGGCTGGTCCAGTTAAGTTTCTAGTCAATGGTGACCCCCCAGGATATTGATGGTGGGGGATTCGGCGATGGTAATGCCGTTGAATGTCAAGGGGTGGTGGTTAGACGCTCGCTTGTTGGAGATTGTCATTGCCTGGCACTTGGGTGGCGCGAATGTTACCTGCCACTTATCAGCCCAAGCCTGAATGTCGTCCAGGTCTTGCTGCATGCGGGCATGGACTGCTTCATTATCTGTGGAGTTGCGAATGGCACTGAACACTATGCAGTCATCAGCGAACATCCCCACTTCTGACCTTATGATGGAGGGAAGGCCATTGATAAAGCAGCTGAAGATGGTTGGGCCTACAAACTGCCCTGAGGAACTCCTACAATAATGACATGGAAACAAATACAAATTGACAGCAGGTCACGGTTTATCCCGACAATTCGGGAAACGCTCCAGCTCAGATCAGCAAATAATTATGGTAACCGATTGCATATTAATTGCCATGCCACACTGCATTAAACAAACTGAAACCACGGAAACAGACGTAGTTAAGTTACTGGACAGGCTGGACGTCCAATTTGAACAAATGTAATTCCATTGATGGTTCAACTAGAGGGGGGGAAAGCCGATTTCACCAAATTTTCACTTTCCTGCTGTGTCCCCATACAGGAAAATATAGTGCTGTTAGGTAAACAGGACATCCTTATTTTAAAAGTACCATAAATATGTGAACATTACTAAATTAATCAAGCATTAATTAAAGTAAAGTAGCAGTCACCATTACTACTGTACACAAAGATTTCCAACGTGGCATCCCCATTTTGCAGCATAGTCAACTCAATGCAGCTCCAAGTCATTACCAAATCAAGAAAAGAAATTAAACAAAAATGGAACAAATATTTAAAAAACCCTGCACTTGCAAACGTTATTATTCTCAAATTGTTGGAACGTTGCATCATCACAGGTCCATGAGTGGTCACTAGGAGGCCTGTGACTGAAAGGGAGGGGGCAGGATGAAGCTGTCATTACACCTTTTGAACCAGACCTTCCATAGTTAGATATACAAGAGGGTGGACTGTTCTCAATAGAACAATCCAATCTGGAGACAGTTCTAGAATTTTATTGAAAATATTTAGTCAACAAAGGAAACATGAGGATTGCAGGTTATGAGGTCATAAGGGCTACAAGTCTGCAAAATAACTTTCCAGCATGCAATACATAAGGTAGATAGAATTCTGCTTACAAACTGTACTACATATTACTGCTCAGGAGTTGCAGCTATGGTATCAATCCTCAGTCCAACAGTGGCAACGTCACAAGGGCCTGCTTTCAGCAGTTAGGTTTACCACAGACCCCAGGAAGACACTAAAATAACAGAATGTTAAAAACGTCCCCACCTCAGAATGTTCCTATTCCCTCAAAGGTGAAGAAAAATGGCCGTCAAATTAAACAGTTCTTGAAACTTAAGGCAGATGGCTAAAACGCTGTAAAAAAAAAGACAGCCTTCCTAACTTTGTGCTGACTGAAAAGCGCCTAAATCCACACAAATACACTGTCCGGGTCTAAATCCACATAAATAGCAGCGCACAATGGAACAAACCCATTTACATTCGAAACAAGCACCCTCACTATCAGTAGCTCACAAAATCACAAAGAAAAAAGTAAATAATTTTTTTAAGCTTTGTTTAAATGTAAATTGGCAATAACTTCAGAGGAACTGGCTTGGAGTTATTGAGTCTGATAATAAGTAAAAACTAAAATTATCAGTGGAGGATAAGTACGAGAGGCACCTCAGCTTAAACTGTGTGCGTTACTTGAGCTCACTCACATTGAGTTCAATAGCTACTCCAATGAAGTCAATAGCAACAAATGATGGAAACAAAAAAAACTTTAAAAAATGTGTATGTCTTTATTCAGAGTGGTGAGAATGTGAAACTCACTACCACATGGAGTGGTTGAAGCAAATAGCATAGATGCATTTAAGGGGAAGCTAGATAAGTACATGAGGGAGAAGGGAATAGAAGGATATGCTGGTGAGGTTAAAGGTGGGAGGAGGTTCGTGTAGAGCATAAACACCAGCATAGACCAGTTGGGCTGAATGGCCTGTTTGTCTGCTGTTCAAAAAAAAGCGCTGGCCTAATGAGTAAATGCACAATGTGTGGAATTAAGCCGCACAGACCACCACGACCCTGACTTGTATTTGTATAGCACTGTTGACGCAAAAGGTCCCTGGTTCAATCCCCAGTTAGTGTCGCTTAGGGCAACAGTTGGGGTGCTACAATTAGTCTCAACACCCTAGAGTGGGGAAGAAATAAAAATCAGTCAGGGATCTTGCTATCCAGTGACGGTTGCTGGATAGCATGCCCGTTTGCCTCTGGTACCATGCCCAAGTAGTTATCCTTAATCTATGGACTCAGATAGCACATTAAGCGCATCTGTAGACTCAGCTGCGAGGTCCTCCACAGTTGAAGAGCCCATCACCCACTGAATTGTATCTGGGCAAGAGTCAAAGACTCCAGGAGAGGATGGAAGAAAATTGGAAGAGAAATGAATAACGCGTCGGTTAACAATTGGTAATAGTTCCATTTTTGTTTAAACGGTAGCTAGTGCTGAGACTTAACAATAAGCCTTCTGATTTTAGAATGAACCCACCCCTCCCATTAGCGTTAAACTCAATAAAACAGGGAAGCGTCATCATCAGCATATCGCCAGCCGAACAACCGGTTCACCCATTTGATGCAGGGAGCACCATCTTCTCTCTATATCGATGAACATCCTTCCACAATTGTTTTGCTCTCAAACAAATTCACCCAATATTTTTGGATCTGTTAAGTGCCCGGCACCCTGACACTGTATCCCAGCAAAGACTGAATGGCCTAGAAATTCGGTAGGCTTAGCGCCGCTTTTGAGGCGCTAGAGGGCCTAGCGCCGGAGTTATGGCCAGTTTGGAAATTGAGTGGGTCCCTAAATCGGCGTTAGGCCGTTAGCGCTGCGCCAGCACTGATGACGTCATCGGTGTGCGCAGCGTCCCGGTTGCCATGGTAACCCGCCCGAACTCCGAAATTGACTTGCGGCCGCCTCGCCCGTGGCAGCCGCAAGCAACGTTCTGGCAGAGGTGCCTTACTGGACTTTGCGCCGGCGCATTAAAGGCCCCGCGGCGGCCGGCCGCTTTCCCGCCGGCCGCCTGGCCGCAGCTCCCTCCCCGGACTTCTCCCCACCCCCCCCCGGGACAGATGCAAGCCCGGCACTTGTCCGAGGTGCCGGGCTCATTTTTACAATGATTTTCGCGGGCCGCGGCCGGGTGCAGGCAGCTCCTCCTTAAGGGAAGGAGGAGGCCTGCACTTCCCGAACCTGCCGCACCGCAGCGGGCGCCGCAGCGCCGGAATAGCGCCGCAATTCAGCGCGTAGCGCCAGTTTTCAGGCGCAAACAGCTTTCAGCAGCGCCGGCAGCCGTTTGGGCGCAGAACTAGTGAATTTTTGGCCCGCCCAGCGCGACTTAGCTCCGGCACTAACTTCCGGCGCTAAAGCCGTCGCTGCGCCAAAACCCAATTTCTAGGCCAATGTCTTTACGGGGAGGGGAAGCGACAACATTGAAAACAATCATTTTTGGTTTGAGGAAACTATTTTACAAGGTGAAAGAGATAGATGGGGTGGGGGGGGTGGAGAGAAATCAGGAAATATCAGAAAATTTTCCATCTTTGAGGTAAAGTCAGACTGTTGCATAAAGTAACAACTGTCTGTTTTTGCCTCAGTAATCACTTCAGCGACATTCCTTACCTCTTCAATCCAATAGAGCTTCACGTTTCTGGGCTGGCTTTAACCATTCTATTAGAATTCCTGGCACTGGTTGCAGATTTTGAAACCAGGACTTGGCATAAACCTGAATTTAAAAAGCATCGAGGCAGAAAGGCCGAACTTGCATTTATGTAGCGTATCCTTAAGTCATCCCAAAACACTGTACGGCAAATCAATTACTTATTCTTTGAAGTGCAGTCAGAATGGTGTCATAGGATTTTCTAGGTCCCTCTGAACAGCTAGTTGGGGCTTCGGTTTAATGCCTGATCCTGAAAGGTGGCACCTCCAGCAATGCACGGTCACGTCAGTCTAACTCGGGTCCTAAGATGGGCTTTCTGACTCCAAGTTAAGCAATACCAACTGAGCTCAAATATACTCAAAGCCAAAAGTGGAAGCAGTAAAATCTTTTACTGCACTCCCCCCCTCCCTCCGCTCATACACCCTTCAAATGAAGGGCACAGGAAAGCGGTGAGACAACATGAAAATCTCTTAAGGGACGCGCATCCCCATATCGGATTGCTCAACTTATTCATATAGGAAGATATCAAAGAACAGCTATACTAGTGATGAGACTTGACTACTGGTTTCCCCCTTTAAATTAGTCGCTTGATAAATCACTTTTACCTACAAAATAGGTGTGATTTATGACTTTTATTTCTATGGATGAAAGGTAGTAATGTACAATCCCTACAGGCAGCTACTAAGTTCTGCCTTTGTCCAATTTTACAAGTACTGTATTCATTCACCAGGAATTGAAACATAATTTTTTTAATTTTTTTTTTTTTTAAAGGCACACTTTTCTTGCATGCTACAGTTCATGGATGCCAAGTCATATCAAAAACACACACACACCCCCACCCCAATGAAGCTCGCCTCCCCCCCCACCCCCTCAAAGCCAACATCCTCTCCGCTGTTCCACTGATGACAAACTATGCCTCTCTCTCCCCTGCACAAATTTGGCCTTCTCCTTTCCTCTGCTAAGAGCAAATTTACCCCCGCTCCCCCACTGAACTGAAGTTTGTCACTATGCCTGCCCCCCTCGACCCCCCCATCTCATGAGCAGTAACTCCCCTCCACCCAGGTAGAAGCCAACTCCACACCCCCCCAACCCACTGAGAAACAACTGGTGCTTCTTCCAGCCCCTTATCCAGAAGCAACTCAGCACCACCCCCCCATCTCGAGCCAAAATATTACCCTCTAACATTTCCCCCTTCACCCCCACGAGAAGTAAAACCGTTCCTTCCCATTCCGCACACGGATGGAATTGAGCGATGACCTAGTGCCTCTTCCCCTTATTGAAAGGAGAACTGGCCCCAGCCCAGTGCCACCCTGCCAACACTGCCCCCTCTTCTTCCTCAACCTTTTCTCCCCCCCCCCCATTTTGGTCTCCCTCTCTCATGCCCTTGAAGAAACGGAACCTGGTTCAGTGCCACCTGCGCTTTCATTGCTCTCTATTGTTCCATCTCCTCCTGCTCTGTCCCATTCCTCTTCTCGCCTGCCTCCCCTCTCCCTGATCCAGTTAGCCCACCACTTTCTAACCTGCTTGACCCAGACACTGGGCAGGGTCTTGACTCCCTGCGTGCAACCCCACAGGATATCAGCATATTATATTTTATATATAGTACAAAAACGTCCTTCCACAGTAGTCTAACCCCTCTAGATATTAAAGCCAATTACATATCTACAGGACAGTTCGTAAGGGAAAGTACTGAAGCAAAAGTTGAAATCAGAATACTGTACTCTGAAGGGAAAGGAGGGTCAGAAGAAGCACGATGCTGGCTCACATACCATCAAACTGAGGAATGTTACATTTATTTTACTAGAAAAACTATCCTAAATAAAGATAGCTTTCTGGTGCCAGCCTTGCATTGCCAGACTCTTAAAGCAGGTTACGAATTCCTCCAAGAATGTACCCCATTTGACGGCCCAATTTTGTGGTGCATCACTGCAAAAACTAGCTGATCTGATGAAAAGATTGTGGTATCACTAAATCAAATTGCTGTTTCACACATCAGTAATATTATTTAAGTGAGGATTGCTACTTCTAGGCACATATCCAATTTAAATTAGTAACCTGTTGGTTATTTGGGGAAGGAGAAGAAATGTCCATTTAGCCAGAGGTCCTGGAAAGAGTTCATCGCATGTACAGACTTCTCAAATGACAGAAATAGCACTCCTCCAGAAAGAGTCTTTGCTGCCTCATTAGTCTGATTGTTTTGAAAATAAATAATGGTAAGGGAACATAACCTTTATCAAAGTGAATACATATAAAAATACAATGTACAAAGCATTAAATGACCCAGCATTTTCTTAAGGAAGCAATCTGTGTATTCAATGTTTAGCCTGAATGACTAGTTTCCAGAACCAAATCAAAACTCTCCCCATGCCCCTCTCCCCGCAAATTGCCATTACTCCATATTAACTGGTACACGGTAGAGTGCCATGTTCCATTATTTCACAAATGATAGAATAAACCCCACAGGGTTCCCACAGAGCAGTGGATTGCCCAAGCCCTGTAATTATTGGTAGCTTGCAAATCTACACCAGATATGGAATGAAACTAGTTCTCGTGGCGACACAAAGTATGCGATCATAAGACCTTGCTTGACAAGGGATCCCAGTTCTCAGTCAGACTGCGAGACAGAGCGCTGCGCCGCCAGAGTGCCCAATCTCAGAGAGACCGACCGAAACAGAGAGAGAAATATATATAGAGAGAGAGAGAAATATATAGAAAGAGAGAATAGGAAAAGAGAGAGTGAAAGACAGAGTGAAAAAGAGAGAGAGGGAGAGAAAGAGAGCTGTTATGCCCAGCTCTTGCTGACTTATTACGTAATATAATTGACTAGGGCTGTGGCGAGTTCTGCAATGCAGACTGTCCCTCCTGCTTAACTAGAGGAGGAAGCATGGCAGCAGGTGGTAGCAATGAAAAACTGTGCAGTGCCTGCTCCCCGTGAAGAACTGCTCAGAATGCAGCAAGTGGCCTTGGGCAAATTATACTCTTCTGAATGAGGCTTTAACAGCAATCGAGTGCGCATGAGCTAAAAATCGGACAGTTGAACAGAAAATTACACTGTTTCTTTCTTCAAAAATTGTACGAATGCCCATTGTTGGTCCTATGAAATATGTAGCACTGTGAGCAATTAACACCAAAAAGTGATAAACAATGCTATTTTGTCACGATATTTAACACAGATTTCAAGTACAACCTGCCCGGTGGAAGATTTTTTTTCTAATTGGGGAAAATAATTAGGTTTTTTAAATATATTTTCATAAAGCCTTCACAACATTACTTCATCATCTACAGAATATTCTAGTTAATCTAAAAACAGCCAGCAAGTTCACAATCAGTAAGTGTAATGTAGTGACATTATTATTGAGTAAGTCTGAGATCCTCACTGACTAGGCTAAAACAAGAATTGCTGGTTATACAATATATAACATTTAATTGGACAGCATAGTTGGGGAGGATTCTTTTAACCGGCACCTAAATAACCGGAAATCTCTGTTAACTGGCAAAATTCAGGAGTAGGTTCAGGTAAGTTTTACTTCATATTAGTGGCAGTTCCTGGATCTGTGGCTGTGTAACTGGGGTTCGTGCACTTGTTGCTAAGCAACAGGGATGCTTGGTCTGTGGCCGGAGTTCCTGCACATGTTGCTAAGCAACAGGGAAGCCTGGATTTGTTGCTGTGTATGGAGCTCTCGTACCTTTTAACTACACCTCTCTGTAATCCGGACTTTTTGATAATCCGGCACCACGCCGGTCCCGTTGGTGCCGGATAATAAAGAGTTTCCTGTACAAGTATTGGAATTGGAATTTTTGAAATCTATAAATTTATCACCAGTTATTTTTACCACTTGTGAACCTTTTGAATGTTTTAGGACTCATACTTAAATTAGCAGTGGAAATTTTGTAATCAACTAAATTCACAAACATAAAATTTCAGTAATCAAGGGCTAAGACTTTCAGAACTCCATTTTCTCTGGTGAAAACTGCTTGTTCACATTTCTCTTAGACACCAATGCTACTTCTTAGTGTTACACAAGCTCTCTCACAACACCAAAATGTCCTGTGGGTACATCAAGAATTTCTGTATGCCGGCGAGGCAAAAGGACAAGAGCCTGGTAGCTTAAAATAACTAATTTACTGCCCCCCCCCCCCACCATGTCATAAAAATTCAGATACCCTTTTCCAAAGTGCATTTAACAAAGTCTGTATTACATAGCATTACATAGAATATACAGCACAGAAACAGCCCATTCAACCCAACCAGTCCAACTCGACTCGAGCCTCCTCCCATCTTTCCTCATCTAACTCTATCAGCATAACCCTCTATTCCCTTCTCCCTCATATGCTTATCTAGCCTCTCCTTAAATTCATCTATACTATTCGCCTCAACCACTCCCTGTGGTAGCGAGTTCCACATTTTTACCACTCTCTGGGTAAAGATGTTTCTTCTGAATTCCCTATTTGATTTCTTGGTGACTACCTCATGTATCTGCAGTCTTTCATTTTCATACAAAATTAGGAATTAATGCTATAGAGCTGTGAGAAGACACAGATTGTTGAGATAGAGATTTGCTGACTCAGACACAGAGGGCTCGAATTTCCAAGCCCAGTGGAGGCGGGTTTGGAGGCGGGAGTGGGGGGAAATTGCAGAATTGGGGGGCACGAACCCTTCCCGCCCCCCAACCCGCCTCCATGCCCGTTTCCCAGGAGGCGGGTACCCGACCTGTGCTGGGAGCCGCCTCCCCGAGGCGGGAAGGGGATTAGTGCCAATTAACTGCCTGTTAACAGATAGTTAACAGGCAGTTTTTGGCCTAATCCCGATTTTTAGCCCTGAAGTGTGGGCTGCCCGACGGCTCCAAACCACGCCAAGTTAGCGAGGTGGACCGTCGGGCTGAAGGGCTTGGAGGGTTCGAGATGTCCGGTGTTCAGGTGAGTGATGGGTGCATGAGTGCAGAGGTAAGTGTGTTTGGTGTGTGTAAAGTGTTTAAAGAAGTTTTACTTACCTTTACTTACTAATGCAGGCTTCCTTCCTTCAGGTCTCGGGAGTCCCTCATCTCACCGGCACAGAAAGCAGAATGGCCGCGAGCTGTCAAAATCTGCAGCATTCTGCTTTCTGTTCTGGAGAGATTTCTAACTGAGTCTGTGGAGAAGGGCTCAAGTTAGAAGTCAGATTGTCAGTGTTTGACAGCTTCACAGAGCTGTCAAACGCTATTTCATCTGTCAAAAGCTCTTGACAGATGAAATGTCAATCCCTGATGTCACCTGTAACCGGGTGTCCCTTAATTGGCCTGCTGAGCCCGCTGGGTGGGCTCAACAAGGTCAATCAAGGGAAAATCGCGTGGGTTGGTCACAAATCGATGGAGGTGGGACTACAACCCAAAAAGTGGGAGTCCCGCCTCCATCACGTCCCCATTGACAAAATCCAGCCCAGAGTGTAAACAGCCAGTAAAAGCAACTGCACAACAGAAAAATTGAGAGATTGGAAATATCTTAATATATTTTGTCACAAGAAATTTATGTTTTCTGAATGTCCACATGCATTATTTTGTTTTAGTGTTACAAATTCTGCCTTAGATACTTCCTCAGATTCAGTGGTGCTGGTCACTCCCATAAGCTATCCTCATGTCTTACATTCAGAGCTGTACCTGCACTTCCCAGTAGTTAATTGCACAAGAGTGTAACCTGGGGAAGAGAAAAAGATTAGTGAAGTCAAGCGTAGGTCCCTTGCAGTCAGAATTGGGGGAATTTATAATGGGGAACAAAGAAATGGCAGACCAACTAAATACATATTTTGGTTCTGTCTTCACAAAGGAGGACACAAATAACCTCCCAGAGATGCCGGGGAACATAGGGTCTGATGAAAGGGTGGAACTGAAAGAAATCAGTATTTGTAGGGAAATGGTGTTAGGAAAATTGATGGGACCGAAGGCCGATAAATCCCCAGGGCCTGATAATCTACATCCCAGGGTACTTAAGGAAGTGGCCCTAGAAATAGTAGATGCATTGCTGGTCATCTTCCAGAACTCGATAGACTCTGGAACGGTACCCATGGATTGGCGGGTAGCTAATGTTACCCCACTATTCAAAAAAGGTGGTAAAGAAAAGGCGGGGAATTATAGACCGGTAAGCTTGACATCGGTAGTGGGGAAAATGCTAGAGTCCATTATAAAAGATGTAATAGCAGCACTTGGAAAGCAGTGACTGGATCGGACAAAGTCAACATGGATTTACAAAAGGTAAATCATGCTTGACTAATCTACTGGAATTTTTTGAGGATGTAACTGGTAAAATAGATAAGGGAGAACCAGTGGATGTGGTGTATTTGGACTTTCAGAAGGCTTTCGATAAGGGCCCGCATAAGAGATTAGCGTGCAAAATTAAGGCACATAGGATTGGGGGCAAGGTATTGACTTGGATAGAGAACTGGTTGGCGGACAGAAAGCAAAGAGTTGGAATAAACGGGTTGTTTTCCGAGCGGCAGGCAGTGACTAGTGGGGTACCGCAAGGATCGGTCCTAGGACCCCAGCTGTTCACAACATATATATTAATGATCTGGACGAGGGAATTGGATGTAATATCTCCAAATTTGCAGATGACACAAAGCTGGGGGGGAGGGTATGCTGTGAGGAGGATGTCGTGAAACTCCAGCACGATTTGGACAGGTTGGGTGATTGGGCAGAAACATGGCAAATGCACTATAATGTGGATAAATGTGAGGTTATCCACTTTGGTGGCAAAAACAGGAAGGCAGATTATTATTTGAATGGTAATAGTTTGGGAGAAGGGGAAGTGCAAAGAGACCTGGGTGTTCTTGTACACCAGTCGCTGAAGGTAAGCATGCAGGTGCAGCAGGCGGTTAAGAAGGCAAATGGTATGTTGGCCTTTGTAGCAAGAGGGTTCGAGTACAAGAACAAGGATGTCTTGCTACAGTTGTACAGGGCCTTGGTGAGACCGCACCTTGAGTATTGTGTGCAGTTTTGGTCGCCTTACCTGAGGAAGGACGTTCTTGCCATGGAAGGAGTGCAGCGAAGATTCACCAGGCTGATACCTGGGATGGCAGGAATGACGTATGAGGAGAGATTGGGTCGATTGGGCTCATACTCACTGGAGTTTAGAAGATTGAGAGGGGATCTCATCGAAACCTATAAAATTCTGTCAGGCCTGGACAGACTAGATGCAGGAAGGATGTTTCTGATGGCCGGGGAGTCCAGAACCAGGGGTCATAGTCTAAGGATAAGGGGTAAGCCATTTAGGACTGAAATGAGGAGGAATTTCTTCACCCAGAGAGTGGTGAACCTGTGGAATTCTCTGCCACAGAGGGCGGTGGAAGCCAGTTCATTAAGTATATTCAAGAAAGAGTTGGATATATTTCTTAAGGCTAAAGGGATCAAGGGATATGGGGAGAAGGCAGGGACCGGGTACTGAATTTGGATGATCAGCCATGACCTCACTGAATGGCGGAGCAGGCTCGAAGGGCCGAATGGCCTACTCCTGCTCCTATCTTCTATGTATCTATGTATGTAACAGCAGCACTCCTTCGTGATCTGAATTGAACACTATCATAAACATTTTAATCAAACTCATCTGGCGGGAAACCCACGGGACCGGGTGGAACGCCGGTTTTACACTCTGCCCAATATTATTCTCCATTGACTTCAGTGGAGAGTAAAATCCGGCGGGGAGTAAAAACAGCGTTGCACCTGAACCCGTCAGTTTTCCGATGGGTGAGTTAGGTTAAAATTGCCCCATGTCTTTCACGGGCAGTTCTTCAACCTGTAGGTGCACTGAAAACACACTAGAAAGGCAAGGTCAGATACAAATCGTTAAGCTGCTTTATTTCACAGAAAGCAAGTGAATGTACAAAGTGATTATTATAACCAAAACTCATTTTCTTACTTCACTTCAAGCCCCTCCTCATGAGCAACAAAGAATAAATCATGCCACACCATCCACGTTAGTGGGCTAATTTAACTTCTCCTGGTCAGCCTCCCGGTTCTGACCAGTTGAGCGAGTTTTCCCTCACTAGCCCACTCTTTTCCTGGAACCTAGACTTTGTCCATGGTGGGGTTTTTTTAATGTCCTCCGAGTCGACAGGAAGTCAGGAGGCTCGTCTTCCAACCCCACCCATGTCCAAGACAGATAAGCTGCCCATTAAACTGGCATCACCCTCGCAAGAGCGGGATTTCTGGCAGACAAGCCCCACTGAGGTAAAGCAAAGATTACAACATACCATGTGTGAACTCATGCTGAAATCGTCCCAATTCGTTAACATCTTATCAATTTTCTTGACCTGCTAAAGATAACTATTTCAATGGCTGGCCCATTCTCCTTATCATTCAAATGCCCCAGTCTTTTCCTCTGTTTCTAAAAAAAAAACTGCTGGCATTTTGTACATTAGAATCTTAGAATTTTGGATTTGACTTCATATTAAAACTCAAACTAAGAATCCGTCACAAGTAGAATAGAAAGCACGACACTTGTATTATTATTCTGTATTCAGAGTTAACACTGAATTACAGCATTAAAACAGCAGACGCTTCAACACAAGACTAGTCTACTCCTCAATTAAAAGCCTATTACTCAAATTATCTCGTAATTTAATTTGAGCATTAAATTCTCACTTTGCTGTTATTTATGATGCTTAATTCAATTTTTAAGTGCAAAAAACACTTCACATTATCAAGAGTAGACTGTAGTTTGAAGTACCCAAAACCCGACATCACGTTTTCAGAACTTAATACTATCCTTGAGCGTTTTTTCCCTATCCATAATGGAAGGACAAGAAAGGTGGACAAAGTTTGGGTGTTCAGTTTAAATTCCACTTCAAAATGAGGTATTTTGGCATTTGCACTGAAACTGCCATTTCACCCTTGCCGTTTTCTCTCTCTCTCTCCCTCATGAAGGCACTGGCTCATGCTAAGAAACAATTCCACAGATGCTGTCAAAACTTCAGTACCTGTCCCAACTGGCCATTGCACACGTGATCCATGACTGAATGTCACCAAGCTCTTTGACTGTGACGAGTAGCACAGCCAAGCCAAATACTGCCTTCACTCGATATCTGCAAGTGTGAAATTTCCAACAATTCAACAGATATCAATCAGGAGCAGCAACCCCAGCTGATTTCCTCCTCACCCCCCTCTAGCCCAGGGAGGGGAACACGGGGGCCGATTGTAGCACTTTTACCAGCGGACGAGGGCTCAAACCTGGGGCTTTCTTGATCTGTGAGGCTCATGAACACACCAAAATGTGCATTCACTAACTCAACCATCAGGGAAGCTGCTGTTAGCTCTGATTTTGACTATTTTCAGCTATTAGTCCCTCACTCTTTCATTATTCCTTTGATAATGTGCTGACAGTACAGCAGTTTCATATCTGAACACCACGAACCCAGTTCTCCCAAAACCACACAAAATTATATGTTTTTGTATAATTATATACATGCGGAACATTTATGCAAAGTAAGCAGAATACAGCTCCGCACTTACTTACTAAGTTGAGTTTTGGTGTACAGTACAAAAGTTTGTCCATTAGAAAATGAGTTTAACAATGCAATTAAATAGCAATTGTGGGTTTCTTGTATATCTGGCAAAACATCAGTTTTCCTTATAATTGCAAAATACTGCGGATGCTGGAAATCTGAAATAACAACAGAAAATGCTGGAAATACTCAGCAGGCCAGGCAGCATCCGTGGAGAGAGAAACAGAGTTAATGTTTCAGGTCTGGGACCCTTCATCAGAACTGGAAAAAGCTGGAGCTGTAACAGATATTAAGCAGGTGCAGAGACAGGGGGGGGGGTTAGGAGGGGAGGAAGGAATAGAAAGAACATCCTGTACTTTTGTAAGAGGCAGGAAAGATAAAATGTTGCAAATGGGAATGGCAAAAACCATACATCATGAAAAATGGGGGCAGGGATAATTATCTGAAATTGTTGAACTCAATGTTGAGTCCGGCAGGCTGCAAAGTGCCCAATCGAAAGATGAGGTGCTGTTCCTCGAGCTTACGATGAGTTTCATTGGAACAATGCAATAGCCCGAGGACAGAGAGATCAGAGTGGGAGTGAAGCGGTGAATTAAAGTGACAGGCGACCGGAAGCTCAGGGTCACCAGTACGGACTGAACGGAGGTGTTCCACAAAGCGGTCGCCCAATCTGCGTTTGGTCTCCCCAATGTAGAGGAGACCACATCGTGAGCAGCGAATACAGTATATTAAATTGCAAGAAGTACAAGTAAATCGCTGTTTCACCTGGAAGGGGTGTTTGGGGCCCTGGACAGTGGGAAGGGAGGAGGTAAAAGGGCATGTGTTGCATCTCCTGCGCTTGCACGGGAAGGTGCCAGGTGAAGGAGCAGGGCTGTTGGGGGTACCCTCCCAGGGTACCCTCCCTCCCAGAACCACGATAGGGTTCCCCTTGTCCTCACCTTTCACCCCACCAGCCTCCACATTCAACGGATCATCCTCCGCCATTTCCGCCACCTCCAACGTGATCCCACCACCAAACACATCTTCCCCTCACCTCCCCTTTCAGCATTCCGAAGGGACTGCTCCCTCCGCGACACCCTGGTCCACTCCTCAATCACCCCCAACAGTATGATTTTTGCCATTCCCATTTGCAACATTTTATCTTTCCTGCCTCTTACAAAAGTGCAGGATGTTCTTTCTATTTCTTCCTCCCCTCCTAACCACCCCCCCCCCTCCGTCTCTGCACCTGCTTAATATCTGTTACATCTCCAGCTTTTTCCAGTTCTGATGAAGGGTCCCAGACCTGAAACGTTAACTCTATTTCTCTCTCCACGGATGCTGCCTGGCCTGCTGAGTATTTCCAGCATTTTCTGTTGTTATTTCATCAGTTTTCCTTACCTTTTAAGCTCAATAAACCTTTTGACTAGAGACCGTTCACTGTGACTCCCTTATCAGTGCGATAAGAACTGGCTAGCTTGGCTGATAGTGTAACGGTTTCTACCAAGATTTTTTTTGGTAGGGGACTACTGTTCGTGTTAATAATAAAGTTCAATTCACATCATGTTTATTTTATCCTGCTAAAACATTAGGGAAATAGGATGCCAGTTAAAAATGTGATCTTCCCTGACAAAAAAAAAGTGTCCACACTGACCAATTCCAAAGTCCGGTAAAATCACTGGGTAACTTTTACTTCAGGCGCGGGCGGAAAACTGACAGCTGCGGATTGGCAACCTTCAACGGAAATGAAAAGTGGGCGTGGTGTACAGCGAGTAATCGATCCGTGACTGTCAGTTTTCCTCCTGCCCCCCCATGTGAAAAATTACCCCCATTAGTACAGTTTTCCAAACTTTTCATTGAGCTAAAGTTACCTGTTTCAACACCATTCTGAATCCTCCAGGAAGAATGAAAGGTACAAAGAAGCAACAAAGAGGAACATACAGCACATGGTTCAGACTGATGAGCTGAAATGGATAACCAGAGTTTGTACGGATATCGATCAAGTTGCCAGACAGAGGAACGATCAGATAGCACTTTGATATATTTACCAGCCAACAAGGAAATTCAGAACACGTCGTGCAATTGCAAGGATAAAAGGTCTCACAACTTCAGCTCTGTCTCTGATGCTGCAACATGAAGCGATACATGGAGAAGATCCTTTCATCGGAACAGAGTTCTTTTCCGTTCTGACGAAAGGTCATCGACTTGAAACGTGAACTCTGTTTCTCTCTCCACAGATGCTGCCTGACCTGCTGAGTGTTACCAGCATTTTCTGTTTTTACCGCAGTATCAGTAAGTTATTTGACACAGACAGCTGTACAATACATATGAAGCAAACAGGTTACCATCCATAAATTACTGTAAAATACAAATATCAAAACACACAGTAATCTGGAATGGTTCTCCCCCCCTCCCCCCATCTCCATCAAATTCACAGGGAAATGCACGAATAGCCCTGGCTTCAGAGCAAGCCCTCACCTTTCGTGACTCAGTGACATATGAACAGGCACTGGCACCACCACTTCCACTTCCTCCTGCTCTCCTGGACAACCCTGTAGATAGACCAACTGAAGCTCTTCTGATCCTTTGTACGTCACATCCTTCCAGTTCCTGGCTTCAAAAGCACAAGAAACTAGTTAGCTTAAAAACAAAAACAGGAATCACCTGTTCCTCACAATAAAACCTTTTAATAAAGGGAAATACAAAAACAATAATGTTCTACTTTTTGCATATGATGCCAGCATCAAAGCCAGCTGCAAGATAAAGCTCCCTCTAATCTGCTTTAACATTGAGCCTCAAGTCCAGCCTTGAAAAAGCTCAATTTTACTTTAGCACTTATATCATTTCCATTTCAAACATCAGCCACACTGCATCCCCAAAGGAGAACATCAGTTTAGTGCAAATTATGGACAGTTTTGTGCTCACCAAAGATTGCATTATCAGAAGGAGGGAATATCTGTCAGGGGTGAATTCAGAAACCCAATCATTAAGAGGTAGATGGCTACAAAATTTAAGGTTTAAAATGCAAATTCAAAAGCCAACTTAATGCAATACTAAAATGTTACATGTTTAACAAAGCTCATTTCAAAGCTCAACTTGTTTTTTAATGCAGGTGCTCAGTACAACAGAGTTCACCCATTGCCAAATCAAGATATTCATAGAGGAACAGGAGCAGGCCATTCAGCCCCGAGACCTTGCTCCACCATTCAATTAGATCAGGGCTGATCAGTACATCAATTCCATTTACACTCCTTAGCTCCATATCCCTTGATACCCTTACCTTACAAAAATCGATCGATTTCAGTCTTGAAAGCTTCAATTGACCCAGCATTCACAGCTTTTGGGGGAGAGAATTCCAGATTTCTACTACCCTTGTGTGTGAAAAAGTGCTTCCTGATTTCTCTCCTAAATGGCCTGGCTCTAATTTTAAGATCATGCCCCCTCGTTCTTGATTCCACCCTCCCCCACAACCAGAGGAAATCGTTTCTCTGTATCTACAGGATTGGGAACTAAATATTCCTGGATACAAGGGCCCCGATTTTCTGGCCGCCGTCGGGTGGCTTTTCATACGGCCGGGGGCCGAAAATCGGCGAAAAAGCGGGTCGGGACCCCCCCGCCTGATTCCCCGCCCCGTCCGACTTTCGGACTGCCGTTTCCACGCGCCCCGCTTCAGTCCCGGCCGCCGCTGGCGGGACTGGTCATCGGAGCACTAACAAGCAATTATCTGCTTGTTAAAGTGGATTTTCCCGTGCCGTTGCGACTTTGGGGCTTTCCCCACCTGAAACCCGCCTGCGGGGAACCCTGCTGCCGAGAGCTGGCATGAAAACAGCTGGCTTGCTTGCTTGCAGCAGCAGGTCGCTGAGGGCTGAAGAGATTTAAATAGGCAGCAGTTGCAGGCTGCAGGACCTTGTTGATCAAGGCTTGGGGGAACTTTTTGAAGCCTTAGGAGCAACTGCAGAAAGTTGGAGCCTCACACACTTCTCCAGTGTGAGCTCCTGGGAAGCCCCTCTCACCACCCTAACTCAGCGCCCCCTCAACGGAGGCATCTGCCAGAAGCATGGGAGGCCTTTGGGACGTTCCCTTCCTGGCATTAGAGGATCTCCAACAGCAGAGGCAGCAGCAGCAGAACCAGGAACAGCAGGATGAGCACCAGGAGCACCAGGCTGCTGCTCACTCACCTGAAGCTGCACAGGCCAGAAGGGGCCAGCGCTTGGAAGTGGCTTGAGAGCACCTTGCTGCGCTTTAGGGGGCCAGTGGGACCCGTTTCTGCACTGGCAGTCCTACTCAGAAGGACTTCCATGAAGATCTGGTTTCTCTGTTCAACAGATGGCCAACGCTCCTCAAGAGATGTCATTCTCTCATGAGCACTCGCCATGCTTTCCGTACCCTGGCGAGTTATCTCCTGCATGGAGGTTGCCAACCTTTCCATGGTGATGCGTTCATGCGCCAATGACTCCACAAAGGCTCTGCTCATGGTCGCTGTAAAGTCTGTGGGTTGTGCAGTTAATAAATACACAGACTTCAGAAGTAACAAACAAACAGGTCTTTACTATTCGAAGGTCAGGGCGAATCTGCCCTAGTTATCCTGCCACAACACTTATATACTGGTGTGGTCACTGTCGGTATTACAGTATACAGAAGCCAAACAAGTAGTGCCACACCAAAAGTAGTTCTCTTAAAGGTGAACGGTTACATTCAATAGTTCCCTTAAAGGTAGACGGGTACATACACTACAATCCTCCTTTTTTAGCTTATTACTTAGAGTCCCCGTTAACATACATATCTTCAACTTCATATAAACAATTTACAGATATAATCTCGGTGGAGTCAACGTCATATAAAACAATTTACAGATATAATCTCGGTAGGAACAGTTCACAGGTTCAGTCTCTGCGGAAACAGTTCATAGATTCAGTCTCTGATCTTGGCTCGCTCCGAACAGCATCTCTTTTGGTGTAGCCGGTTCACATGGCTAGCGTGACTCCTCCATAGCCTTTTTCTTGGCGTAACAGCTTGAACTTTCGTCCTGTTGAATCAGCAGTGCGGACTTTTACAACCAACTGGCTGTCTTGATAATTTCCGGTTTTTCAACTAATTTAGCTCCTTTCGTAGTGTCCCGCCTGCGATGGTAGAAGTGATAATATTTTAGATAGTTATTATCTTCTGCTTCTTCTTTTTCTTTTCTGCTTTTTGGAGACTCTCGGGGGTCCTTTCTCGGCTGCCAGCTGTAGCGCCACCAACTCTCTATGTTCCTTAAACCTTAAGTGCTTCATCCTGATTTCTGCACTTTGGGAGCTTTCATCACAAACTGGGCAGACCAGATCCTCGTAATACTCAGTGTCACTCAACAGGTCATGGTAATACTCGGGTTTGTCCTGAGTTAGGCCAGCGAGAGGGCCTTCTACTTCCTCCTTACCCATCTGGACATTAGCTGACTGTGGTTCCTTCCCTAGACATCTTTCTTGAAAAGACTTCTTCATGCATTCAATTTCATCCCGCTCTTCCTGGGTTGTCTGCCATTCCTTCACTACTGGCCTCATTTGTGAGTTCAATACCTTCCCTTCCACCGGGGATTGCGTTATCAGGCTATTTAATCCTTCTACTGAAGCAGCTGTTTCAACATTCTTCTGTTCACATTGACGTGATTCAACGAACTCTTCATAGAGTAAACTGTAACACAAAATCTGTGTTGCCACCTCAGTTATTTCCGTAACTTTTGAGAGCTCCGAATTCCTTCCCTTTGAAGATTGAAGCTCGTGTTCCCATTGTGGAGTCTTGTCTCTCAGCATGTGAAGGAGTTGGCTGACCGTTAACTCTTCCACGGGGACTCTGTGGATCAGAGTCTTCACCATTTCATCCACTTTTCCCTCCAATGCTTTCACCTTCCTTTCCTCTTGTACTTTGGTTTCAAGCGCTCGAAGAAGTTGCGCCTTGATGCTCCCAAGCTCATGTTCAGGGCCCATTCTTACAGTCTCTGTGTTTCTTACAGTTTCCTTTCCTTCCACTGAAAGGATTCCCAGTTGACTCTGTTCTTCAAGTCGTTGAACCTCGGTCATTGCCGCCTCATATTTGTCTTGGGTTTCCTTCAATATTTTTATGAGTTCTTGGACATCTTGTCTTTCATGTTCTGCCATGTCTTTCACCTCTAAATTCTCATCTATGGATGGAACTTCTACCGATGAGTCTGTCTTGGCCTTGAGCTCATCAAGAATTTCCTGCAGCCTTTGGACTTCTTGCTCATGTTCAACCTTTAGTTGTTCATATGCTTCTACTGAAACTAGCTTTTCGGAGGTTGCCGAGTTAATCCCCTCCAGAATTGTAGCCTGGGCCTGTTCATACTGTTCTTTCAACTTCTCACACTCTGCTTGTAAGGAGTCGTAGAGAAGAACTGGAATAAAATCCTGGCTTCCTGAAGATTCCTCTTCATTTGCTTCTTTCGCAATTTCCTGTTGGAGTTCAGCCAAGGCTGCTATGCTATCTGCCTCTTGAAGTCTCACTGCCATCAAATCTTCTTTATTCTTGCAGTCTATCTCAGCCATTTTCCGTTTACTTTCATTCAACTGAGTGATAAGCTCCTCTTGCAACATGGCCACATTATTCACATCAGGTAAAGAAGCGTTTCTCTTTTCCATGTCCAAGATTTTTTTCTGCATCTCTTTAAGTGCACACTGCGATTCAGCTTCTCTTAACCTTGCCTGCACTAGCTCCGTCTCCAATTGCAGAACAAAATCCTCAGTGTAGCGTGGTTTGCCTTTATGCTGTATCTCTAGATCATGCAAATATTCTAACTCCTGAACATCATAAGGGAGATGTGATCGGTAATTGGTCACGATGGCTCTATGGTCGCTCTCTGCTTGAGCCAGCAGGTTCTGTTGTCTTTCCAGACTCTCCCATTCGGTGTCATAGAACTTTTTCATTGTTTTCATCTCTTGTACAAGACGGTAACTTAATTGTTCTAATTGTTGTCGTACTTTGAAATAACGTTGAGTTCGAGCCCGGTGTTCCTCCGTAATGCATATGTCTGTGACTTGAACAGACTCAGAATTCTCTGTCTTTATGCACGCCATCGTTTTTCCAACCTTAGTCAGTGAGTTCATGTTAACCTTGTTTTTCATACGTGGGCTGGACTTATCGTCTTCCGGCTCAGAGTCTGAGCTGCTTGTCTGCACCGAGTCCTCACTCGTCATTGCTTGTAGGTAGTGCCATTCCATGTCTATTTTCTTGATCCACTCCCGTCCTAGAAGTGGTGGTCCTCCCTCATGTAGTACGTACAAGTTCATTCTTGGGTGTTCTTTACCCCTATCTCTCACCTTGACTCTTATTTTTCCCATGGGGTATACTTTATGCCCCGTGTATGTCTGCAATACGAACTTGGTATCTCTTAAGGGTATGTGTGAGAATAGCTGGTGGTAATCCCTTCGATTTATGACTGATACAGCTGATCCAGTGTCCAACTCCATTTTCACTTGGACTCCAGCTATTTTTAGCATGACCCAGATAGTTTGTAGGTCAGCTTCCTTACTCACATGGTGGATACTCAGACTACCCAGCTCCTGGCCGTTTGGATCTGAGTCTGGATTCTGTTCGTCTGAACTCTTCTCAGCCCCCTTGTATACCTTGTTGTACTTTTCTTGTGATGGCTTCCTTTGGTTGTTGGTCTTCTTCCCTGACCGGCATACCTTAGCGATGTGACCCAGTTTGCCACATTTCCTACATTCTTGGTTCTTAAACCAGCATTGATTCTGGTCGTGTGTTGTCTTCCCACAACGATAGCATTTTGTTGTACTCGAGGTAATTTGGTCCACCCCGAGCGCCGCCGCCTTTAGTTGCATTTCCGCTGTTCCTTTCACTGCGGCTTCGTGTGATGTGGCTATAAGGACAGCCCTGTCAAGTGTAAGGTCGTTCTCTTCGAGTAGGCGCTTTTGCGTCCCTTCCTTGGACAATCCGCCTACGAACTTGTCTCGCAGTGCCTCTGTCAGATTCCCTCCGAACTGGCAGTATTTCGCTAGCCTACGCAGTTCGACCAAGTATTCTGCGTTGTTTTCGTCTTTCCGTTGCGTTCTTGCATAGAATTTGAATCGTTCAGCCAACATCAACGGTGTGGGGTTCAAGTGGTCCTTCAGAACAACCACAATCTCTTCGAAAGACTGATCCGCCGGTTTAGCTGGTGCTAGTAAATCCTTCAAGAGCCCGTATGTCTTTGCGCCCATCGAGTTTAACAATGTTATCGCCTTGTCGTCTTCCTCTATTTTGTTGGCTTCACAATAGATCTCGATGCGTTCCACGTACGTGGCCCAGTCTTCTATCTCAGAATTAAAATCATTAATATTCCCTCGCTTAGGCATCTTTCTTCCCTTGGGAGCAGCACCAGTATTTCTTTAAGTATTCTTATTTATTTGTTTATTTCTAAGATGGCGGTTTCCCGCGAAAATGGCAGTTTCCCGCTCTTTCCTTCTCTCCCCGCCCACTTCAATGGCGGTATGTCAGTTAAGATGGCGGTTTCCCGCTCTTCCTTTCTCTCCCCGCCCACTTCAATGGCGGTCTCCCGCTTCTGTCGTCTCCTCCGCCTAATGGCGGCTTCCCGCGTTTCTTCCTGGTGGAAGGGGTACGCTTTCCCCACAGCGGACAGGTTCAGCCGCTGGGCTGGCTCTCGCACAGCTCCCCTTACGCGGCTCTGTCTTTTCCTCCCGCCCGCACGGCTCTACCGGCGCTGGGTACACCCCGTTAACGGAGGACAGTTCAGCCGCTGGACTGGCTCTCGCGCAGTCTCTCTCTCCGTACCCGGCTCTGTCGCTCTCTCTCCCGCACGTTCGGTTCCACCGGCTCTGGGTACCCCATTGGTGGAGAACAGTTCAGCCGCTGGACTGGCTCTCGCACAGTCTCCCCTTGCTCGGCTCTGTCTCTCTCTCCCACCCGCACGGTTCCTGTTCGCCTCCCAGCCCTCTCGCAGACCGGTGTTTCCCTCCCCGGCTGCGGCTGGGTTTCTCTTCCCGCGCCTACTCCCAGTCTCAGCGCTTCGTGGCTGCGGTCGCTGCCCAGCTTTCCCCGCCGATCGAGGTCCGACTGTCTCACGACGCCGTTGGACCCGACTTTCTGACCGGCTCCGTTCCCCCTCGACCGTGGTCGAGTGCACAGCCCGTATCCTCCGGATATTCTCTACACCTTCCCCTACTCACAGTCTCCGCGGCCGCCTTGTTTCCTGCTGATCGGCTCACTCTGCACCGTGGTAGAAGGGTAGTCAGTGCCTGTTGCTGATGGAAGCTTTTGTTGCTAAAGTCTTCCTCCTTCCTCCTGCTGCAGCCTCGTGTTTTCTTTCAGCAGCACGGCGAGGGCGGTTGCCTCTCTTCGACGCTCTTCGTTGCTTTGGTAGTCTTGCCGCAGGGTACGATCGGACTCGTCGCCACTGTAAAGTCTGTGGGTTGTGCAGTTAATAAATACACAGACTTCAGAAGTAACAAACAAACAGGTCTTTACTATTCGAAGGTCAGGGCGAATCTGCCCTAGTTATCCTGCCACAACACTTATATACTGGTGTGGTCACTGTCGGTATTACAGTATACAGAAGCCAAACAAGTAGTGCCACACCTAAAGTAGTTCTCTTAAAGGTGAACGGTTACATTCAATAGTTCCCTTAAAGGTAGACGGGTACATACACTACAGTCGCTATGGACTCCTCCATTTGCTCAGCACTCGCAGCGACCCTGGAGACAAAACCTGCCAGAGACTCCTGCATCTGTGCATGGAGATCCATAATAATAATCATAATAATCAACTTTATTGTCATTGTTAGTGCACAAGTGCAGTACAACGAAATGTAGGCTTGCGGCTCCCGAGAGTGTACATTTAGATTAAGACATTTAAACATTCAACATTCATTTGGCTTGTAATACATTAACATAAACATAACCATAATAAAGTGCATTGGCAGATGTGCAGGCTTTAGAGTTTATTTGTGGAGTTCAGTAGGATGACAGCCCTGGGAAAGAAGCTGTTCCTAAATCTGGTCGTTCGGGTGCGAATGCATCTGTACCGTCTCCCAGATGGCAGGAGGGCGAACAGACTGTGGCTGGCGTGGGTAGGGTCTTTAATGATGGTCCGTGACCTCCGTAAACAGCGTTTCTGGTATATGTGCTCTATGGTCGGTAGCCGGGTGCCGGTAATGCGTTGGGCAGTTTTGACTACCCGCTGCAGGGCTTTCCGGTCATAGTAGCTACAGCTGCCATACCATACTGTGATACAGTTCGCCAGGATGCTCTCTATTGTGCAGCGGTAAAAGTTAGAGAGGATCAGGGGTGACAGGTTACATCCCTTCAGCCTCCTTAGGAAATATAGGCGCGGCTGGGCCTTCTTCACCAGAGAGGAGGTATTGAGGGACCAGGAGAGGTCTTCCGTGATGTTCCATCACCTCTTCTCTTGCGGATGGACCCAGAGGCAGAGGGTCGTCATGCAGCACAGCTGAGCCGAGATGGCAGAGTCCTGCGCCCTCCGACGAGGACTCTCCACTGCTGCCCCTGTCTCCAGAATCTGCTGAGGCTCACTTGTGAGCTGTGAAACACCAGGTGACAACACTACTCTATGTCCCGAAGGTCCCCCCGAGGTGTGAGTGTCTGTGCTGGTGCTGGGTGCGCTTACTTCTGCTGACGCTGCGCCCTCAGAGGTTGGAGCTTCCTCTGAGGAGTCTGGCTGCACAGCCTCTTCCTCTTCCACAGTGAGGACAGGGGCTCTGGATGGTACTGTGGGGGAGTAAAGGAAGGAGATAGAGATGTAATGCCAAGGTTCTTCTGGTGACTCCCAGCGAGTTGGCATCTGCTGACACCTGCATCCATGCAGCATTGGTCTCAGTGGGAGGCCTCTTCCTCCCTGACCTAGGGAAGAGGACCTCCCTGTGGGCCCTAACCCCATCCAATAATGCCTGCAGTGAAGCCTCATCGAATTTGAAGGCAGCTCGGCCTCTGCCGCTGGCAGCAGCTGGTGCAGGCTCCTCTGCCATTGTGCAAGAGTGGTTGAGAAGCCTGCAGAGGTGGAGAAGCTTGCTGGACACTTTGAAAGCACCACAAATGATGACATCATAGTGTGGGGATTTCTGACTCGAATTGGACAATTAGCAAGGCTTCCCACATGCTGGGAATTAATTGGCCACTTGAGGGAAAATTGCGTGGAGCTGGCTGACACTTTTTTATGTGTGTCAGAAACCCCACATTTGGGGAAATCCGACCATTCCCCACACAAGCCGAAAATCGGGGCCAAGGTGTTCAGGAAAGATAGGGAAGGAACAAAAATGAGGTGGGGTGGGAGTATTGATTAAGGAGAATATTACAATGCTGGAGAGAGAGGATGTCCTGGAGGGGTCAAGGACAGAATCTATTTGGTTAGAGTTAAGAAACAACAGAGGTGCCATTACACTGCTAGGTGTATTCTATAGGCCACCAACTAGTGAGAAGGATATAGAGGAGCAGATTTGCAGGGAAATTATAGAGAGGTGCAAGAACTATAGAGTAGTGATAATGGGGGACTTCAACTATCCTAATATAGACTGGGATAGTAATAGTGTAAAGGGCAAAGAGGGGGAAGAATTTCTGAAGTGTGTTCAGGAGAACTTTCTTGATCAGTACGTTTACGGCCCAAAGAGGAAGGAGGCATTGCTGGATCTGGTCCTGGGGAATGAAGTGGGTCAAATGGAGCAAGTGTCAGTAGGGGAACATTTAGGGAACAGTGATCATAGTACCATACGGTTTAGATTTGCTATGGAAAAGTACAGGGTGCAATCTAGAGTAAAAATACTTAATTGGAGGAAGGCCAATTTCAGTGGGTTGAGAATGGATCTGGCCCGGGTAAATTGGAATCAAAGATTGGCAGGCAAAACTGTAATCAAACAATGGGCTGCCTTTAAAGAGGAGATGGTTCGGGTACAGTCGAGGTACATTCCCATAAGGGGGAAAGACGGGCAACCAAAGTCAGAACTCCCTGGATGACAAAAGAAATAGAGAGTAAGATGAAGCAGAAAAAGGGGGGCGTCAGGTTGCGAATACAAGTGAGAACCAGGCTGAATATAGAAAGTTCAGAGGGGAAATTAAAAAGGAAATAAGAGAGGCAAAGAGAGAGTAGGAGAATAAATTGGCAGCTAACATAAAATGGAATCCAAAAGTCTTCCACGGGCATATAAATAGTAAATGGGTAGCAAGAGTAGGGGTGGGGCCGATTAGGGACCAAAATGGAGACCTACACATGGAGGCAGAGGGCATGGCTGAGGTACTAAATGAGTACTTTGCATCTGTCTTTACAAGATGCTGCCAAAGTCACAGTGAAAGAGGAGTTAGTTGAGATACTGGATGGGATAAAAATTGATAAAAAGGAGGTACTAGAAAGGCTGGCTGTATTAAAGTAGATAAGTCATCAGGACCAGATGGGATACATCCCAAGATACTGAGGGAAATAAAAATGGAAATTGCGGAGGTACTGGCCATAATCTTCCAATCCTCCTTAGATACGGGGGGTGGTGCCAGAGGACTGGAGCATTGCAAAAGTTACACCCTTTTTCAAAAAAAGGTGCAAGGATAAACTCAGCAACTACAGGCCAGTCAGTTTAACCTCGGTAGTAGGAAAGCTGTCAGAAATGATAATCCGGGACAAAATTAACAGTCACTTGAACAAGTGTGGATTAACTAAGGAAAGCCAGCATGGGTTTGTTAAAGGCAAATCGTGTTTAACTAACTTGATTGAGCTTTTTGATGAGGTAACAGAGAGGGTTGATGAGGGTAATGCGGTTGACGTGGTGTACATAATAGGCTTGCCAGCAAAGCTGAAGTCCGTGGAATAAAAGGGACAGTGGCAGCATGGATACTGTAGTGTACGTACCTTGAAGAAGGAACTATATTCTGCAGCCCCTGTATACTGCAGTACCAGTAGTGACCACCCCTGTATATAAGCCTGTGCAGTAACTTTGTATAGTAGTTCCAGTTTTGTCTCCATTCAGTAAACACCTGTTATAACCAACTTCTGCAGTCCGCGTCTCAATTACACACGGACGTTACAGATACGAAATTGGCTAAGTGACAGGAAACAGAGCGTGGTGGTGAACGGTTGTTTATTGGAGTGGAGGAAGGTACACGGTGGTATTCCCCAGGGGTTGGTACTAGGACCACTGCTTTTCTTGGTATATATTAATGACTTGGACTTGGGTGTATAGGGAACAATTTCAAAATTTGTCGATGACACAAAACTAGGAAGTATAGTGAACAGTGAGGAGGATAGTGATAGACTTCAAGAGGACATAGACAGGCTGGTGGAATGGGCAGACAGGTGGCAGATTAAATTTAACACAGAAAAGTGCTAAGCGTTACGTTTTGTAGGAAGAACGAGGAGAGACAATATAAAGTAAAGGGTACAATTCTTAAGGGGGTGCATGAACAGAGAGACCGGGGGTTATTTGTGCACAAATCGTTGAAGGTGGCAGGGCAGGTTGAGAAAGCAGTTAAAAAGGCATACGGGATCCTGGGCTTCATAAATAGAGGCATAGGGTACAAAAGCAAGGAAGCTATGATGAACCTTTAAAAACACTGGTTTGGCCTCAACTGGAGTATTGTGTCCAATTCTGGGCACTGCACATTAGGAAGGATGTGAAGGCCTTAGAGGGTGCAGAAAAGATTTACAAAAATGGTTCCAGGGATGAGCAACTTCAGTTACGTGGATAGACTGGAGAAGCTGGCGTTGTTCTCCTTAGAGCAGAGAAGGTTGAGAGGAGACTTGATAGAGGTGTTCAAAATCATGAGGGGTCTAGACAGAGTAGATAGAGAGAAACTGTTCCCATTGGCGGAAGGGTCGAGAACCAGAGGACACAGATTTAAGGTGATTGGCAGAAGAACCAAAGGCGACATGAGGAAAATCTTTTTTACACAGCGAGCGATTAGGATCTGGAATGCACTGCCTGAAAGGGAGGTGGAGGCAGGTTCAATCGTGGCTTTCAAAAGGGAATTAGATAAGTACCTGAAGGAAAAAAATTTGCAGGGCTACAGGAAAGGGCAGGGGAGTGGGACTAGCTGAACTGCTCTTGCAGAGAGCTGGCACAGGCTCGACGGGCCAATTGGCCTCCTTCTGTGCTGTAACCATTCTATGATTTTTTTCAAATCCTTTTAACATTTGAAACATCTCGATCAGATCACTCAACCTTTGAAAGTCAACGGCATACAAGCCAAGTTTATGCAGCCTGTCCGCATAATTAATCTCTCTATCATTCTGGTGAATCTGCACTGTACCCCGCCACAGTCAATATATCCTTCCCGAGGTGCGGTACCCAAAACTGAATGCAGTACTCAAGATTGTGTCTAACCAAGTCTCTATATAAGCAGCCAGATTTGGTGCTTTATTTTCTGTTGTGTTGTAAATAACTTTTAAATGCACCTCTGTTAGTAGAACCAAATACAATGTCGTTTTGGATCTCCTACTTTCAGGATTTATGAAGTAATTTGATTATGAGTGGGCTAAAAGGGGAACATTTTGATGCTGCACCATTACAAAACCCGCAACAAATGCATGGGATCATTTGCACTTTGGAGTTTCTGGCGTTTCCGGTTACAGCTCTTTCTGTAACGTCAGTAGGATCGCACAGCAAGCAATACTAAAATGTAAAAACAGCAAATTCATAACAGCCATTATGAACCTATAGCTGTGAGCATTATCGCGTGGTATTAAGGCCTTCTATTCTAGCATGCTGCGTCACCCTGGGCAAACATGGCCCTTGCTACGCTAAAACCCAAGATAAACACACATCTTTTCAATTCCCATTCAATTTCAATGTTACGTTCAAACATTTTTCATGAAGGTTACATTGGTTAGGAAAATGGACAATTTCAGCACTCTGCAATGAGCATTCAAGATCTAGCAGATTCTAACGTGCAAGAACAGAAAGATTGTGATGTCATAAAAATTACATCAAACACACAAGAGATAATAACGTAGTTGTCAGAATGCTTTTTTTGTCATTCAGAATGTGCAGTGTTAAATGCTTTCTGCTTCCAACAATACTGAAGAATGTCACACAACTGTGATCTCTGGAGCCCTGTTGTTTCAGCCTAATAGTAGTGAGGAGACAGCACTGCAAATTATTCAAAAACAATTCAGCATTAAAAGCAATTCTTTTCAAAGAGTCATTTGCTAATTGTTCCCGAATTGCTTGAGCTATTACCAAGAGGTTCTGTGCAACAGGCGACTGACATTGTTAACAATAAAATGCCAACATGTGTTGCGATGACCAGGACTCAATTAGAAAGAATAAAGCTGCATCTCCTTTCCCCCCCACCCAAGCTAAACTGAACACCTTAAGGGATCATCATGGGTGCAATTTCTCCCTCGATGGAATGGGGAAGCAAACAGAAAATAACTGCGCCGTGTTTCCAACAAAGGAGCAGAGATGGATGGTTATAACAGCACAACAGATATTTGCTGTATGCCTCTGCGACTGATCATCACAATATGTTTACAGATGAGGGAGGCCATTTGGCCCATCTATATTCATCCTTCCCTAACTGTCCTACGCTTCCCCCATTCTTGCATCTAGGTGTTTCTTGAATGATTCTAGAGTTTTCATCTCCAGCACTCTGCCCAAAGGTCCATTCAGAGTATTGATCACTCTCTGTGTGAAGAACTTCCCGATATCAGTTCCTAAAGTTTGAATCCTTGGCCTACTCCCACTGCTTATTTTGAAATAGTCTAGATTAACAGTATTATACACCTCCATAAAATTACCTCTCTCATGCCTCCTTTGCAGGCTGAAAAGCCCAGTCTTCCCTCAAGAAAAAGACTTGCATTTATACACCAGTCACAACCTCAGGGCGTCCCAAAGTGCTTTACAGCCAATGAAGTACTTTTGTAGTGTAGTCACTGTTGTAATGTAGGAAACGTGGCACCCAATTTGCGCACAGCAAAGTCCCAAAAGCATTGAAGTAAATGACCAGGTAATCTGTTTTAGTGATGTTGGTTGAGGGATAAATATTGAGCAGGACACTGGGAGAACTCTCCTGCTTTTCTTCGAACAGTGCCGTGGGATCTTTTACGCCCACCTAAGGGGGAAGACGGGGCCTCGGTTCAACGTCTCATTCGAAAGACAGCACCTCCGACAGTGCAGCACTCCCTCAAAAGCTGCACAAAAGTCAGACCTTGGAAAGTAAGGAAAAGCCTCGTGGCTGTTCTCTGTGCTGCCTCCAGTGTTTGGATGTCTCCCCAGAACGGGGCAACAGTATTCGAGGCAAGATCTGACAGAAGCGCTGTACAGTTTGACCACGACTTCCTCTCACTCTACTGTTTAGACTAGGTAGTTCAACATTCTACTGACTCTGCTGACTGCTGATATCCATTGGTTGGATAGGTTGAGCTTTGAGTCTACCAGGACTCCTAGGTCTCTTTCAACCTGATCAGTTCAAGCAATCTTCAGCACAGAATTTAAGAAGTACATTATACATTTTGTACTCGCATGTTAAATGCACTGATGCGGTTCAGTGTAACTGGCTTCAAAAAAAGTGAGGCATACAAGGCAATCCCTGGTGAATGGCTCTTTCATACTGACCAGCATTTGCATTTAAACCCAGCAGTTTCAATCTGCAAAACTCAGCAGGGAAAGATTCAAGACAAACAGATCACATCTGACTTTCACAGAAATGCTACCGTTTGGATACCTGATGCGCTCCAAAAGTGCTGCTGCGCTGTGTAACTGTATTCCATCCGCACTGAAAATGCTGAGTTATCGTAAAACAATTTCTGAGCTCTATGGAGTAACCTTTCAACAGGCGATACTTAAAAAATTGTGTGTTTCATTTTCAAATGCACCACTGTGTAAAATACATTCTACACGCAACACATGTCGGCAATTAGGGAATACTTTTACACCTGTTATTCCCTACACTGTTAGCTTAAATGTTAAAAATGTTGTTTCTTTGTTTAATCTCGTCTGCCTCCCACCGATGGTTCAGTTGGAACAGGACCAAACACGCCAGCAAGGTCCCAATTTCCATCCTAGTTCTATGATCAGTAACCTAATCTCAGCAGGGCATTATTAGGGGTGTTACAATTGGCCTCAGTCTAAAACTTGGTAGTGGGAGTGGGGGGAAATTCAGCCAGGGTAACTCAGATGAAATTGCTTTGTCTCTGTCCTCTCCTGTTTTTGGTCACCCCTCCTAATATCTCCTGTGGCTCAGCATCCATTTATTTCTGACTGCACCTCAGTGAAGCATGTTCTGATGTTTTTCTATGTTTAAAGCTACCACACAAATGCAAGTTGTTGTCGTTGTAAAAGGTGTGAATTATAAACCAAATTTTATAGTACAAGTAATTGTCAACATGAACACTGCCCTTTAATTGTTTTCATTATCCGTACTTCTCCTTAGGATTAAAAAAAAAGTTTGTTTCCCTTTTTAAAACATTTCATGTTAACTGCAGTTAGGCATACAAGGCAATCCCTGGTGAATGGCTCTTTCATACTGACCAGCATTTGCATTTAAACCCAGCAGTTTCAATCTGCAAAACTCAGCAGGGAAAGGTTCAAGACAAACAGATCACATCTGACTTTCACAGAAATGCTACCATTTGGATACCTGATGCACTCCAAAAGTGCACCCTCCAGCCACTCAAAAGGTCAGATACAGCGACAGCTATAACAATGAATACTCCACCACAGAACATATAAACTAATGCAAAGAGCTGATTTAATAAAAAACAGATGTGCATTAATTTGAAGTTACAATATTCGCTTTTACTGTGAACACCTCTTGACAGTACTATTCCTTTAAAGAAGAGCTTTTGGTAGACAAGGTGTGAAATAATCGAAACAGTTACAACTTAACGTTCCAGGTGCGTAGCTCCATGCAACAGGAAGATATACAGTATTGGGAATTCAGGATTGGAGGTCAGTGTACCCAATTCACGGCTTGCACAATTTTCTGTGCATTGAACTGAATAGCCCCGAGCCCCCTCCCTGTCACTTGCCACTTCAATTCCCCATCTCACTGCCATTATGACCTCTCTGTATTTGGCTTTCTACACTATTCCAATGAAGCTCAATGCAAGCTCCAGGAACTGCGTGCCTATCTTTCCATTTGCAACCCTCTAATCTTAATATTGACGAATAACTTCTGGTTTTTGTTGTGTATGTACCTTTAAGAGAATAACTGGTCTCAGACTGCAGTACCGGCAGTGACCACCCCTGTATAAAAGGCGCTATTGAGCCTCTGTGTTTTTAGTTTCACTATTGACTTCCACCAGTAAAGACTTACTTTGTTCACTCCTGCTGTCCGTGTCTCAATTATTCACGGACATAACACTGGCGACGAGTAAGAAACGAACTTACCTGCAACTCAGCAGCACCTCAGACGACGTTATTGAAGGTCGAAGCCAGAAGAAAGAAAAAATAAATAAAATCCAAAGAAACTGGAGAAACGGGCGTCGACCGTGGGCAACCGCCCTCCAAATCGTCGGATTGGAAACTTGCAGGAGAGACTGTCCAGAGCCAGGCTTGGTTCCTCGGTCTGTGGTTTCCCAGCTAATTGGGATGGTGGCAGGTAGTGCACTGATCCTTCCTGGGCTGCGGCGGGCTGAAGCTCGATCGGGTGGCTTTTCAACGGGGCCGGGCAGCGAGTCGGGAAGCAAAGAGAGAGAGAGAGGGTGGAGCACACAGGGCGCGGCCGGTGCTTCGGAGCCGGGCAGCGTTCGGACCTAAGAAGAGGGAGGGGAGTGTCTCAGAGGGTCCGCTCCACGACGGGAAAATAATAAAAGAAAAAAAAATCAATATTAAATGCGCAAGAAACCGTGGAAAGCAGCGCTAACAACAGCGGGGAAGAAGGCAAAGCGCGGGAGGCGCCATTTTGTTAAATCGGGGAAGAAGGCAAAGCGCGGGAGGCGCCATTTTAGATTTGCAAGATGCCGAAGACTGGCTGTATCACTGCTTTTGATAATACAATAGAGGACTGGACCACGTATGTGGAAAGAGTCGAGGTATATTTCGAGGCAAACGAAATAGCCGAGGGGAAAAAGGCATCGATATTGCTAAACTTAATGGGCGCTAGAACGTACGGCCTATTGCGGGACCTGATTACTCCAGCCAAACCGAAGGCGAAGAGTTTTAACGAAATTGTTTCTGTCCTACAGGAACACTTAAACCCTGCACCGCTGTTGATAGCAGAAAGATTTAAATTCCACAGGAGAACTCAGCACAAAGATGAGAGCAATGCTGAGTATCTTACGGAACTACGCAAGCTATCAAAGCACTGCCAGTTCAGAGCAGGACTGGCAGATACCCTACGGGACAAATTTGTCTGTGGACTCCTGAGTGAAGGAACACAGAAGAAGGTACTCTCAGAGAAAGAGCTGACGCTAGATAAGGCTTTCAGCGTGGCAGTATCATATGAAGCAGCAGCCAGGGGAGCTGCAGAAATTCAACAAAAACCACAGGAATACGGCACCCACGAAATGACACGGGGATTTGCAAAATGTTATCGCTGCGGCAGAACTAACCATGACCAGAAGGACTGCTGGTCCAAAGACAAAATATGCAGGCAATGCGGGAAGATGGGACACATTGCACGAGTTTGCAGGTCTGGGAAGAAGACCAGCGACAACAAAAAGGCTACTAAGGAACCGTACAAGAAAGTACAAAAGATGACGGACAGTAGTTCCGAAGACCAGATGAGCGATAGTGAATCCGGGAACAGGAGACTAAGCTGTCTCAAACTTCACAATGTAATCGCAAAAGAGGATCACCGAACCATTTGGGTCACCCTCACGATAGCAGGGTCCCAAGTTAAAATGGAATTGGATACAGGATCAGCGCTAACCGTCATGAATCGACGAGACTACGAGCGGCTATTTTCACACATACCCTTGAGAGAGACATCCATCGTCTTGACGACGTATACGGGGCAAAAAGTATACCCCAGAGGAAAAATAAGGGTGCCTGTCGAATACAACGGCAAGAAAATACGGAAATTGTATCTCTACATACTGCCAAATGGTGGACCACCGTTATTGGGACGGGAATGGATCAGGAAGATAAACTTAGATTGGCACTCCATTCATGCAATGACGGTGGACGGTAAAAAAGATGAAGACGTCACTCCTGGACGATTGTCAACAATCTTAGCTAACGCCAAAGAGGTATTTCAACAAGAGCTGGGCACGCTTAAAGGCGTAACCGCCTCGATAAAAATAGAAGAGAATGCAGTTCCCAAGTTTTTCAAAGCAAGACCGGTACCATATGCAATTCGCCCAGCCATCGAGGCAGAGCTGGAGAATCTGGAGAAGGCGGGCGTGTTGTCCAAGGTCGACTGGAGTGAGTGGGCGACACCCATCGTTCCTGTCATGAAGAAAACGTTAAGCAATAAGTCCGGGGAGCCAAGGAAGATTCGCATCTGTGGGGATTTCAAGGTGACGGTGAACCCGGTCCTTCACACAGTACAATATCCTCTTCCAAGGATAGAAGACATATTCGCCTCACTGTCTGGAGGGAAGCGTTTTACAAAAATTGACCTAGCACAAGCATATTTGCAGATGGAGGTTGAGGAGTCCTCTAGGAAGTATCTCACGATAAACACTCACAAAGGTCTTTACCAGTATCATCGATTGGTATTCGGAGTAGCATCGGCTCCGGCGATATGGCAAAGAGTGATGGAACAAGTCCTGCAAGGGGTTTCGGCGACTCAGTGTTACTTGGACGACATCCTTGTAACAGGTGAAGATGACAGTGAACACCTTAACAACCTAGAACAGGTGCTCACTAGACTACAGGAGCATGGGCTGCGAGCCAACCGCCCCAAGTGCGAATTTTTTAAGAAACAGATATCGTATTGTGGCCACGTGATTGATGAAGAGGGGTTACATAAGTCCCCTGACAAAATTGAAGCGGTTGTTAAGGCCCCAGCGCCTGAAAATGTGTCACAACTGAGGTCATTCCTCGGATTGGTGAATTACTATCATAAGTTTTTGCCGAATTTGTCGACAATTCTGCACCCACTGAACGCCCTGCTACGAACGGGGGTAGCATGGAAATGGAGCGATGATTGTAAGCGTGTTTTCAGAAGAGTAAGGACTTAATCACTTCAAGGGAAGTATTGGCTCACTACAACCCAGCACTGCCAATCAGGCTGGTGTGTAATGCGTCTCCCTACGGCATTGGGGCGGTACTGTCACATAAATTCCTTGATGGTTTAGAGAGGCCGATAGCTTTTGCGTCACGCTCGTTAACTTCTGCCGAGCGTAACTACGCCCAGATTGAGAGAGAGGCCCTCAGCCTAGTGTGGGGGGTGAAGAAGTTCAATCACTACCTGCACGGTCAAAAATTTACTCTACTAACCGATCATCAACCTCTTGTCTCCATTTTCAACCCTCAGAAGGGCGTACCGATAATGGCAGCACAACGGCTGCAGAGATGGTCCCTTTTCCTTGGGGCACACCAATATGACATCGAGTACAAAGGAACTAAACAGCATGGAAATGCTGATGGATTGTCACGTCTACCGTTGCCGACGGTGGAAGACGACGACCTTGCAGTGGATCCAATGGAGTTATTCCACTCGACCATAGTCGAATGTCTCCCTGTGACAAATGCAAACATAGAAAAGGAAACACAGAATGACCCGACACTATCACGGGTCTATGATTTAACGGTGAAGGGATGGCCAGCACATGGCGAACCACTGCTGCCAGCATTCTCGCCGAGAAGAGAACAGCTGTCAGTGTGCAGAGGAACCTTGATGTGTGGATCCAGAGTAGTAATTCCACCTAAGTTGACGGATAGAGTGCTCAATGAGCTTCATGAGGGTCATCTGGGTGGGGTAAAAATGAAGAGCTTAGCCAGAGCGTTTGTGTGGTGGCCGGGAATCGATAGAGAAATCGAAGAGATGACCAAGAGCTGTGCAGGATGCCAGAAGGTCCAAAACGCCCCACCACAAGCTCCTCTGCATCCATGGGAGTGGCCCTCATCTCCATGGCAAAGGGTGCACATTGATTTTGCTGGTCCCTTCATGGACTAGATGTTTTTAATTGCGGTGGATGCGCATTCAAAGTGGCCAGAGGTAATAAAAATGTCCTCAACCACCACGGAAAAAACTATCACAGTTTTACGAACCATATTCACCAGGAATGGGCTGCCTGAACAGATTTGCTCTGACAATGGACCACAGTTTGTGTCTGAAGAGTTCCGGAGGTTCTTAAAGAACAATGGTGTTAAGCATTACACATCTGCCCCATATCATCCAGCCAGTAATGGATTGGCCGAGAGGTTTGTCCAAACATGCAAGAAGGCTATCAAGGCAATGTGTAATGAAGATATACCCCTACAACACAAGGTGGACAACTTTTTGTTTGCCTACCGGAATGCGACACATGCGGTTACCAACCAAACTCCAGCCATGATGTTCTTCAATCGAAGACTACGATGCCGCTTGGATTCGGTTAAGCCAAACGTCCGAAGAGATGTGGAGAACAGGCAGTTTCAGAATATGAATGAAAGGCCGACCAGGAGTTTTAAGATAGGTCAACCAGTTTTGGCCCGGGACTACCGCACTGAGAAATGGCAGCCAGGAACGATTTGTACACGACAAGGACCTCTCATGTATACCGTGGACGTTGGGGAGAGCATTGTAAGACGCCATGCTGACCAGATTCTAGAGTCACGGGAAAACGTCAACTCCACACCACGATCTGATACACCTGGTAATGAAATCGACGTTCCAATTGCAGCTACCGCAGAACCGGTAATATTGGAAGCAGATGAACCAAACAACGACATTGATCCCGACTCAACATTGCCAGAAGAACCTGATACCCCAAAGAGGCGTTATCCAGACAGAATCAGGAAGCCTCCTCAAAGACTGAACTTATAATTGCTTAAACTTAACCAATGTACCTAGCAACAGTAATTGTGATTGTAACTAGTTATCATTTAGTTGTTAAATGAATGTTATGTACTGTTTATCTAAAAGGGGAGGAATTGTTGTGTATGTACATTTAAGAGAATAACTGGTCTCAGACTGCAGTACCGGCCGTGACCACCCCTGTATAAAAGGCGCTATTGAGCCTCTGTGTTTTTAGTTTCACTATTGACTTCCACCAGTAAAGACTTACTTTGTTCACTCCTGCTGTCCGTGTCTCAATTATTCACGGATGTAACAGTCTTAACAATAGCTCCCACTTTCTGTTCAGCAGGCTGGATGTGTCAGTATATCCAAAATGATGGGGGAAATGGCAGGACAGGTTGGTGCTTGGGGTAGGAACCCTCCATTGGAACACAATGCTGGTCTGCACCCTTGGTGTCAGCCGTGGCTCAGTTGGTATCATTCTTGCCTCCGAGTCAGAAGGTTGTGGGTTCAAATCCCACTCCAAGAGACTTGAGCACAAAAATCTAGGCTGACACTCCAGTGCAGTGCTGAGGGAGTGCTGCACTGTCAGAGGTGCCGTCTTTTGGATGAGATGTTAAACCGAGGCCCTGTCTGCCCTCTCAGGTGGACGTAAAAGATCCCATGGGGCTATTTTGAAGAAGAGCAGGGGAGTTCTCCCCGGTGTCCTGGCCAATATGTACCCCCCCCAATCAACATCACAAAAACAGATTACAGTATCTGGTCATTATCACATTGCTGTTTGTGGGGCCTTGTTGTGGGCAAATTGGCTGCCGCGTTTCCATTACAACAGTGACTCTTCAAAAAGTACGTAATTGGTTGTAAAGCACTTTGAGGCATCCTGTGGCCGTGAAAGGCGCTATATATATGCAAGTCTTTCTTTCTTTGGTGTCAGCCTGCTTGTTTTTTTTTCTTCTCCAATTTACCAGTTTTTCACGCTTCCATTACTACCTGCCTCATCCCCCCACGTTCCGAGTTAGTCACACATTCTCGGTCTCCTAAATATCTTTAATTTCTCTCATTATGCCTCCTAGTATTTCAGGCTAATGTAATTTCTGTCATTTAATCATCACCTGTTTTCCAGTCATGCACTTTACAGGTCATTCTATTTCTTCTTTCGTGTGTATGTATGTATGTTCACTTCCTTTGCCTTCGTTTTGTTCCTTTGTAAATGTTGTTCAGCAGTAATATCTTCCGGTTCTGATTAAGGGTTTCAGGTTTGCAGCATTTGTAGTACTTTTGCTTTTTGTGCAACTCCCAATTGTAAAGCAAAGAATGTGGATAGCAGCCATATTGTCAAATCTGTGGGTTCAAAAACGTGCTACCAAAAAAAGCACCTTGTGAAACACAAAAACCATCCTGCTTAAATCACAGGGACTTAGCTAGAATTTGTAGAAGTCGTAAAGGAACACGCCTCTATAGCTCCCCAAACAAATATGTAAACCATCAACAAATTTACAGAACATTTTTTATACATGCCACATAGTACAATAATCATTTAAAATCATGGATTTTTAAATATGATCCACCTCCCTTTCCCCCACCATTGGCACCTGTGCATTCAGCCATCTAGGCCCCACGCTCTGGAATTCCCTCCCTAAAGCTCTCCACATCTCCATTCACTCTCTGCCTTCAAGACCATTCTTAAAACCTAACTCTTTGACCAAACTTTTGGTCACCCCGCCTAATATCTTTTTTTATTCGCTCCTGGGTCGTGGGCGTCACTGGCAAGGCCAGCATTTATTACCCATCCCTAATTGTCCTTGAGAAGGTGGTGGTGAGCCGCCTTCTTGAACCACTGCAGTCGTGTGGTGAAGGTACTCCCACAGTGCTGTTAGGGAGGGAGTTCCAGGATTTTGACCCAGCGACGATGAAGGAACGGTGATATATTTCCAAGTCAGGATGGTGTGTGACTTGGAGGGGAACTTGCAGGTGGTGGCGTTCCCATGCACCTGCTGCCCTTGTCCTTCTAGGTGGTAGAGGTCGCGGGTTTGGGAGGTGCTGTCAAAGAAGCCCTGGCGAGTTGCTGCAGTGCTTCTTGTAAATGGTACACACTGCAGCCATGGGGAGTCAGGAGATGAGACACTCACCGCAGAATGCTCGGCCTCTGACCTGCTCTTGTAGTCACAGTATTTATGTAGTTTCTGGTCAATGGTGACCCCCCCAGGATGTTGACTCGGCATCCACTGTGTCCAATTATGCTTCTCTGAGGCACCTCGGGATGATTTTCTTCATTAAAGACACTTAATGAATGTAAGTTGTTGTTGTTCTGTTTAATTTCTGCGCCGTTCCCCAACAAAATAACTGGGTGGTACGATGGGTCAGATTAAGGTCTTATCACCAGGAGCTCAAATCCAGGCCAAACCGATGAAGCAAAGGTCCCTGTCTGACAGATGCAAGGCTCCCAGTGAAGTGAGAGTGGGTCGTATCAATCCTGGTCCCAGTGACTACATGGCAACAGCACAGAACTGTGCATAATGTGGTAGTAATTAACAACCTCACTCAGAAAAGTCTAATAGCTGGTGTGAGAAAGGGAAATAAAAATTACAGGTGCAGATGGACATGCTCTTCTGAAGGTAAGGATACAATGCATTGTTGAGAGCAAGAGTAGAGGAGGTTTCACCCTGCACCTCACCTTAACGGGGGAAATTCTTATTAACACGTTTACATTCCTGGACTGAATACAATAAAAAGCTTGTCGGCCAGTAGACATTGGTCCCTCAACTCCAGCCTCCAACCTCTTCCTTTCCATCGCAATCTTTCTCGCCTCTATTTTATTGTTACCCCTGCAGTCAGTGTTGCTCTAAACTTTCCACTCACACCCCTTACAGTCGAATGGTGCACCAACACTCACTGCCTAAACTCGTGTAAAGAATGGCTTGTCAGAGGCCAGCAGTGCTCAATGAGTCTGGGAGAGCCAGTCAGGGAGAGTAAATTACCTTGAAAAATACCTGAAAAGTTACAAGATTCGTTATCTTACCTTCCAGAAGGTCAAGGAACACCAGAAATGCAGTATATACTTGTGCACTCTCTGCAACATCTAAAGCCATCATCTCTGTATACTGAAAATAAAAAAACATTAATTAAAATGATAGCACTTAAATCCAGCTTGCATCACCTTTTTTCTTTATTATATATATTTGGGAGAATCTAGAACTAGGGGTCACTGTTTAAAAATAAAGGGTCACCCATTTAAGACAGAGATGAGGAGAATTTTTTTCTCACAGAGGGTCGTGAGTCTTTGGAACTCTCTTCCTCAGAGGGTGGTGGAAGCAGAGTCTTTGAATATTTTTAAGGCAGAGGTAGATAGATTCTTGGTAAGCAAGGGAGTGAAAGGTTATCGGGGTAGGCGGGAATGTGGAGTAATCAGATCAGCCATGATCTTATTGAATGGCGGAGCAGGCTCGAGGGGCCGAGTGGCCTACTCCTGCTCCTAATTCGTATGTATGTTCATATATGTAAAGTAAAAGGAAGAGCAGAAGCATAAACATACAAAAAGGACAGATACATCAAGCACACCATCTCCTGGGACAGGGATTTTTTTTTTTAAAGTGGAAAAAACCTAAGGTCGATTTTGGAAAAACTTGCAAATTCCTCTCCAACTCCATAAGGCAATTGTGCAAATCCCTAGGAGACCACAGTAACCCATGAATCCTTCTAATCCCACCTAATATAACTGGAAATGTACTCTTCCTTCAGGAAATTGTCCAGCTCCCTTTTGAAGGGCTACAGGGAATCTATACTCACTGCAAGCTTTGATAATCTGTTCCAGAGGGTGACAATTCTCTGTGAAAAGAAATACTTCCTAAAGACCAACCCAAGTCTTTATACAAAGGTTTGATGCAAAGTCCCCAATCCAACCATTCCTATCCATCTCAAATAACCTACCTAACTGGACAGACTCTAAGCCCATTGTCATTTTAAGCATCTTAATCACATCCCCTCAAAGCCTGTGCTTCTGTAACAAAAGTACCTCGGATCTCCTATACTGATACCCCAAGGCTGGGTACCACTTTGGTTGCTCTCACCTGTACCTTCTCCAGGGCCTCTATACCCACCAGGCAGTCCATTCCAGATTATAACAATTTGCTGTGTAAAAAACAATGGTAAAAACAAAAAACCAATCCCCTCATCTCCCCTCTGGTACTGTTGCCAATTACCTTAAAGCTGTGTCCTTTTTGATACATACACATGTG
Organism: Somniosus microcephalus; assembly: GCF_052327205.1. Lineage (NCBI taxonomy): Eukaryota > Metazoa > Chordata > Chondrichthyes > Squaliformes > Somniosidae > Somniosus > Somniosus microcephalus. Next base: position 227,139,817 of record NC_140989.1, on the reverse strand, counting down.
TGGGGACCAAAACTACACTCAATGCAGGACCTGAGCTTAATGTCTCAGACATTGAACTCCAGTTCCAACAACACTGCACTCCTTCCACAGTGCAAATGGAGTGTGAGCCGAGATATTTTTAGATCAAACCCACCACCTTTCGACCCAACCACAAGCGTGCTGCCAACTGAGCCAAGCTGGCACACACTGCCACTCCATAGCCACTTACACTGATCCAGCACTGTATTACTGATGGGGAAACATTTGCAGGGCTATGGAGAAAAGAGCAGGGGAGTGGGACTAATTGGATTGCTCTTTCAAAGAGCCGGCACGAGCACAATGGGCCAAATGGCCTCCTTCTGTGCTGTATTACTGATTTGAATTCCATGCTACTAGTGACAGCACGAGGGATTAATAACACAAAATTCATACAGAAAATGGCCAGTCTGTCTCATGCACATTCAGTGTGAAACCCAGACAGGTTTCCTCTCACAGGTCCTGAAGAGAGAAATGCATATGCATTACTGAGTCAGTGGCTGGATGCTGTTGAAACAAAAGATGGTTTTAATATGCTAATGTTAATTAAATGCAGAGACACTGGGTTCCACCTGTTTTCTTATATCTTTGTTAGCTTTCCAATGATTACTGTTATTTTTAAACTGGGGACAGATTTCCTCTGTAATTGATTAAGAATGGCAGCCGAGTGTAAGACGCTCGGAGGTCAATGTGTTTTTTTGTTCTGACACGTCATTTAGATCAGCTGGCACATGTCAAAAAATCAAACCACAGAGATGGTGAGCCTTTGATTGACAGCTGTATCTGGGGTGAAGACTTGTGTCGGCCGTGAGTGTGGACCAGATAGATGTTCCTTTTGATGGCCGATTGTGGATTTTTATGGGACTTTCCGCATCCAGTCAATCTACATCCAACAGAGGAAGTGAGCCAGATGGTCTTCATGGTTGTGTCGTGCCACAAAAAGTCTGAGCAACTGTTTTCTAATTACGTTGAAAGATAGCGCCGCAGGGAGCATTTTTTATATGCATATCAAAAAGGACACAGATTTAAGGTAATTGGCCAAAGAACCAGAGGGGAGATGAGGAGAATTTTTTTTTTTTTTAAACACAACAAGTTGTTGTGCTCTGGAATGCACTGCCTGAAAGGGTGGTGGACACAGATTCAACAGTAACTTCCAAAAGGGAATTGGATAAAATACTTGATGGGGAAACATTTGCAGGGCTATGGGGAAAAGAGCAGGGGAGTGGGACTAATTGGATCGCTCTTTCTGTGCTGTATGATTCTATGTATCATGAAGGATGCATACACTGTTTTACAATGACTACTCTTCTGCATTAAATAAACTGCCCATTAGTTTATAGAGTGTAGATAAATTCAGCTACACAAGATGAGGAGAGTTGTGAGGCAACACGTGCTACAGTCCAGTGAGCTGGCATGCAGCGGCTGATGGAGCAGGAAACATTAAGTAGGGAAGTGTCAGAGAAGCCGAGAGTGCACACAGGGACCTAGGGAGCGGTGAGGCACGGAGGGATTTGAAGGTGAAGATGAAAATATTAAATGCTAATTCTCTGGAACATGGGGTTCCAGTGGAGCTTAGAAAGGATAGGGGTGATGGGTATTACAGCTTTAGTGTGACCACTGGCTGCAACATTTTGACTCACTCCTAACATTTTCCCTAGGTTCGTGAATGAAGTTTGGCATCCCAGCAACTGTATAGCAGTTGAAGTTACCACCCATCTTCTTTTGGATCAGGTGTCGGTTGTGGCTCAGTGGTAGCACACTTGTCTCGGAGTCAGATGGTTGTGGGTTCAAGGCCCATTCCAAGGACTTGAGCACACAGTCTAGGCTGACACTCCAGTGCAGTGCTGAGCGAATGATGTACTGTCGGAGGTGCCGTCTTTCAGATGAGACGTTAAACCGAGGCCCAATCTGCTCTCTCAGGTGGACGTAAAAGATGGCACTATTTCGAAGAGGAGGAGGGGCGTTATCCCCAGTGTCCTGGCCAATATTTATCCCTCAATCAACATAACAAAAACAGATAATCTGATCATTATCACATTGCTGTTTTTGGGAGCTCACTGTGTGCAAATTGACTGCCGCGTTTCCTACATTACAACAGTGACAACACTTCAAAAGTACTTCATTGGCTGTAATGCGCTTTGGGACGTCCAGTGGTCGTGAAAGGCGCTATAGAAATACAAGTCTTTCTTTCATTTACTTCTTTTGTAGATATGTGTGAAAATTACTAAAATATAAAGAGGACACTTACACCTGATTTTTAAAACAGAAGTTCCTATCCCCACAACTTCTCTCATAAATAGGGATATTAACAACTTGTTATTGAGCATTAACCATGGCTCAGTGGGTAGCAGATTATGGGTTCAAGACCCAACTCCAGAGACTTGAGCACAAAAATCTAGGCTGACACTGCTGCAATACTGAGGGAGCGCTGCACTGTTGGAGGTGCCGTCCTTTGGATGATACGTTGCACCGAGGCCCCGTCTGCCCTCTCAGGTGGCCGTAAAAGATCCCATGGCATTATTTTAAAGAAAAGCAGGACGTTCTCCCCAGTGTCCTGGCCAATATTTATCCCTCAACCAACATCACTAAAAAACAGATTATCTGGTCATTATCACATTGCGCTTTTTGGGATCTTGCTGTGTGTGACTTGGCTGCCGCATTTTCTACATTACAACAGTGACAGCCGGGATTTGGTGCTGAGGTCTCACAACCTTCTGACTCAGGAGATGGAGTGCTACCCACTTAACCCTGGCTGACACCTTCGGAGCACATCTGCTTCTATTTGATCTTCATTGGAGAGGCAGTAGGTCCACTATCGTAATGTCAACTGCACAGGTTGGGCGCACACTCGCCTCTGAGTCAGAAGGTTGTAGGTTCAAGTCCCACTCCAGGGACTTGAGCACAGAATCTAGGCTGACACTCCAGTGCAGTGCTGCACTGTCGGAGGTGCAGTCTTTCAGATGAGACGTTAAACCGAGGCCCCGTCTGCTCTCTCAGGTCAACGTAAAAGATCCTATTTCGAAGAAGAGCAGCGGAGTTATCCCTGGTCTCCTGGCCAATATTTATCCCTCAGCCAACACGCGCCTATCCTGCCAGTGGATTTGTAGGATCTTGCGGAGGCAGCATTGGTACCTCTCCAGTACTGAGTACTGATCTGTGCAGAGCTGTGTGAAACTTTGTACATGGATGTGCAATTGTATTATATATATCTGTTTTGCAAGGCTTTACAGAATCTTGGATGGAGCTGTGTCAAGAGTATGTGGCTGCAGGAGGCTGTGTTTAATATTTACAGGTCTACACCAGACAGTACGCTATGGGAAGGGAAAAATGGGGCTTCCCATACTCCTGATGCTATGCGAGACTGATGCACAGGGTAAGATGTGGATTCTGCATTGCATTGTCTGCGTGAGGCTGATGTGACAAGTTGCAAGGCGGTGCGCGCCGGATTGACTGCTTGACACTGTCCACCCGGTGAAAGGTGGTGTGGCAGGCAGGACTGTGGCTGGCGCTGCACAGTGGTGCGGTGCGCTGATAGGCTGCCAATTGGAGCTGTGTGCGGGAAAGGATGCGGTAGGGAGGCTGCGCGCGCAGATCACAGCGTCGTCGCGGGACAAGAGGCGCGCGCGTTGTTTTTGCCGAGTGTGTGCGCGCGCTGCCTTTGCGCGTGACGGTTGCGCGCCCGTGTTTTGCAATCGGCGGCCGGGCCCCGCCTCTCAGCGGGAGTGGAAGCGAGGAACTCACGGCCGCTGCCGGCACCACTGACACTGTGTGGGCGCTGGGGATGTACGCGAGAGTTCGTGTCAGCAGCGCCCGGGTTTCTCAGTGCAGCACCAATCCGGACACGGCGCAGGTCAGTCGGCGCTCTCTTTCTTTCCAGAAACATCGCTCACACCGGCCGGCCTTCTCCCCACCCCCGCCTCACACCGGCCGGCCTACGGGCCCAGGCTTTCGCGGCGTTCCGTTGAGCTTTTAGGGCTGTCGGGCAGCAGTGAAAGGCCGGTCTTGCAGGGGAGGAAGGAGGGTTGTGCGGGCGCGGGTCAGGCCCAGTAGGTCCGCCTCCCCCCGCCATCGCCTTTGGGGTTGCTGCTGCTGCTGCCGAGCCGGTTTGTGACGGGAACCCGGACTCGGGCTGACAGCTGCAGCCTGGTGACTGTCCAGCCCTCCGCCTCAGTCAAGGGGTTCAGCTGCTTGTGCTGAAATCACAGTCCGCCTTTGAACACACTAACCCTCCCGCTGTGAGTGGGCTGTGGATCGAAATGCTTTCTCTCCCACATCACACTTCATGGAAATGTATATATATCTATATAATAAAGTTTCCCTGTTTTGTGCAGCTTACACGGCACATCGCACAGCCAGAGTCACGCGAGATAGATTTGATCACAGTTCAAAATTGCATGGCTATATGTCGATTTGTGCTATTGTCACTGTTAAATATCTGCGCCGACATCTTCAGTGATCGATGAAAGTCCCTCCAGTTCTGCACACGCAAATCATATGCCCCTTGCCGAGACAGGAACCTTATTTCCTCTAGGGCTCACCAACGCTAACTTTTTATTTTTGCAAGTTCAGTTTCTGGCTTTACTTCTGAAATCTAGAGTTACTGCTGGCTCTGCTATAAGCTAATATAACATGTTCATACAGATGTTTCCCTATTAAGGCTATTCGTTCTTCTGACCCATTCAGCTGCATTAACCAATTGGGTTTAAGATGGGAGAAATCATGGATTAGTGGTATTAGATTTTGGTTGCAGTCGGTATTTGTGAAGATGTTTCACTGCAATTCTGACTCTCGAGCTTACAATTTTAACTGTAAACGATACAGTGATGTACTTGGCTTATCCCATAAGTGAGAAAAGCTACACAACCCAAGTTGATTGTAAACATAGTTCTTGTTACTGAAATTGATGGCATATTCTTACTGCTGTTCATGGTGTATTTACATTGTTGCAAAACAATAATATTGGCATTGATTGAAAAACACAAGTCTTCCTCCTCGGTGACCACTACCACTGTTAACTGTGGCAACTGTTGTCATATTATGTTGTTGCTCCTTTGAAGCACCATTGTCTTTCTCATCCATCAATCTGTGTTGTGGGTACTTCGGTCTCTTGTGCAGGTGTGTATAAAAGCCGGTTAGTCCAGTTCTCCTGAAAGTTAGAAATAGTTAGTGTTAGAAGGGGAGTTTTTACGGTGGGAAATTAAGGATGCTGATTGAAAGCCAAGATTGCATTGAGGGTGTGCTTTTTTTCAAAACTTTGTGGCAGTCTAAAAAATCTGTTCAACTACTTTAAGCTTTTAATCACTGAAGGATTTCAATAGTAAAACAATCTCTTACTAAGCTGTAGTTGTATGTTGGATACCTCTACCATCTCTTACCCTTTGGGCTGAATCCAAGAAGCTCACAAATTTTGTGTGCATTGTTGACTGGCTGCTTATTGTAAAGTTAAAATACAATTGTCAATTTTCTATGAATAAACACATTTTAGTCATAAAAAAATCTGATTTTTTTTAATGTTTTGTTATTTTGTGATAGTTCTTAGCCACATTGCAGTGAATAACAGTGAGAAAGGTAAATTATGGTGCAATTTCTGGAAAAGCAATCCTTGTGTCACTTTAGATTTTGACAACATTTTGTCTGAAGTAAATGTCATTAATACGTTGACGGTCAAATGTTAGTTGCTCCACCATCTTTACTTCCAAGTAAGTGTCAGTTTGGTGAACGGGTGACACTTGCTTTTGGAGTCAAAGTTCTGGGCTCAAGACTCTCTTGAGCGCATAATTTAGGCTGCCGTTCTTGTGCAATATTGAGGAACTGGTGAATTGTCAAAGGTGCTGTCTTTTGGGTGAGATTTTAAACTAAGGTCCCATCTACCTGTTGGGAATGTAAGAGGTGCTATGTGTAGAGCAAGGAGTTCTCCAGGTGTACTGGCCACTTTCATCCTTCAGCTTACATTTCCAAAATGGATGAATTGGTCACTTACCTCATTTGGTGTTTTGGGACCTTGCTGTATGAAAATTGGCTGCCATGTTTGTCTACAAAACAACAGCAACTACACTTAAAAATAATACATTGGCTGTGAAACGCTTTCAGATGTTCTGAGGACATGAAAGGTGCTATATAAATGCTAGTTCTTTTTTCTTCAACAGTCTAGTAGTTTTGTCACGCTTAACATTTTGGCAATTTTTGTCCCTGAACATATTATGCAGTTTGGCAGAACCTGTGGAAGTTAATTCACTGAGAAAGGAAGTTTTGTTTTAATTGGTGGGGGGGAATTAATTCTATGCATGAAAATACATCAAAGACCACATTGTAACCATTTTGATCACCAATTTTAGGTCTGAGTTGCAGAGTCAAGCAGCTGGAAAAAGAGTTCACATATAAACAAGTTCATATTATCTTTTAAACAGTGCAGAAAATTGTATTTGGCTTTGTTTCAATTTAGATTGTTTACAGAATATTGGCAGTCTCCTGGGTTAAACACTTTTACATAAGATTGAAGTTTACTTAATCAAATCAAGTGTGTCTATATTTTGTCTGCAGTTAAATCTGGAGTTTCACAGTTCACTTTTTCATAGGGAATCAGAACTCAAAATAAACATCTAAATGGCAATTTAAAATTATTGGTTATGCAGGAACAATTGTATTTTATACAGTGCCTTTGACACAGAAAAGATATCCCAAGGCGCTCCGAAGGGGGGAAAAAAAAGGATGCCGAGCCAAAGTAGGAAATGTATAATGTCAGCTGGCATGGTGGCAGGAAGGGAAATTGGTTGGTCATCAGTTTAGTGGGAATAGGGGTCGAAAGAACAGCAGGTGGGTCATGTGAACAAGATGAACTTGTGAATCCCTATTAAGTCTAACCCTTTGTAACTTTCAACATCTCTATTAAATATTAACCTTTTTTTCATCGGTGGAAATGGTGTCAGCATCTCAAGTCTCTCCTATAGTTTCTCATGCATAGTATCATCTTGGTGAATCTATGCTGCATGATATAGGAACATAAAAATTAGGAGCAGGAATAGGTCATACGGCCCCTTGATAATTCAATAAGATCATGGTTGATCTTCGACCTCAACTCCACTTTCCCGCCTGATCTCCATATCCCTTGATTCCCCTAGAGTCCAAAAATCTATCGATCTCAGCCTTGAATATACTGAACGACTCAGCATCCACAGCCCTTTGGGGTAGAGAATTCCAAAGACACTCAGCCCTTTGAAGAAATTCCTCCTCATCTCAGTCTTAAATGGCCGGTCCCTTCTCCTGAGACTATTACACCCCCGCCCCCCCTAGTCCTAGACTCTCCAGCCAGGGGAAACAATCTCTCAGCATCTACCCTGCCATTCCCCCTCAGAATCTTGTATGTTTCAATGAGATCACCTCTCATTCTTCTAAACTCCAGAGAGCACAGACCCAATCTACTCAATTACAGGCCAGTGTGCCTAACATCAGTGGTAGGGAAATTATTGGAAAAAATTCTGAGGGACAGAATTAGTCTCCACTTAGAGCAGTTTAAGATTCAACAAAGGAGGACAAAGGGATTAATTAAGAAGGGGGAAAGTAGAGTATGAGTAAGCTTTCAGGGAACATAAAAACTGACTGTAAAAGCTTTTATAGATATGTGAAGAGAAAAAGATTGGTGAAGTCAAGCGTAGGTCCCTTGCAGTCAGAATCAGGGGAATTTATAATGGGGAACAAAGAAATGGCGGACCAATTAAATACATATTTTGGTTCTGTCTTCACAAAGGAGGACACAAATAACCTCCCAGAGATGTCGGGGAACATAGGGTCTAATGAGAGGGAGGAACTGAAAGAAATCAGTATTTGTAGGGAAATGGTGTTAGGGAAATTGATGGGATTGAAGGCCGATAAATCCCCAGGGCCTGATAATCTACATTCTAGGGTACTTAAGGAAGTGGCCCTAGAAATAGTAGATGCATTGCTGATCATCTTCCAACATTCGATAGAATCTGGAACAGTACCCATGGATTGGAGGGTAGCTAATGTTACCCCACTATTCAAAAAAGGTGGTAGAGAGAAAACGGGGAATTACAGACCGGTAAGCCTGACATCGGTAGTGGGGAAAATGCTGGAGTCCATTATAAAAGATGTAATAGCAGAGCACTTGGAAAACAGTGACAGGATCGGACAAAGTCAACATGGATTTACAAAAGGTAAATGGTGCTTGACTAATCTACTGGAATTTTTTGAGGATGCAACTGGTAAAATAGATAAGGGAGAACCAGTGGATGTGGTGTATTTGGACTTTCAAAAGGCTTTTGATAAGGTCCCGCATAAGAGATTAGCGTGTAAAGTTAATGCACATGGGATTGGGGGCAAGATACTGACTTGGATAGAGAACTGGTTGGCAGACAGAAAGCAAAGAGTTGGAATAAATGGGTCTTTTTCCGAGTGGCAGGCAGTGACTAGTGGGGTACCACAGGGATCGGTCCTTGGACCCCAACTATTCACAATATATATTAATGATCTAGACGAGGGAACTAGATGTAATATCTCCAAGTTTGCAGACGACACAAAGCTGGGTGGGTGTGTGTGCTGTGAGGAGGATGCCGAGAAACTCCAGTATGATTTGGACAGGTTGGGTGATTGGGCAGAAGCAGGGCAGATGCAATATAATGTGGATAAATGCGAGGTTATCCACTTTGGTGTCAAAAACAGGAAGGCAGATTATTATCTGAATGGCAATAGATTGGGAGAAGGGGAAGTGCAACGAGACCTGGGTGTCCTTGTGCACCAGTCGCTGAAGGTTGGCCTTCGTAGCGAGAGGGTTTGAGTACAGGAACAAGGATGTCTTGCTGCAGTTGTACAGGGCCTTGGTGAGGCCACATCTTGAGTATTGTGTGCAGTTTTGGTCGCCTTTTCTGAGGAAGGATGTTCTTGCCATGGAAGGAGTGCAGCGAAGATTCATCAGGCTGATACCTGGGGTGGCAGGAATGACGTATGAGGAGAGACTGGCTCGATTGGGCTTGTACTCACTGGAGTTTAGAAGAATGAGGGGATCTCATCGAAACATATAAAATTCTAACAGGACTAGACAGACTAGCTGCTGGAAGGATGTTCCCGATGGTCGGGGAGTCCAGAACCAGGGGTCACCGTCTAAGGATAAGGGGTATGCCATTTGGGACAGAGATGAGGAGGAATTTCTTCACCGAGAGTGGTGAACCTGTGGCATTCTCTGCCAAAGAAGGCAGTAGAGGCCAATTCATTAAATATATTCAAGAAGGAGTTGGATATATTTCTTAAGGCTAATGGGATCAAGGGATATGGGGAGAAGGCAGGGACAGGGTACTGAATTTGGATGATCAGCCATGATCTCATTGAATGGTGGAGCAGGCTCGAGGGGCCGAATGGCCTACTCCTGCTCCTATCTTCTATGTTTCTAATCTCTCCTCATAGGACAACCCTCTAATCCCAGGAACCAATCTAGTGAACCTTCGTTGCACTGTCTCTAAGTCAAATATATCGTTCCTCAGATAAGGAGACCAAAACTCTGCAGAGTACTCCAGGTGTGATCTGTACAATTGTAGCAAGACTTCCTTACTCTTGTACTCCAACCCCCTTGCAATAAATGCCAACATGCTATTTGCCTTCCTAATTGCTTGCTGTACCTACATGCTTACTCTGTATTTCCTGTACGAGGACACCTAAATCACTCTGAATACCAACATTTAAAAGTTTCTCGCCATTTAAAAAATACTGTTTTTCTATTCTTCCTACCAAAGTGAATAATCTCACATTTTCCCACATTACACTCCACCTGCCACCTTATTGCCCACTCACTTAATCTGTCTACATCCCTTTTCAGGCTCTTTGCGTCCTCCTCACAGCTTACTTTCCCACCTAGCCTTGTATCATCAGCAAACTTGGATACATTGCACTCGGTTCCTTCATCTAAATCATCAATATAAATTGTAAATAGCTGAGGTCCAAGCACTGATCTTTGCAGCACCCCCACTAGTTACAGCCTGCCCACCTGAAAATGACTTGTTTCTCCCTACCCTCTGATTTCTGTCCGTTAACCAATCCTCTATCCATGCTAATATATTACCCCCAACCCCATGAGCCCTTATCTTGCGTAACAGCTTTTTATGTGGCACCTTATCGAATGCCTTTTGGAAATCCAGATTTAGGAACAGCTTCTTTCCCAGGGCTGTCATCCTACTGAACTCCACAAATAAACTCTAAAGCCTGCACATCTGCCAATGCACTTTATTATGGTTATGTTTATGTATTACAAGCCAAATGTATGTTGAATGTTTAAATGTCTTAATCTGAATGTACACTCTCGGGAGCCGCAAGCCTACATTTCGTTGTACTGCACTTGTGCACTAACAATGACAATAAAGTTGATTTATTATTATTATTATTATTATTATTATTATTATACTACATCCACTGGTTCCCCTTTATCCTGCTAGTTACATCCTCAAAAAACTTTAATAAATTTGTTAAACAGCATTTCCCTGTTCTAAAACCATGTTGACTCTGCCTAATCATATTATCATTTTCTAAGTGCCCCATTACCACTTCCTTAATAATGGATTCCAGCATTTTCCCGACGACTGATGTCAGGCTAACTGGCCTGTAATACCCTGTCTTATTGCTCCCTCCTTTCTTGAATAGCGGGGTTACATTTGCTAACTTCTAATCCACTGGGACCGTTCTAGAATCTAGGGAATTTTGGAAGATCACAATGAGTACATCCACTATCTTTGCAACCACTTCTTTTAGAACCCTAGGACTTAGGCCATCAGGTCCAGGGGATTTGTTGGCTTTTAGTCCCATTAGTTTCTGAAGTACTTTTTTCTGTGCTGATCTTAATTACTTTAAGTTCCTCACTCTTATTAGCCCTTTGGTTCCCCACTATTTTTGGTATGCTTTGTGTCTTCTACTGTGAAGACAGATACAAAATATTTATTTAAAGTCTATTCCCCATTATAATTTCTCCTGTCTCAGTCTCTACGGGACCAATGTTTACTTTTGCTACTTTCTCCCTTTTTACATACTTGTAGAAGCTCTTACAATCTGTTTTTATATTTCTTGTTACAGTAGTTTACTATCATTCTATTTTCTCCCTTATAAATTTTTGGTCACCCTTAATAGTTTCTAAAGCTCTCTCAATCCTCAGGCTTACTACTTTTTGCAACATTATAAGCCTCTTTTAATCTAATACTATCCTTAACTTCTGGATCACTTTTCCTGTGGAGTTTTTATTTCTCAATGAAATATGTATTTATGTGGGTTTCGTGTGCTTTTTATAATGTGGCACCCAAAAATGCACACAGTACTCTTAACTGTGGCCAAACAATTGCCTTATACAAATTTATCAGAACCTTTTTGCTCTCACACTCTGTGCCCTCATTTATAATACCCATAATGCTATTGACCTTTTTGACTTTATCTACCTGTACTTGCACTTTAAAGGAATTAGGTAATTGCAGCTCTAGGCGTCTCTGTTCCTCCACACCCTTCAGCATTCTTCTATTCCTTCTGTGTCTTCCCAAAATGCATCACCTCATATACCTCCTCGTTGACTTACATTTTCCACCTGTCTTCCCATTCCACTAATCTGTGTCCTTATGAAGTCTTTTCTGGCCCTTGCTGTTTTTCAAATCCACTTCTTTCTCATAATTTGCAAATTTCAATATCGTGCTAATTTTATCCAAGTTCGCACACTTTTAAATAATATGTAAAAGAGCAAAAGTGGCCTTAGCTCTGAGCCTTTGGATACACCACTTCCAATCCTTCTCCAGTCCCAGCAGCAGCCATTAGTCATATTTATATATACCTATTATTAGTCATAATTATCCACCTTTTTCCTGTTTGTCAACCAGCATTCAATCCTCTTTCTCTGGCACATTCCTCTTTTAGCACACACCTGAATTTTTGTAACAAGACACTTTGTTGAGCACCTTCTGAAAATCCATATAAACTACATCTACAATCCCTTCATCTAATTTCTCACTTTAAAAAAAACTAAAACTCATCGATCACGAGTTGCCGTTAAAATATCCGCGTTGTGTTCCTTTGATTATCCTTTGTTTATATAAATGCTCACTAATTTGATTTTAAATTATGGATTCTAAGTGTGCGGCCTGTAATGTGAAGAGAGCAAGGAAAGAAGAAAAGATTGTGTTTCTAGGGACTGCAATGGGTTTGTTAGTATTTTGCAGCAGCATATTAATCACTGCATTTTTTTGTTAATGATCATACTAGACACTGACTTTTGGTAGGAATTATTTATATTGAACGCAAGATCAGGATTCTTACCAAACAAAAATTCGAAATAATTGGGAGCACAGTGTGCTGGATTCTTATCATGCTATATCGTGGAGTTGTGTGGCACAGAATCATGCCAGTCATGCTCCTGATTATGAGCTCCCAATCTCATTTGTGGGGGCGAGAGGAAAAAAACGTTTTCAGGATTGCTCTTGTTTATCTTCAAATAGCTGGTTTCACAGCATCATTGGTTAGGTATCAAGTGTTGGGATGGTGGTGAGGAGACCAAAAATGGTCAAAGAAATGAAAATATCTTAAAAAGTGGGAATCTAAGCTTTATTTTTTGTATATTGATGGAAAGATGGAGAGGGAGGTTCAAATTATGGAACATATGAAAATAATCTAGAGTGAAAACTGATGTTTCCTTGTTATACCTGTCAGTTGTGCTAACTACCAATATTCTAATCTGGGCCAAATTGTATGTATGAGCTTGATTGAAAATACCACTTGAGACACTTTAAGGTGTTCCAGCCAGTTGCTTGCTGTATTGGGATGTTTTACTACGTTAAAGGTGCTATATAAATACACAAGTTGTTATTGTGCCAAAAGGCTTTAGGTGGACCAAATTTGAAGGGAGTCCACCTGTGGTGGTCTCCTTCAGATCAAGTTGCATATCCTGAGGCCCCAGTGCCAAGTAGGCATCTGTTATTGAGAAATGATGCAAGGAAATGTTGATACCAGTTGGAGTAGACTAATGTTGAATGTTGGTTTGGATTTTGTGCTGCTCTGTGTCCCCCAAACCGATAGCTCAAGTCCTGTATGCATTGTGTATTCTAGGTGACTGCATTTCCCCACCGCATTTGTGGACTTTCCTGTTCCTAGTTCATGTGTGTGGGTTGAAAATAATTGCACGACAATTATTTTCCTGTGGAAAGCTTTTACTAAAAAAAATTAGCATTGCTGAAAGATGAATGGATTGTCCCAAGGGAAAAGCATTCAAAGAGAATATTCAATGTATCCTACATTGTCATTTTGACTTATTAATAAAATGTGTTAATATGGATAGCATGTGATGAAATAATTTGGATCACTCAACATACTGAAATACAGATACAAAATTCAAAACTTTTTCAAGTTTCCAGGCTGTTTCCTTATCTGTTCCAGAATGACCGTGGGGTAGACGCTTTAGGGCTTTGCACTCGTGCTTGCTTAAGCAATCAGTGTTTCTGGGGTCTATATAAATTAGAAGTGACAGCTGTAGAAAGAGGCACACTTTATTCCTGGAATAGGTTTCTGTTCTAACTGTGCACTTATCGCACCTTTTATATGAAAAAAAAAATTCTTGGGGGAACATTATCATTTAAGAGTGAATTAATTAACTAAGAATAAATGCTAAATCAGAATATATTATATTCAGATATAGGAACTCTCCATTTTATGGTCAGATTATTTTCCGTCAGTTTCAGAAGTAATTGTACCGTGACTAGGTTAACTGCACCGATGTATTATTGTTTGTTTCTAGAGACATCTAGTAGTAGTAATAAAAGTTTACTGTATGTTGAGTTTTTCCTCCCATGTGTCCTGCTGGTATTTTTAACTGCAGTTTTCTCATCCTCGTGTAAATTTTACCCTTGCAGAAGCTCTGCAATTAGAACCAAAACTTTTAAGCGTTCCATTGAATTGAGTATACATTTCCAGATTGTCCAGATTAAATGTGGGTTACAGCCTTTCATCCATTCCATTGTAACTTCTTTAAAACACTTAATCCCAGTTGCTCAGATTATCGAGAGCACAGCAGCACATGCACTTTCGGCAGGGGTTGCTGAAAAGCAATCAGATGCAGGAGCCCTGGCTGACCCTGTGCTTCTCCCTCTTCTTCCCCTACCCCCAAACCAATTGACCGCTGCCCCGGGTTAAGAAGGGGGACATTTTCGCTCGAATTCCCCCTTCTGTTTGTTAATTGCTGCCCTGTGCTTGAAGTTTACGTGTGGACATTAGATGAGGTTAAGCTCAGGCTTGGCAATCGAGTAGCTTGCCTATGCTTGGCATCAATAATAGCCCTCACCTTAACAAAAGTGCTGAATTATGGCACTGGCTTTTGGTTTTGCAAACCTAATGTTGGTTTTTAAGTTTTTTTTGTTTATAGGGCAGCACTGCTTGCACGTGTAACTTCAGAAAGTTGCATTCAAAAAAATTAGCGCGGAAAGGAAGTTTGAAATGACAGGAAATGAGCTAGTGATAATATAGAGGGTCAAAAATTGATTTCTAGGTTGTCAGAAATGCTGTTTATTTTGATTTCAAAGTCCTTGGTCCTGAAAGCACAGATATTTAGCCTTACTATTCCAGTTTCCCATCTTTTCACTTTTTTTCCCTGTCTTTATCCTTTTTTCCAGCTGCTTTTTCACTAATATTTCAGTATTCATTTTTAAAACTGAATAGATACATTTTCCCCACCCATGAATCTCGATCTCTGTTGATGCATTGGACTTTTTGTAGCTTTGAATCCTGAACTGATCCCCAACTTCTTGCGCCCCACCATTGGCAGCCGTGCCTTCAGCTGTTGAGATGCCAAGCTCTGGAATTCTTTCCCTAAACCTCTGTCTCTCCACTTCTCCTTCTTTAAGATGCTCCTTAAAATCTGCCTCTGACTAAGCTTTTGGCCACCTGTCCTATATCTCTTTCTTCGGCTCATTGTCAATTTTTTGTCAGATAATGCTCCTGTGAAGCTCATTGGCACGTTTCACTACATTAAAGGCACTATAACTGCAAGTTGACCTGTTAAATGCAAGTTTTGATCTCTAGTTCATGCCATTCAAAGGATTGAAATTTATGGTAGCAGTAAATTAGTTCATTAAGATAAATACTGATGAGACCTATTAGGGTTGCAAAGGGGTGGAAAGTTTCCGGTAAATTTCCGGAAATTTTCCACGGGAAGTTTAGCTTGGGAATTTGGGAATTTTGCCCAAAAAAGCACTTGTTAGCATAATATTGTTTTTTTTTGTATTTCTTTTTTTTCCACAGGTCCTCTCTTAAAATTAGTAACAGAGATGGAATCTTAATTGTTAAGGAATTTCTTAATCAATATATGTTTATCTTCTTACTTGGCTTGTTTTAATAATTACAAGTTTTGTGTGTGACTGTGAACAAATGTGTCCTGATTGGTTGGATGAGTGGATGAGCGATTAGCTCCCTCTATTTGTAATATTTGCATATCGAATTGTGATTGGCCTGCAGGCATCTGTAAGACTGCTATAGTTTTTTTAAGATCCAGGTTAGGGGTCCTGAGGGAAGTCATTTTGTTTACTGCTGATGTTGTGATGATGCAGTAAGTAAATCAGACTTTATACCAAATAAACCAGTTACTTGTTGAACTCTGTTTTCCTTCAATTTAAAATATACAAAATAATACACTATTGGTGATGTAGCATCGTGTGTGTACAGGTCATGCTTCCATCACATGGAGCATCAGCAAAAATGAACTCACCCTGTTGCAATCGTGCTGATCGACCGCAGTTCGACACAGATGAATGCCCTTTATTTCTCTGCATAGAACAATGCCACGTTTACCGTCGGATGTGTGGAAGCATTTTACCCCAGGCATTAAAGATGGAAAGACTGTGTACATGTGCAAACACTGTAGAAAGCCATATGTAAAGAATGCCACAAAGATGCAGCAGCATTTATCCAAATGCAACAACTTCACTCAAAGCTCACAGCAGTCAGCCCAGAGTTCCTCTGCTTCCATTCAGCATCAGGCTCCTTATCATCAGCAACTCCTGGCCCACTTGGAAGGTTCTTTGATACAATGGATAACCATAGCCAGAAGAATGCAGATGAGTGCCTTGCTCGAGCTGTATATGCAACAGGCTCACCCCTCATGCTCACAGCCAATATGTACTGGAAGAGATTTTTCAATGTTATTCGCCCTGCATACTGTCCTCCCACCAGACATGCTTTGTCTACTTATTTGCTGGAGGCTGAGTATAACAGAGTCCAAGGAAAGCTCAAAGAAACGATAGCGATGGCAGACTGTGTTGCAGTTATCTCAGATGGGTGGTCAAATGTACGAGGGGAGGACATCATAAACTACATCGTCTCCACTCCTCTCCCAGTGTTCTTCAAGAGCACAGACACACAGGCACATACATTGCTGATGAGCTGAAAGCGGTCATCAACGATCTTGGATCACAAAAGGTCTTTGCAGTAGTTGCTGACAACGCTGCGAATATGAAGGCTGCTTGGGCTCAAGTGGAGGAGGCCTACCCTCATATTACGTCTATTGGGTGCGCAGCTCATGGGCTTAACCTGCTCCTCAAGGACATCATGGTTTTGAGAACCATGGAAGCACTGTACAAGAGAACCAAGCAAGTTGTTAAGTATGTCAGGGGAAAACAGGTAGTTGCAGCAACCTACAACTCCAAGCAAATGACAAAGAACAAGAACACCACACTGAAGCTGCCCAACAACACTAGATGGGGTGGTGTTGTCATAATGTACAACAGCCTTCTGGAGGGTAAGGAGTAGCTGCAAGAAATGGCAATATCCCAGTCTGGGGATATGGAAACCACCATCAAGAAAATACTGCTGGATGATGTGTTTTGGGAGAGAGTGGTTAGCAGCCTTAAACTACTCTCACCAGTAGCATCTGCAATTGCTCAGATTGAAGGAGATGACGCTGTCTTGTCAGATGTTCTCAGGCTTTTTACTGATTTAAAAGAACAAATCAGCATTGCCCTACCCACATCCCTGCTGCTCAAAGCAGAGGAGAAGGCAATTGTTCAATTCATACAGACGCGTCAAGAATTTTGTGTCAAGCCGATTCATGCTGCAGCATACATGCTGGACCCAAAGCATGTTGGGAGACCAATACTTTCTGGAGAACAGATCAACAGCGCTTACAGTGTGATTTCTACCCTCTCACACCATCTCAATCTGGATGTGGGCAAAGTTCTGGGAAGTCTGGCAAAGTTCTCTACCAAGCAAGGTCTTTGGAATGGGGATGGGATATGGGAATCATGCAAGCATATCAGTGCACATACCTGGTGGAAGGGACTTTGTGCATCTGAGGCCCTGTCACCTATTGCATCGGTGATACTCCAAATCCCACCTTCATCAGCGGCCTCTGAATGAAACTGGTCACTTTTTGGGAATACGCATACAAAGGTGCGCAACAGGCTGACTACCAAGAGAGTGGAGAAACTGGTGGCTATCCGGGCGAACCTACAACTTATTGAGCCAGATACAGAAGTGTCCACCACACAGCTAGACACTGACACAGAGGAGGAAATGGACACGTCAGAGTCAGAGAATCAGGAGGAGCAATGAGGAGTAGAAGACTCAGAAGACTCATGAGTAGAAGACTCAAAGGGACAAAATAAGGACAAATTACAGGCTAAATAAGCTGACGCTCTTTTTATTTTATTTTAGATGGGTCTTTTTTGTGGGGGTTCAATAAAGTTCAAAATTATAACCTAAATAAAGTTTTGAAAGCCTGTTTTTATTTGTATGGAACAGTATGTCTATTTTGACGACAAAGATAATATAAGGGTCAGAGACAAAAACCATCAGTGTGCAAAAAAACTCTAAATTCCCGAAAATTCCCATGGAAAGTTTCCTCTTTTAAAAATTCCCAGAATTTTGCAACCCTAAGACCTATATAGCTTATCCTTTTATGGGAATCCATGATGCTCCACATTCAGCACCTAAATTTATTTGTTATACTTTCAGTTGGCATTGTTTAGCTATATGGATATTTTTTGAGCACGACTGCTAAATGTATGTTCCGTAATACCCGTTCGCTGCTGTCATTATGTTCTTTGTTGTGAAAAATTATTTGCCAGTATAAAGCATAATGATGGCCCAAATACAGTAGACATTAAAGACATCAATATTTTGTTCTCCAGAACTAACTGATACTTGAATGCAATTGCCTGTTTATTTGTGGAATAGTCTTTAATAGGTTGTCAGTTTTACAAGTGTTCTTTTTATGTGGGGGGTTGGAAGTAGAATTAAGTTCTCCACTTATACCTGTATAGTGCCAGTTAATCTTTCCTGATGTTGCTCACTTCATGTTACTGTTTGTCTCGCACTCATCATTCTTTCTTGCTTTCTGATTTTCTTCATTTTGTAGCATTACCTTTGTATCACTACCTCTGTATTTTGGCTAGTTTTGTTGTGTTTATTCCATCATTTTTACTAGTATATTAATATTTTATGTTCACTCAACTTTAATAGTTTCTGCTGAATAAGCAATATAAATATTTCATAAAATATGATGCTAAATATTACTGCCAAATGCATCATATTTCAGTTGAAACACATGTAATAACTTGAAATTATTAATTTAGAGAGGAGAATTGTATAACTCGTTGATGGTGATTCCGACCAACAGTGAGTAATTACTTGGTACCAGGGATAGAGGAAGGGGGGTTCCTACAGGAGAGCCATAACACTGCAATTTAACTTCGATATTGAGAGGAATGAGCATGCCTAGACCTGGGAGTGAGCAGGAGGTCAATTGTAGTGCTGCAGCTGTTGTCTCAGATTGGATCAGCTACCTCAGCACAGACTAGAAATTAAATTTAGGAGCTTCTGGTCCTGCACTGTGTGTTGCTTTCACCCACTTGGCCATTGGAGGAGATCTGCTTGTTGATTAAGTTTGTTTTAGTACTCAAAATTAATTGTTGTTTATCTTTAAATAAAAAATCTATGACTCCTTCCCCAGAGATGTTCATTAGCAAAGGTAGTAGCAAAAAGTTTTCGAGCTCGATCTGCAGAGTCAGCTGTCACTCAGGAGCAATGAAAGCAGGAAAACTGTTAACATATCCACCAGATCCTGAAGAAATACGCCCTCCAGCCCCATAGAAGGGCCTGAATCCATGAATTTGGAGAATTGGATCCTAGTTCCAAAAAGAAAAAAACTATAGTTAATCTAACGATGATAAGCACATGGTGACTTGAAGATGAAGACTGTCATTCTGGCAGCTTATCTATATTTTATATGATGCATAAGTAGATTGGTCTTGGGCAGTCTGGAGTGAGGAAGGTTTGTACCTCCGCATTGCTGAGTTCACAGTTTCAGCTGGGTCATTTTGGTGGAGCATCAAGAAGGCAGGCACATTTCCATAACAAGAGAATCTGAGGGAGAGCGCAGCTGGTTTTCTGGGTGGCATTTGTGGACAACCGGGAGCGGATTACATATACAATACTGTGAATTGTGGACAATGCAGTGGATGGGGAGGCCCATTTGGGAAAAGGGGAGAAAATAATTTTGAAGAAGGTTGGGTATTATTGCATAAGTTTAAATTATACACACTTGGTTTGCAAACCATCATATTTTCCTCAAAACACAATAACTGCTGTAGTGGATTACCATGTTAGATTTTCACAAAATTGTCAATTTTCTTTCCATTATTCACAGAAACCCCACAGTGCAGATAGAGGCCATTTCGGCCCATCGAGCCTGCACCGACACATATCCCACCTGATCCCCGTAACCCCTACACCAACACATATCCCACCCTATCCCCGTAACCCCACGTATTTAATCCCCCTAACACTAAGGGTCAATTTATCATAGCCAATCAACCTAACCCGCACATCTTTGCACTGTGGGAGGAAACCGGAGCACCCGGAGGAAACCCACGCAAACACGGGGAGAATGTGCAAACTCCACACAGACAAGTCACCCGAGGCCGGATTTGAACCCGGGTCCCTGGCGCTGTGAGGCAACAGTGCTAACCACTATGCCACCGTGCTGCTGGTGTCCACAATCTGGGCTCTTGGCTGAGTTTTTGACATAACCAGCATCAACAGAATCATTTTAAAATTGGTTTCCTGTCACTGACATGAAGGTTAAAGTGTGATCTTGCTGTCAGTGATGAGAAATCAATTAAAAAATGTTTCCTAACATAAAAGCAAAATACTGTGGATGCTGGAAATGTGAAATAAAAACAAAATGCTGGAAATAATCAGCAGGTCAGGCAGCATCTGTGGAGAGAGAAACAAAGTTAACTTCAGGTCAATGACCTTTCATCAGAACTGGTAAAAAGTTAGAGATGTAACAGATTTTAAACAAGTGCAGAGGCAGGAAAGAACCTTTTGATTGGGTGATCGCTTTTCGGAACACCACTGTTCAGTCTGCCAACGTGACCTCGATCTTCCGGTTGCCTTTCACTTTGTTCTCCGCCTCACTCTGATCCCTCTGTCCTCGGCTTCCTACACTCTTCCACTGAAGCTCAATGTAAGCTTGAGGACCAGCACCTCATCTTTCGCTTATACACTTTGCAGCCTTCCAGACTCAAGATTGAGTTCAACAATTTCAGATCATAACCACTGCCCCTATTTATCGGACAGCAACTGTTGGTAATCATTCTGTTTTTGCCATTTACACCTCTACCCATTTTTTGTTTCTTTATTTGTCTCATTACCATCTCCTTTTGTCTTGTACCATCATGCCTTTTGTCATTTAATCTCTCCTTTTCACCCTATCACAGACCATCCCTTTTGTTCTTTCCTCCCCTTCACCCGTTCCCTGCCCCTCTACTTGCTTAAAACCTGTTGCATCACTAACGTTTTACAGTTTTGATGAAAGGTCATCGACCTGAAACGTTAACTTTGTTTCTCTCCACAGATGCTGCCTGACCTGAGTATTTCCGGCATTTTCTGTTTTTATTTAAAATGTTTTCTGTTGAGGTCTCCAGTGAATAAGTAAGCGTTTTTATACTGTAGTAACTACATCTAGACCACTAATTTTTGGAACCTCCACACAGCAATGTGCAATTGAAAAGTTGAAAATCTAACTACTACTTAAGCGTGGCTGCAGATGCCAGTAGGATATATATAGTACTTAAAGTTTTACATATGATTGTTGATGACTAGAAATCAGTTTTAAAAATGTTTTCCCTTAGTGTGTTAAGTTTTCAGATCTGAGCTTGTAAGCTGTAACATGATCCCTTGTTTAGCAGCTGCACCTTGGTGTGCAATGAAGGAGACTCAACAGGATCCATCTGTGCACATAAGCTCATTTTGGCAAGTATTCATGACCTCTTTATTCGTTTTTCTTGGTGTTTTAAGCGGGCACTCGGAAGTTCAACTTAAACAAGGAAATTGTTTGGTCAACACAACATGTTGGTGTACCGATGTTCATAGCTGCAAAGGTGGATTTGTGACTTGTCCACACAGTGTGCAGCTGATCTCACTGTTGTTGGGGGAAGGTACTGAATGGATGCTTCCTCTCAGGGAGGGAAATCTGACTACAAGGCAACCACATTACTAACCTCTCATGCTGTTGTTACGCTTGCTGGTGCAGTTGCTCGTGATCTTTCTGCTGATTTGAAAATAAATATCTGATGGGACAGAAAGTATGCTATTAGTACAAAATGTTGCCTAAGTTTAGGGGAAAAAGCGGGCTTTATTTTGTGAAACTAAATCAATGCATGATCAGTTTATGGCAGCACTCCTCGTGCCAATTTTTCAGAGATCAAGCTAACAGCATTATATTGTACTTCTGGTGCTGGAACAACAAACATCTCAGTAGAATGATGGCTCTTGAAGTGAAAATAAGAATGGCATTAATGGCTGGTTGCAGTTCAATACTTGTGGAAGTCTGAATGAGAGTTGTGTCCCTGTTGTTTCCTTCAGGGTGTGATGCGTTTCTTTTAGGAAAATGCCCAGAAGAGAATACAAGAAAGGAAATTAAATCTAACATTGTAAGAAATGTTAAGTGAATCAATTACAATTCCATTAAATATCAGCCTAAAACACACCAAGGCAGCAGGACAAGAGGACTGTGAAAGGAAAATTCAGGACTGACACCAGGAAGTAGCTCTTTACATTGAGGGTCATTAACAGTTGAAGTGGTTGCTAGGTGTTTGAGTCTAGGAGATGGTACCCATTTAAGAAACCGCTATATGCAATCCAAAAGCAAAATACTGCAGATGATGGAAATGTGAAATAAAATCAGAAAATGCTAGAAATACTCGGCAGGTCAGCAGAGAGAACCCGTTAACGTTTCAAGCCGATGACCTTTCGATGTGCAATCCACTCCACTTAATTCCAAGTTGTTTGCTTGAAAGAAGTTTGAATTAAGCAACTTAAATAAAAGAGCAGGGCGCTTTCTTCCCCTCAAAGTTAGAAGTAACAGATAATTTGAAATAAGTGACTTTGAATCAAGCTGAACAGACTATACTGTGATTGGAAATTTGTTGGTATGGTATGCAGGAAGGATGAGATCTAAGATTTGAAAGGCCATCTAGATTTTCGAAAGGCCTTCGATAAGGTACCCCATAATAGACTAATGAACAAGGTCAGAGAATGCGGAGTAGGGGGACAAGTAGCAGAATGGATTGCTGGCTGGCTTCAGGACAGAAAGCTTATTCACAGTGGCAGAAGGTGGGTAGCAGTATTCCACAAGGATCACTGCTGGGACCACTGCTGTTCACAATTTACATTAACAATTTAGACTTTGGAATCAAAAACACAATTTCTAAATTTGTGGATGATACCAAATTGGGGGGATAGTAAATACTGAGGAGGACTGCAACAAATTACAGGAGGATATTAATAGACTTGCAGAATGGGCAAATAATTGGCAAATGAAGTTCAATACAGATAAATGTGAGGTATTACATTTTGATAGAAGAATAGGGAGGTCACTTATCACTTGGAGGGTGCGAGTCTAGGTGGGGTAGAGGAACAAGGGATCTCGGAGTACAAATACACAAATCACTAAAAGTTGCGACACAGGTTAGCAAGGCCATAAATAAAGCAAACCAAGCACTGGGGTTTATTTCTAGAGGTATAGAATTGAAAAGTAGGGAAGTTATGCTAAACCTGTATCGAACCTTAGCTAGACCACACTTAGAGTACTGCGTGCAGTTCTGGCCACCATATACTGGAGATGGTGCAGAGAAGATTTACAGGGATGATACCAGAAATGCGAGGGTATACATATCGGGAAAGGATGGGTCTCTTTTCTCTTGAAAAAAGAAGGCCGAGGGGTGACCTAATAGAGGTCTTTAAAATTATGAAAGAATTTGATAGAGTGGATACAGAGAGAATGTTTCCACTTGTGGGGAAGAGCATAACTAGAAGCCATCAATATAAGATAGTAATCAAGAAATCCAATAGGGAACTCAGAAGAAACTTCTTTAGCCAAAGAGTGGTGAGAATGTGGAACTCACTACCACAGGGAGTGGATGAAGCAAATAGTATAGATGCATTTAAGGGGAGGCTGGACAAGCATATGAGGGAGAAGGGAATAGAGGGTTATGCTGATAGATTTAGATGAGGGAAGACTGGAGGAGGCTCGAGTGGAGCATAAACACCGGCATGGACTGGTTGGGCTGAATGGCCTGTTTCTGTGCCATATATCCTATGTAATCTCTATCTGACCCTTTCTTGGCAGATGTGCTATTCTCTCGAGGTCCAAACTTAGTATGTTAGCCCATAGGACTTTGATACTGGTATCATTAATACTGTGTCTTAAGGTCACTTATTTACCATGGAAAATATGATCTTGTAGGTAGGCTGGTGGGCAGCTTTGCCCTGGACAGGTGGTGAGAATTATGTAATTCCCCAATGTGGTAAACCACTGTCATACCTGTCTGTGTCTGTATGTGTATTCCACTAGGTACAGGTCTGGACATGCCTCGGCTGACTCCTCCCACTATTCCAGGTATATAAGTGACTACCTCCCAGTCCCTTAGTATTCTGGACGGGTCGACCACTCGAGACAAGACCTTCATTCTTTAGTTAATAAAAGCCTGATTGTTACTCGCTCAACTTCAGTCTTTTGAGTAATTGATGGCGCATCACCCATACATTAAATTTCTGATTTTTAGGCTGATCCTAATTCTTCATTCTGGGGGGAAGGCAAGCACTTTGGGAGAGACAAAGGGAAAATGGGTTTAAGCAATAGTTCTCTTACACATCACTGGTAATAGTAGCAGCCAGTTTAAAGATAGTATTGGCAGTGACTTGGGAGCAGGTTGATGCCTGCTATTTTGATGGGGAGTGTTGCACGTTACATGAAGGACCAAAGGAGTGAAGAAAATGTTTTTGATCTTTAGTGGGATTTAATTTTTAGCATTTGCTTTGGGCTGTGCTGTAATGAAAACAATAAGTTGGTAGAAAATGCACTGCTATTTGATATTTGTTCAATTTTTGGGTTTGTGTGCTTGATATTCTCTCTAGTTCAGTCTTGGTCACTTCTGTAAACAGACCTCGTTACCCCTATGACCGGGATATATATTGGCACTGAATTGTTGCATGTGTCACAGCGTGCATTCTCTCTTTTACAGAAGCGGACTGAAAAACACATTGTATAGATGTGCCACAGTTTGAAACCAACAGACTGATTTGTTTTACACTAGCACATGAATGAAGAGAACACAGCTTTAAGTGAGAACAGTCAATTTCCTATGTTTCTCAGTTTATGAAAAATAATAAGGATGCAACCGTAGTATTTCACTAGGTGTAGACCCACTTCAAGCTAGGCTATTCTAAAGCAAGTTGATCTAGACTTTGTTTACTCTCTTTGCTGTGCTCTCACTTTCTGTGTGCAGAAGAGCAGTAGACCCAGCCCCTTAAGTTTGTGAGGTCAGGGTTTGGCCACCAAGCCATCAATGGAAGTCCCTATTTTAATTGAAATGCCTCCCCCTTTTGGGATAGGAACACAACTTTCCTAATTGTCTGTCTTAGCTAAGCTCCTACTTTGTGAATGAAATAAGGTGATGCCTGGCCACTTCGGTGCTGCAAAGGAACAGTGATGTGAAATGCCTGTGATTATGCACAATGATCACCCCATTGTTTACAAGTGAACATCCAAAATTATGATGGTGGCGTGCCTGGATTCAGTCCTGCTGGCTTTATGTTGAGACATAATGCTGAATCAAACTTGCTAGAAATATTAAGTTGTTTCCCAAAAAATGGTGGCAATGCAGGTAAAACCCTAATTTTTAGACTGCTTTGGGCTGTGTTGTAGTGAAAATAATTTGGTAGAGAATGCATTGCCATTTGATATGACTAGTTCCTTTTCTGAAAGTCGTTTTCAGTCTGTTAGTGACATCTTAGGGTTTGATTTTATGAAAATTGACCATGAATAGGTGAAAAATGTAACCCTAAATGGGAGTTGAAAAATAGGTGCAGACACTAACATTTGATCAAATTACTATTGATAAGGTGCTGTTGTCTGGACAGTAATTCTTCAAAATCTCTCGCAAGCTTTAGCAAGGCAATACCAGTATTTGTTTCTCGCTTGCTGATATAAATCTACAACTACGATTACTGCTACAAATTGCATTTATATAGCACCTTTAGCGTAGGGAGGGAATTCCAGAGCTTAGGGTCTCGGCAGCTGAAGGCACGGCTACCAATGGTGACGTGATTAAAATCAGGATGCGCAAGAGGCCATTATTGGTAGAGGGCAGATCTCTAGGAGCGTTGTAGGGCTGAAGGAGTTTACAGAGATAGGGAGGGTCGAGGCCATGGAGGGATTTGAAAACAAGGATGAGGATTTTAAAATCGAGGCATTGCTTAACCAGGAGCCAATGTAGGTCAGCGAGCACAGGGGTGACAAGTGACTGGGACTTGGTGTGAGTTAGGATCCAGGCAGCCGAGTTTTGGATGAGCTTGAGCTTCTGGAGGGTGCGAGATATGGCTGGCCAGGAGTGCATTGGAATAGTCAAGTCTTGTGGTAACGAAGGCATGGATGAGGGTTACAGCAGCAGATCAGCGGAGGTGGGGCAGAGATGGGCGATGTTACAGGTGGAAAATGGGGTCTTATGTTAGAGACTTGTTTGGTAGCCAAAACCAGCTTTGCACTCCGCTAATTTGAAGGACCTGCTTTTGTGATAAGTGAAGTTGATGAGGGAATTGACAGAAATTTGTATTTTAAAACTAATTGTAATTAAAACTATTAGCATTATTCTCAATTGCGATATATTTTCAGTTGCAATGAAATTTGGTTTTATTTTGGTTCATAAGTTTCCTCCATTGTTTAAGCTGTGCTAAGTTTTGGTGAAAGTATCATTAATGGAGCAATAGGTATGTGCTGCATTCTTTGTATGATAAAACAATGCAAGAAAAGTTTATTTTATAAAAAACCTACTTATATGGCATCACAGAAAAAGCAAAATATTATGATCTTTAAGCATTACATACATTAAAGTTTTTCAGATATTTTTCTTTTACTCAGTCCTCCCAAGGCCTGACTCATTTTCTGGCAAAGAGAATAGGATAGGATTTCACTTCTAGGCCTCCTGTACTGTTGTTTTTAACTGCTTGGAGATGTGCAGGAGTGTTTGTGTGATATGTGCTTGTTTTTTTTTTCCTGCTAACAAAATAATAAAATAACATCTTCAAAGACAAAGATGTGCAAATGCTTTTATGATCTGAGAGATGTTGATTCATTTGCCTTCACTTTAGTAATGAGAAATGTTCAGATTACTTTTGAGGTTTAGCTTTAATCCTTTCATGTAATATGAGTCCATAGAGAGACTGGGGCTAATTTTCTTTGCAGCATGCCTATCTTTCTTTAATGAAAAAGGGCGTTTGAGGTGTGGTGACAGCCAGGGTACAGTCGGTATACAATTGAAGGAGTATGCCTGTGTCCAGCTTGTTGTTTGGCAGTGGAATGATTTTGGCTTGCAGTTATTGTGAAATGAACCATCTGAAGGAGGCATTGAGGATGATTTGTGCATCATAGCCATAATCTTAAAATTGGATTGCAATTTGACCATTACATCAACTGCTCAGAAAGCCTGAAAACATTGGCAGAAAACTCAAACCATTAATTTACTGGTTTTTTTTTGCACTTCATGTCCAGGCTGTAGAGCAGCAGCACAACAGTGCTGGAAATAATAAAGCAGAAATGATGGGAATACACACACATTCAAAAGTGTTTGAAATGAGAAAAATCCAGTTAATTGTTCAGCTGGAAACTCTTCATCAGAAGGAAAGCAAGAGAGCTGCTTTATAGGGCTGAGAAGCTTAGGGAAGGTAATGTCAAGGTGATCAATATGATAAGTATTACCATGAGGCAATGGTTAGGTTTGTTGGCTTGTGAACAGATTTTAAAAAAAATCTTGAGTTCTGATGAAAGTTTTCCACTTGAAGCATTAGCCTACCTTTTCATATGTTAAAGCTGCTGGGTATTTTGAGCATTTTCTGTATTTATTTTGGATTTCCAGCATTTGTAGCTCTTGCACACCAGAAGTAAATGTTTGGCTGTTCTACAGAACAAACTGCAGTGATGTCTGCTTTGTTCAGTGCTGCAAATTGCAGATCTGAAACAGGACCTCTCCACATTCAAGATGGTATATAAGTTCGTGTCAGTTGTTGTACTTTATAGATTTGGTGTCAAACCTGGTTGTTGCTAAAATAAGCCAGTAGTCCAGCTGCAGTGAGCAGTTGCAGTTGAGTTGGCTGCTAAAACTTCAGCTGCTTTGACAATAGATTTACATAGAAACATAGAAGATAGGAGCAGGAGTAGGCCATTCGGCCCTTCGAGCCTGCTCCGCCATTCAACGAGATCATGGCTGATCATCCAAACCCTAGCACCCGGTCCCTACACCGACAGCCATCCCACCCAAGCCCTATCCCCGTAACCCCACATATTTAATCCCCCCTAACACTAAGGGCCAATTTTATCATGGCCAATCAACCTAACCCGCACATCTTTGGACTGTGGGAGGAAACCGGAGCACCCGGAGGAAACCCACGCAAACACGGGGAGAATGTGCAAACTCCACACAGACAGTCACCCGAGGCCGGATTTGAACCCGGGTCCCTGGCGCTGTGAGGCAACAGTGCTAACCACTATGCCACCGTGCCGCCATAAAATAATTTATGGATTATTTATACGTTGCTTACTGATAGCAAATTGGATGTTGACTTTAAAATAAAATTAAAGTCAAAAAGATGCAAAAGTGAGGTTTCTATGTAAATAAATTTCAAAATTTGCAGATGACACAAAACTTGGGAGTATAGTTAATTGTGAGTAGGATAGTGATAGACTTCAAGAGAACATAGACAGGCTGGTGGAATGGGCAGATATGTGGCAGATGAAATTTTAACGCAGAAAAGTGCAAAGTGATGCATTTTGGTAGGAAGAACGAGGAGAGGCAATATAAAGTAAAGGATACAATCGAAAGGGGTGCAGGAACAGAGAGACCTGGGGGTATATGTGCACAAATCGTTGAAGGTGGCAGGGCAGGTGGAGAATGGGTTAAAAAAGCATACAGGATCCTGGGCTTCATAAATAGAGGCATAGAGTACAAAAGCAAGGAAGTTATGATGAACCTTTATAAAACACTGGGTCGGCCTCAACTGGAGTATTGTGTCCAATTCTGGGCACTGCACTTTAGGAAGGATGTGAAGGCCTTGGAGAGGGTGCAGAAAAGATTTACAAGAATGGTTCCAGGGATGAGGGACTTCAGTTACGTGGATAGACTGGAGAAGCTGGGGTTGTTCTCCTGAGAGCAGAGACGGTTGAGGGGAGATTTGATAGGTGTTCAAAATCATGAGAAGTCTAGACAGAGTAGATAGAGAGAAACTGATCCTATTGGAGGTAGGGTTGAGAACCAGAAGAGACAGATTTAAGGTGATTGACAGAAGAACCAAAGGCGACATGAGGAAACACTTTTTTACGCAGCGAGTGGTTAGGATCAGGAATGCACTGCCTGTAAGGGTGGTGGAGGCAGATTCAATCGTGGCTTTCAAAAGGAAATTGGATAAGTACCTGAAGGAAAAAAAATTGCAGGGCTACGGGGGAGTGGGACTAGCTGAAGTGCTCTTGCAGAGAGCTGGCACGGGCTCGACGGGCTGAATGGCCTCCTGTGCTGTAACCATTCTATGATTCTCGAACCTCCCTTCCATGTTTGAGTTGGACTCTTCCAAATACTCCATAGATTTGACTTCATTGTTCGAAAGTAGCTTGCTCTGCTACCACATGTGTTTTTAGTCACATTTTTTACAGTGTTCTTTTTGCATTTCACAGTCAGAAAACAATAGGAGAGAATAAAATGTTATGCTGTAATGTGCTTTGGGCATGGAATTCATGCCATTAATGGGAAACATGCAGTGCCAAATTTGTCGTTTAACATCACCGAATAAACAGATAGTTTGACCACGTGGAAAATGGTCTGCCATTGGATTAATGTCAGCAAAACTGGAACTGACATAGCACCCTAGAAATTAATGTGCATTGTAATATCAGAAGGTCATCAACCATCTAGAAACTGGTCTGTTGATTTACTGGAGCATGTCTTGCTGAAGCTGGTCAGCTTGTGGTGGTAAGCAGATTTCAGCAAGACGCACCCAAGGGATGGTGATGTAATATGAATTATGAATTTGACGCTGGGACTTCCACCAACACTGGAGTGAATTCAGCGCCCGATTCATAGTATCATGAAGTGTAAGTTTTTGTTTTCTCCTCCCGCCTTTGTTTTCTTGCTGTGATTTTTTTTTTAATTGATAAACATGGGTTCTGTGAAAACGGAAATAAAATGAGAAAAACTGAATAGCTTTACACTGTAAGCAAATGTTAAATCTCTGGGCTGTAGGACAAATCGATTTCAAACATGGGAGCAATCATATTGACCTGAATAAAGTTTTTTGATACTTCTGTGTTTTCAGATCCTTGAATTCTGATGCCAGCAGCCTGCTATAAACAAAGCTGCTTATAGCGGTTTAAAAATAGTTGTTAATTCTAAGATAGAAATCTGCCCCTCCCAAGTCACTGTTGCCACTTTGTGCTTAATTTTAGTTCTAAAATAAGGAAGTATTTGTTAACTTTGACGAGTTTGGAATTGTTTTTTTTCAACCTTTACAGCTTAATTATTTTGAAAGCATTACTGCTCCTTTATATAATGACCTGCACTTACCTTGTGCGCCGGCCGTTGAGCTGTGGGCCCCTGTGGAATTCCGATCCTGGGTCTGCTCCAACTGCCGGCGCGCAGTGCTTGCGTATCCCAGGGGCGCAGTTAGCTCGATGTGTCCCCTGGGATCACGGCCATGGGGAGCCAATCGGAGCAGGGAATGCCCATTCATAAGTTTGACCTGTCAAAACTTATAAATACTACGGGCCCCAAAACATCACTAAATCTTCAAATAAATATTTTAAAAATCACATTTTTAAAATAAACTATAAATTGCATGAATTAACGTTTAAACAATAATTTAAATTTTTGAAAAAAATAATTTTATTTTCTAACGGGGCTAAAAATAAACTTACCTTGCTTTAAAGCATTTAAAAATAATAAACCTGTGGAAAAAATGTTTTAGTTTTAATTAATTCACCACTTACCTTGTAAAAAGCAGGCCTTACGCCTGCTTTTAATATGTGTAAATTCTACAGACTTACCCTCCCGGGAAAACCTGCAAAAAAAACCTAAGTTCAATGCGCACGCGCTGCCTATCCTGCGCACGCGTTCGAACTCTGAACCTCTTCGTTCAGAGGAACGGAAGTGCCGGTTTCCTGCGCATGCGCAGTGCATGCAGGAAACCGGCACTTCCATTGGGCTTACGGGTGAGTACCCCATGCGTACTCACCCGTGGAGACCTGAATTTCTGGGCCATTATGTAGCATGAGTGGTGTCAATGTCAAATTCTTAAAATAATATTGAAAACTTATTTTTATAACAAATGCTATCTTATCCAAAATTGTACATCATGCTGAATGATGCAAATCTTTTATCAGTCTGTTTGTCACGGTTCTTGACAGCAGTTGATAACAATGTGATGAACTTTTTAATCAAGAGCTTCCCTTGATGGATCATTTGGTAAATGTACCGCCAAAGGTGGAACTGAGACACAGACAAGGTGGTCTTGGCTTCAGTCCCTCTTCTGTAGTGAATTAGCTGATTTCAACCAGGACAGCACTAGGTGTGCTGTAATTGAAATCCGCAACCCTGAGATAGGGAGGGGAAAAATCAGCATGGTTCTATATCCTGATCACTGCGCAGTGACTGTTGGATCAGTTATCTGTGTGTGTAATGCTTTATGGTAAAGATAGGATTGGGTTTGACTGTGCCCCCTAACAGGCAAACAACTTGCCAATGCCCAGTCGGAAAAACTAGGAGAGCTACTGGTGCCCATGTGATGTGTCTCATCATGAGTCTCTGTCTTCAGAGAGCAGAGGAACCTTCCGGTGAAGCTTTGTTCACCAGAGTATTTTGACACTCTTCACTTCCTGTTCTTCAGATGGATGGAACATTAAGACTGATGATTTATCTCTCCAGAATGCAAACCAGGGTGCTTTCTTTCAATCTTATTTGTGCAAATCTGCTGAAAAGTCAAGATCTAAGGATAGATATGTAGTATATGTTTGAGATTGTTGTTGAATGGGAGAATTGGGTGGTGCGAATCTTTAGCACACTGTCCCTTCACCTCTGCGACCTCGAGCCTAGACAGGATGAAAATCTTCTCTTGACTGGCTGCAAAGGTCCACTGTGGAGTGAATTTTGGCAATTCCTAGTGGGTTTGGACTCTAAGCCCAAAACTGTGTAATTTGGCACCATATTGGAACATTTCGGGCCACGAAGATGAATGATATGGGAAATTAAATTTGTGTCGGTGGAGCGCTCTTCTGAATGTGAGACAAGTCAGAGCAGGTTTGCTCTGCATCTCTAATCTTTGCTATAATTGACTGCATATCACTAACCGTGAGTGCTTATAATGGAAGTGCTCCACTCCCAGCACAAATAGCACTTGCATTGATAAGCCCGAAAAAGCACTTAAATTTACAAAGAAAATTATTGAAAAGAGCTTATGGACATTTAAGCAGTTATACATCTGATATCTTGTGAAAGAATGAGTTGGAGCTGGAAATGGAGTGCTGAGCCCTGTCTTCAAAGTGAGGAGGCAGGGAAGAGGAAGAGGATGCAGGATGGTATATTGGGAGCTTAGGAACAAAAGAGAAAAGTTCAGAGGAACTATAGTATTACAGATATTAGAAAGAAAGATAAAGTTGCAATGGTGAGAGAGCTCGGAGTCTAGGAGAGAATGATCACCTATGAAGTAAGCTTGTTCTTGTATCTATTAGTTAGTACAAAATAAGTGCTAGAAGACCCTAGCCAGATATGGGAGCTGCATTAAGCTTTGGTGGACTTTTTTTTTTTGCTTTCTTCGAAACAGGTCATAAACTTCTTAAATGTTTCAACAGCTTCCAAAAGATTAATTGGAACACTTGTGCTAACGTTGGGTAACAAATATAATGTTCTGACACTGAACTTCAAATGCATTTCATAATTACAAACCAATACTTGTATTGTGTTTTGGTACAAGACCCCAGTCTTAAAACTGTTTACTTGTACTTATCAATACTCTTAATTTTTTTTTGGTGGGATGGGTGGTCCCAACATCATAAGCAGTGGCTTTTTCATGACTTCAGTTCATTTGTATTTGTTTTAAAAAGATGTTGGTGAAAAGAAATTCTTAGAATCAGAAAGTTTGATACTATTTGTAACAAGATTTCCCCAATGGCATTTTGCCACCTAATAATCCAAAAGACTGGCTGTGATGTAGACGAGTAGCTCTCATAGGTACCGTGAGATCTATTTTCTCGCAGATCAGTGGTCATGCAGAGCTGGAGGCATGGCAGATATGCTGTTAATGATGCTACGGTGTCTCAGGATAGCAACACAGATGTTCTATCTTGCCAGCTGCCTTCACATGGCAGAAAGGAGGAAGAATCGAGTTGCTCATGCAGAAAATGCTCCTCGGCTGCTGAGACAAGGTCCACCTCAATCTCGAGACTCATTGAGCTCCAACACTCTTGCCACTCGGGTAACAACTAAGAGGAGCACTAGATTAGGTAGAAGAGTTCAAACATTAAACACTCCTCAAGGGAAAGCACTGTGATAAGAATTAGGCATGCACACACAGTATGGTTTGTGAATAAAATTGTATGTACAGACTTTATTTTGGCAAGATTTGGAAGTGTCTTTGATGAGGTGGTGTGAGTTGAGGTACACAGAGAAGGTTCTATAAATGATGGCATATTTGTGGTGTGGAGAGCGGTGTAAACAGAACTGTTCATGCATTGGCCAGATATGATCGTCACTCCAAGGTCTGTTGTATTAACTTGACATGAATATCTCTTCGAGCCAGTAACCGCCGCATTCTCTTAAAGCTGATGTTGCTCCTTTGGCTGATGACCTGCTGCCCTTAATTGCCTTCCACCATCAGGGCTTGCAGGATGAGGCCACTTTGTAAGGCAAAGTTGTGCAGCAGGCAGCACATGACCATATTACTTGACCCAAACTGGGCTAAATATCAGAGCAACCCCAGACTGATCCAGGTACCTGAAGAATAACCATTCTGTGCTCTATGATGACTTGGGTGGCAAAATGGGCTATGTTATCACAGTCCTCAGCTGGTGTCCTGGGAAAATGCAGAGGTTAGCCGAGATCTCTCGGGATCCACCCAGAAACTTTTCTTTGAGTCAAGTGTTGGTGTGATGGACTGCCTTAAAATGAAAGTATTGTTGCAGCTGCCAAAAAAATGAGCATTGACACGAATGATGTGGCATTTATTATGGTTATAAGCAAGCTGGGCATCGAGAGTGGACTTCTTTCCTGTTGACTTACATGATGGCGCTGATGAAAGGAGTACATTTGGCCATGTAGGTGCAATTCATGAGTCCTTGTACATTGGTATCTAAACACTCTGAAATGGCAGTGCCTGTTCATACTGCCATTGTTTGTCAAAGGCAAAGTGAATGATCTGGCTGACTCTAACAAACACTGCATATGTGAGTTGCTTTATGCATTCATGCACAGCTGTTGGCTAATGTTACTAATATTCCTCGTAGCAGCCTGGAATTATTTTGTTGCATAAGTGTTAGAGGGGTTGTGACCATTTATAGTCACTGGCAGAGTGTGTTGGTGAGCTGTAGATTGAATTGAAACATGCAGCATAACTTATTGATGTGTTTGTTTGTGAAGTGCAGCATCCACAAGCACTGTTGTGTCAACTGGAGCATCTCGTGGTGTACATTCTGGCGTGAGGGTACTGGATGGTGGGTACTTCGTGCACTGCCTGACCAGTCTGGACTCCCTCCTTTGCTGCTTTTCCAAAAACTCAAGAAATGAAGTTATTCCCATTGGGAAACTCATTGTGCCCTTTTTAGAAATAAAAACAAAAAATGCTGGAAACAGTCCAAGTCAGACAGCAGCTGTGCAGAGAACAGACAAGTCGATGCCTTGGGTGCGGACCCTTTGTCTTAACAGCATTTTCTGTATTTCTTTGATTTCCATCATCTGCACTATTTGCGTTTTGAGCCCTCTTTTATCAACAACAAAAGAAAAATGACAAAATTCACTTTCTGTGAATACTTGTACAGCACCTGCTGGGTCCTTTAAATCCACTTCTGCCTTTTCTGTAGTGGCGAACAGCACTTGAATACCCATTTTATTGGTGTGTGTAAATGAGTCAGTAATGAAAGAAAATGGGACATAAGATGTTACTAAGTCTTTACCTCCTCATTTAAATATGCTAGCACATCGAAGGATGGTACTTATACCATCGGGCTGAAAATTAAGTGGTTTTGTCTGAAAATCTAGGCATGGATGTTCTGAGTTTGATAGTTAATGCAAGGCCAGGTAATTCGTCTTCATGGTTAATCACCACAAAATTCAAGTAGCTGAATATAACAAGAAAAAGGGTTAGTTTCATCCTTTTTTAAAAAGAAAAACGGGCAACAATTTCTGACTGACATAATCAGG
The DNA here is from genome assembly GCF_052327205.1 of Somniosus microcephalus. Classification (NCBI taxonomy): domain Eukaryota; kingdom Metazoa; phylum Chordata; class Chondrichthyes; order Squaliformes; family Somniosidae; genus Somniosus; species Somniosus microcephalus. The sequence continues at coordinate 227,104,838 of NC_140989.1, read as the reverse complement.
GATTGATATTCAATCCCACAGATCATATTCCATAATTTGTCAGCCTTTCCTGATTGTCAAGTATATCGAAGGCTTAAATATGTAGAAATTGTGCTGGAACTTGTAAACTAGTCAGACGTGCGGAAGCTTGTACAATCTGCTGTGCTTGTGTAATCCTGTCATGCAACAGAAAGTAGAATGGGAAAATGTCTTGCTCAGAAAGGCAAACAGGGTGGGGTATTGGACCGTCACAGTGTACACATTGTTTCTTTATTGAAGAAATTGCTCAACATATAGTTATTTGAGTTCTGTGTAATATATTTCCCCTTTTCATCTCTGACTGAAGGCCTCCAGGTTAACACTGTCAACAAAGATAATTATTTGATATTGTGGTTCAGGTCTGCTCACCTGTTGGTTGAGTTTTGTTATACTTTAAACCATTTTCATACTGTTACTGTACAAATATATGCTCAAAACTATGCTCAAAACAATCAAGACTATTTGAAATGCTCCTGCAGACAGTGTGAAATGGGTTCCATTAATTCCTGCATCATAGGACATCACACAGAACATAACCTTCATGTTACCAAGATGACTAAGGTGGAGATAGACAGATTTTTGCAAGATAAGGGAGTGAAGGGTTATGGGGAGCGGGCGGGGAAGTGGCTTTGTGCCCAAGATCAGCCATGATATTGAATGGCAGAGCAGGCTCGAGGGGCCAAGTGGCCTATTCCTGCTCCTATTTCTTATGACAACAATAACCATTTGATTCCTTAGCCTCTAGCCATAGTCATTTCTCTTGTGTAGAAGCCTGTACTTCCCTCCCATTCAAAGAAATACTTTTACTGCTGATAAAGTAACAACGCTTAAATATCACGAAAAGAAGTCTCAACAAATAGAATTTAAAAAATAAATCGTCAAAAGTAATCTCCCTCCCCAAGTTTTAGAACATCTTCTGTTGGACTTGCACTGATGACAGTTCCATAAGCCCTTCAATACCTTGTCCAAGTGACTTGTTCTCGTTCAGTTCAGTTCAGTTCAAATGCTTTATTGGCATGAAAGTTTACAGGGAACCATATTGCCAAAGCTTACATAACAAAAAGTACAGTTTGCCAACATTCTGTAGGTGTCAAACAATTTTGACCTTCGTTGGTTACATACAATATTACTTTAAACAATATTAATTTAAACAGTCTTTGTATATCATTGGGTACATTCAGTATTAATTTTAAACAGTCCTCAGGTTGTGACATGTTGTTACATATTTGGCACCAAGGTATGGTCTGTCTCCTTCTCCCAGGACTAATCTTAATTTTGACAGGTCATCCAATTCCTTGAAATCTGGGGTTGTTTGGCTGAGCTTGTCAAATAATATGTTTCTTGATGTGTTGAATTTTTCGCATTTTAGGAGGAAATGCATCTCTGTCTCAACCTCGCCGGCCAGACATTGATCACATATTCTATTCTCTCTAGGCTGCCAGGATTTCTTGTATCTTCCTTTTTCAATTGCCAGTTGGTGGTCGCTTAGTCTGTACCTGGTGAGGGTCTGTCTCTGTTTTGTGTCTCTGATGGTCGAGAGATAGTCTGCCAGTTTATATTCTCTTTTTAGGGCCCGGTAACATTCTAATCTGCTTTGGCTTTTGGTTATTTTGTTCCAATGTTCCAGGTAGGTTTCTTTGCTTTGTTTAATGATTTGGTTCACTCGGATTGGTGTTTGGACGGCAGCGTTGGTCTGGGACTGGTCAGGGTCCGGCTGAGTAGGAGTACTTAGTTTCAGTAGCAGCTGACTGAGGGGACTCTTTTCTGGGTTTAGCTCTTGGGTCTGGAAGGCTTTAAAATGAAGGGTGTCTGGGCAGCTAGATTTGAGGTGATTTAGGAAGTTTAGTGCTCGTTTTTGGATGTTTATTATCAGTGGGTATCTGCCTAGTTCGGCTCTGCATGCATTTGTTGGTGTTTTCCTTTGGGTGCGAAGGATGCTTCGGCGAAATTCTGCATGTAGGGCTTCTATTGTGTGTTTTTCCCATTTCTCCCTCTCTCTCTTTCCCCCCCCCTCCTCTCTCTCCCCCCTCTGCCCCATCCCCCTCTCTCTCCGCCCCCTCTCTCTCTCTCTCTCTCTCTCTCTCTCCGCCTCCTCTCTCTCTCTCTTCCCCCCCTCTCTCTCTTTCCCCCCCTCTCTCTCTTCCCCCCCTCTCTCTCTTCCCCCCCTCTCTCTCTTTCCCCCCTCTCTCTCTTTCCCCCCCTCTCTCTCTTTCCCCCCCTCTCTCTCTTTCCCCCCCTCTCTCTCTTTCCCCCCTCTCTCTCTTTCCCCCCTCTCTCTCTTTCCCCCCTCTCTCTCTCTTTCCCCCCCTCTCTCTTTCCCCCCCTCTCTCTTTCCCCCCCCCTCTCTCTTTCCCCCCCCTCTCTCTTTCCCCCTCTCTCTCTTTCCCCCTCTCTCTCTTTCCCCCTCTCTCTCTTTCCCCCTCTCTCTCTTTCCCCCTCTCTCTCTTTCCCCCCTCTCTCTCTTTCCCCCCTCTCTCTCTTTCCCCCCTCTCTCTCTCTTTCCCCCCTCTCTCTCTTTCCCCCCCTCTCTCTTTCCCCCCCCTCTCTCTCTTTCCCCCCCTCTCTCTCTTTCCCCCCCTCTCTCTCTTTCCCCCCCTCTCTCTCTTTCCCCCCCTCTCTCTCTTTCCCCCCTCTCTCTCTCTCCCCCCTCTCTCTCTCTCCCCCCTCTCTCTCTTTCCCCCCCCCTCTCTCTTTCCCCCCCCTCTCTCTCTTTCCCCCCCCTCTCTCTCTTTCCCCCCCCTCTCTCTCTTTCCCCCCCCTCTCTCTCTTTCCCCCCCCTCTCTCTCTTTCCCCCCCCTCTCTCTCTTTCCCCCCCCTCTCTCTCTTTCCCACCCCTCTCTCTCTTTCCCACCCCTCTCTCTCTTTCCCCCCTCTCTCTCTTTCCCCCCCCCTCTCTCTTTCCCCCCCCTCTCTCTTTCCCCCCCCCTCTCTCTTTCCCCCCCCTCTCTCTTTCCCCCCCCTCTCTCTCTTTCCCCCCCTCTCTCTCTTTCCCCCCCTCTCTCTCTTTCCCCCCCTCTCTCTCTTTCCCCCCCTCTCTCTCTTTCCCCCCCTCTCTCTCTTTCCCCCCCTCTCTCTCTTTCCCCCCCTCTCTCTCTTTCCCCCCCTCTCTCTCTTTCCCCCCCTCTCTCTCTTTCCCCCCCTCTCTCTCTTTCCCCCCCTCTCTCTCTTTCCCCCCCTCTCTCTCTTTCCCCCCCCTCTCTCTCTTTCCCCCCCTCTCTCTCTTTCCCCCCCTCTCTCTCTTTCCCCCCCTCTCTCTCTTTCCCCCCCTCTCTCTCTTTCCCCCCCCCTCTCTCTCTCTTCCCCCCCCTCTCTCTCTCTTCCCCCCCCTCTCTCTCTCTTCCCCCCCCTCTCTCTCTCCGCGCCCCCCCCTCTCTCCCTCCGCCGCTTTGCCTGATTCTTTTCCCTCTTCCCAGCTGAAGGTTGCTGAAGGAAAGTGTAGCACCAGCCTGGCTGTGAATACAGGAAACTCTCTTTTAACTGGCCTCTAAGTACCCAGAAATCTCTCTTAACCAGCAAAATTCAGGAGTAGTTTCAGGTAAGTTTTACTATATATTAGTGGCCGTGTAACTGGGGTTCCTGGATCTGTGGCCGTGTAACCGGGGTTCCTGCACCTGTGGCCGTGCGACAGGGACACCTGCACAAGTGCCGTGTAACCGGGGCTCCTGCACCTGTGGCCGTGTGCGGGGCTCTCGTACCTTGCTAAGAATACCTCTCTGTAATCCGGACTTTTTGATCAACCGGTCCCGTCAGTGCCGGATAAAAGAAGAGTTTCCTGTAGCTAATTCATCACAGGCCAACAACTTGCATTTATGTAGTATTTTATGTATTTAAAAAAAGCCCCAAGGCGCTTCACATAAAGGTAATTGGAAAACGGTGCTGAACTAGAAAAAGAAGAATTAGAGAGGGGTGGCCAAAAACTTGGCTGAGAAGATGGTGTTTGTGGAGATTGTAGTTGGAACTTCATTGGCCTACAGAATATAATGCTGCACTGGGTGTCTTTACCCACTGAATCATCTTGGATGTTATGAAGAAGCAGTTTTAAAGCCTAAACCACAATAACACAGCGTAAACATAAGGCAGAGAAATGTGTACAGGTATTTCCCTTTATTTCATACAGGATTATGTTACAATTTTGGTAGAATATAGTTCTTCATTAATATTCTAAATGCTAATTTCAGAAAACCATACATTTACGTATTGAGTGTTACGCCCTCACTTTTAGTTTCTGAAAACTACAGCAATTCTCATAATTTAAAATCGTTGGTAATTTTGTCAGGTTAAGTTAAATAGTATGTAGCAGAACAATCAAACCAGCCAGGAGTGCTTCTCATTTTTAAATTTCATAACTATTAGGAATGGTTTCTTCCTCAGAATTGTTAATAAATATTGTTTGCTAATAAAAAAAAATATAGATATTTTGTAATATACGACTAGATCTTTCATAGAGTCGACTATGGGAGACGGAGGATGCGCTGTTTTAAAGCAATATGGGCTTTATCAGAATGATTCTTTGAAAAATAATTATTCTTTAAGAGTCTTGAGAGTTTTATGATCAGAATGGGGTTTACTAAAAGAAGAATAAGGAAAAAAAGTGAAAAATAGGGCCAATAAAAAGAACATGGGGAATTAAGAAGAGTGGAGTTAATAAAAATTAGTGAGCATTTGAAGGGAAGTGGGGAGCACAGAACAGAACTGGGATATTTTAAAAGCTAAGTTTGGGGCATTAAAAAAGATAGTTTGAGGAAGAGAAGTGGGCCATTAAAAATTGGAGGATGGAAGTAAGCAACAAAGGTGCTATTAAGGGCATATGAGCGAGAGGAGATTGGTACACAAAAAGTAAAAGCGATGTCAGGAAAAATAGAGAAGGGGTATTTAAAAAATAACATGAGAAAAGGAGAAGAGATTAGACCTTCAATACTTGTCAAAAGAAGAGGCCTATATCTGGTCATTCTTGCTTACCACACTCAACAACAACTTGCATTTAAATAGCACTTTTAATATAGTTGAACATAATGAGTCACTTCACAAGAGCGTTATCAGACAAAATTTGACAATGAGCCACATAAGGAAATATTAGGACAGGTGACCAAAAGCTTTGTTGAAGAGGTAGGTTTTAAGGAGCGTCTTGAAGGAGAAGAGTGCGGTAGAGAGCGGAGAGGTTTCGAGAGGGAATCCCAGAGCTTAGGGCCTAGACGGCTGAAGGCACGGCTGGCACTGGTGGGGCGAACTAAATCTGGGATGCACAAGAGGTCAGAATTGGAGGAGCACATTTCTGAAACATTGTAGGGCTGGAGAAGATTAGAGATCGAGGCCATGGAGGGATTTGAACACGATGAGAATTAAAAATGTGAGGCATTGCTGAACTGGGAGACAATGTAGGTCAGCAAGGATACCTCTGCACTCTAAAATTAAATGAATTTTCCCTTCTTACCTGTAGCCTGGCATGCTGTCCCAACATTAGGGCAGAGCCTGCTGCATGCTACTTGCTGTTTGTTTTTGCAGCACTTCCTGTGATCTTGTATTGCACCCTGGCCTGATCTGTCATCTTTGCCAGTAAACTGGACTGTTTGGGATTGAAGCTAAGGCAGAAAAGTGGGGCTGAAATGAGTGAGTTGGCAAGTTTATGACTCCTCTTTTCGACTAGGACTGATGGAGCTGTCAGGAGCAAGAATTTTGCAAATAGTGAACTACTCCAGTGTTTGGACTCCAGCAAACAGCCGCAGCCTGGTGCAAGAGGAGCAACAGTTGGGTGGCAGAACCAAGTAGCTTGGAACAGGATGGTCTGGTTTGTAGCTGGGGCCTAGTTTTTCAAAAGTAACTGAGCCTGAGCATTAGGCATGAGCAAAGGGCAAGGCCAGATGGGGAGCAGGTGGAGCCAAACGGGTGGCAGGAAGGAGCAGTGCTGGATCGCAGGCCCAGACCAGTTGATAGTGGGTGAAGCTGGGAACCGGTTTCTTGTTCAATTAATGGCTTGAGGCTAAACAGCAGGGGTAGAGCAACATTTGCATGGGAGGCATTAAAATTCCAGCAAGGCGAGTACTCAAGGCTCAAACCAGCAAAGTGGTGAGTACAGGGTCTGGAGCTAGAAGACAGATTTTACAGTGCCATTCGTGGGAGGAGAGTGAAACTGCATTGTGATAGTTGACAGCAAATTTGAATGGGAAGTGTTGATACAGCAATTTACAAGGAAAAAAGTTCACAAAATTGCAACAACAGGAAGAAGAAAGACTTGCATTTATATAGTGCCTTTCACAACCTCTGGACGTGCCAATGCGCTTTACAGCCAAAGAGGTACTTTTGAATTTTAGTCGTCATTGTAATGTAGGAAACGCGGCAGCCAATTTGCACACAGCAAAGTCCCAAAAATGGCAATAAGATAAATGACCAGATCATCTGTTTAAGTGATGTTGGTTAAGGGATAAATACTGGCCAGGACACTGGGGAGAACTCCCCTATTCTTTGAATAGTGCCAAGGGAACTTTTTTGTCCACCTGAGAGGGCAGATGGGGCCTCGGTTTATCATCTCATCCGCCAACCTAGATTTTGTGCTCAAGTCTCTAGAGGGGCTTGAATCCTTGACCTTCTAACTCAGAAGTAAGACTTTGACCAATGATCCATGACTGACACCAGGAAGTTAAATTTGTGGACAGGAGGTGTGTGCTCTATGCAAGGTAATTAATGATGGAGATTTGTTCATTGAAGCTGATCATGGAGGAGATGAAGAAGAATGGCTAACTGAAAATGAATCAAACATGAGCTAATTGACCCTTACTGTTTTTAGTGGTACTTTTTTTTCAGTCCACTTCAGGTTTATTATGTAACTGACACCTCAAAACAGCAACATTTGCAAAATGGCATTGCATTGCATCATGACAGCAGGTAGGGCAATCTTCTGTCCAGCATATAGTAACAAATAATTAGGTGAATACCTTGTGAATGTTGATGTTTTTTTCATCCTTTTTGAAATTATTTATTTATGTCCATTCCTATAATTTTTTGTCTGAACTTTCTTTGTCACCAGTGTTGCCAGTCTGTGGTTTACTGACTAGAAACACATTTGGTGCAGGGAGAGGCAGGCAGACGTGGAGAATTGATGAGGTTTCTTACACGTGCGAGGGCTTTACAATGTCAGTCAACACTAGGATTTAAAATCTTTAAGTACCAGATTGTGCAGTAAGCATTGAATCCACATAGCCAGTGCACTGGGTTTCTTGTCTAATGAGTGTTCTTCAATGGCAGGTTTTGATGAAGAGTAATGCCTAATTAAAAGTAAATATTACAGGTTAAATTGTTGAGGTAAATGTATTTGTATTTTCAATTTTTTAATTAAAACAATTTTAAACAGTAACTTACGTTAAAATGAAGCATTTTGGTTTGTTACTTAGTAAAGCAACTGGATTTTTAGAGCTTGGCAGTACAAGTTTTTTACAATGTAGTTACAGTGTTCATGACTTTGCATCAGAGGACACTTAAAATAGTAAAGCTGTTGCACACCAGTTAGGCTCATTGTTGTGTGCTGGCTGAGTTTATGCCATCTTGTTCTATTTTATTTGAAAAATGATTACCTGCTTTAAAATGTTTTGACTGTAGTTCTTTTTGTGCAAATGTAGCTTTGCCATTTACGTTTCTGCTACAGTTCAGAGCTGTCGGGGAGTCAGGTTCACTGTCAAATGTGGGTTCTCAGCTCATCATCTGTGATGCTGAATGAGCCGTTCAGGAAATTGTTGCACGGGATCAGCTTTCTATGTCTATTCATAACACAACATATGCCACCTACCATATGGCTTCTAAATAAAGCAGACCTGACAGCAGGGTTGCATCTCAGCAGATGTCCAAAGAATGGTTCCAGTGAGCACAAACTAGATGATTAAAAAAAAATCTCCTGCCACCTCCAGAGATTGCCAGACTTAGAAACAATTGCCTCTGCCCTCTTATTAATCCCTTATTTTACTTCTATGTTTCTGCCATTCTTGAGTGTCAGCTTGGCTGTGTTGGCAGCACTGTTGCCTCTGGGTCAGAAGGTGAATTGCCTGTTCAGGTGGACAATAAATACCCCATTGCACTATTTGAAGAAGAGCAGTAGGTGTTTCTGGTGTCCTGGCTATCATTCGCTTCTCAATCATTGCAGCAAGAATAGATTCATCTCATTTTCTGTTTGTGGGATCTTGCTGTGGCCAAAATGAATGTTACCGTTGCTACATAACAGTTAATGTGTATGAAGTTCTTTGATACATCTGAGTGACGTGATAATGTGCTAAGTAAATATGTCTCTATATTTGCATTTTTCCCTTCCTGTTAAAATCTAAACCTAAGAAACACGATTGCCCTCATCCTCCCATTACAGTGGGGGGTGGGGTGCAGCATGACCTGAGAGTTTAAGACAGAAGTTGTAACATAGAAACATAGAAGATAGGAGCAGGAGTAGGCCATTCGGCCCTTCGAGCCTGCTCCGCCATTCAATGAGATCCTGGCTAATCATCCAAATTCAGTACCCTGTCCCTGCCTTCTCCCCATATCCCTTGATCCCTTTAGCCTTAAGAAATATATCTAACTCCTTCTTGAATATATTTAATGAATTGGCCTCCACCGCCTTCTGTGGCAGAGAATTCCACAGGTTCACCACTCTCTGGGTGAAGAAATTCCTCTTCATTTCAGTCCTAAATGGCTTACCCCTTATCCTTAGACTATGACCCCTGGTTCTGGACTCCCCAGCCATCAGAAACATCCTTCCTGCATCTAGTCTGTCCAGGCCTGACAGAATTTTATAGGTTTCGATGAGATCCCCTCTCAATCTTCTAAACTCCAGTGAGTATAAGCCCAATCGACACAATCTCTCCTCATACGTCATTCCTGCCATCCCAGGTATCAGCCTGGTGAATCTTCGCTGCACTCCTTCCATGGCAAGAACGTCCTTCCTCAGATAAGGCGACCAAAACTGCACACAATACTCAAGGTGCGGTCTCACCAAGGCCCTGTACAACTGCAGCAAGAAGAGCAGTGATTGAAACCTGTCTTCCTTAAGACAAAGCAGTGTAGGCTGTGATTATTTCTGTCCAACTAGCCCTTTGCGCACAAAATGCCATGATCCTCAATTGTGTAATATGACTTTTGAAATGTGAATTATGCTCTTAAAAATGCCAGGTCAGCAAAGAGTACAGCTCCACAGATAAGTGAAAAGTATAAAATATGTAATTAAAAAAAAAAAAGTTTTTGATTTTCTGTGAATTTCAAGGATGCAGTTTTATTCGATATTTAGGAAGGACAGGCAAAAAGGAAAAGGAGGTGGGGTGGCGTTGTTAGTAAAAGATGAAATCAGAGCAATAGTGAGAAAGGATATTGGATCAGAAAATCAAGATGAAGAATCAATCTGGGTGGAGCTAAGAAGCACCAAGGGACAGAAAACATTGGTGGGAGTTGTCTATAGGCCTCCAAACATAGTGGTAATATAGGGGACGGCATCAAACGGGAAATTAGAGATGCATGTAACAAGGGTACTACAGTAATCATGGGAGACTTTAATCTACATATAGACTGGCCAAACCAAATTAGCAATAATACTGTGGAGGATGAATTCCTGGAGTGTGCATGAGATGGTTTTTTAGACCAGTCCGTTGAGCAGCCAACTAGGGAACAGGCTATCCTAGATTGGGTATTGTGCAATGCGAAGGGGTTAATTAATACAGGAAACTTTGGTCTATCCGGAGGTTGTATGGCCGGAAACCTCGCTCTAACGGCAGAAATCAGCAGCCGTTTTGGTTAGGTTTTTTTTCTTCTCCTAGCATTCTTTTAACAGGCAGGCTCTGGAAAGTGTCTTTGTAGCTTAGCAACAGCTTCAGAGACGCTTCCAAGGTACGGGCCGAGTGTTTACAAGCTGTTGCTGAGCAACAGTGTTTGTTGTCAAATATGGAGATTTTCATCTCTGTATGCTTCAACGTTAACTTTGCATGTCCGGCAGTTTTGATATATCGGCAACACGCCAGTCCCGTCGGTGCCGGATATCAGAACTTTTCCTGTAATCTTGCTGTGCAGGGTCCTTTAGGGAAGAGTGACCAAAACATGATAGAATTCTTCATTAAGATGGAAAGTGAAGTCGTCCAATCCGAAACTAGGGTCCTAAATCTAAACAAAGGAAACTATGAAGGTGTGAGGAGTGAGTTGGCTATGATAGATTGGGGAGCTTCATTAAAAGGCATGATGGTGGATAGGCATGGCTAACATTTAAGGAACAAATGCATGAATTGCAACAGTTATACATTCCTTTCTGGCGCAAAAACACGCAAGGAAAAGCTACCCAACCATGGCTAACAAAAGAAATTAAGGATAGTATTAGATCCAAAGAGGAGTCATATAAAGTTGCCAGAAAATGTAGCAAGCCTGAGGATTGGGAGCAGTTTAGAGTTCAGCAAAAAAGGACCAAGTGATTGATCAAGAGGGGAAAAATAGAGTATGAGAGTAAACTTGCAAGGAACATAAAAGTGGACTGTAAAAGCTTCTGCAAGTATGTAAAAAGAAAGATTAGTGAAGACAAATGTAGGTCCCTTACAGTCAGAAATGGGAGAATTTATAATGGGGGACAAGGAAATGGCAGAGCAATTAAACAAATACTTTGGTTCTGTCTTCACGGAAGAGGACACAAATAACTTCACAGAAATGCGAGGGAACCAAGGTTCTAGTGAGAAGGAGGAATTAAAGGAAATTAGTATTAGTATAAAAAATAGTGCTGGAGAAATTAGTGGGACTGAAAGCTGATAAATCCCCAGGGCCTGATAATCTGCATCCCAGAGTACTACAAGAGGTAGCCATGGAAATAGTGGATGCATTGGTTGTCATCTTCCATAATCTATAGAATTTTGGAACAGTTCCAGCAGATTGGAGGGTGGTAAATGTAACCCCACTATTTAAAAAAGGAGGGAGAGAGAAAACCGGGAACTACAGACCGGTTAGCCTAACATCAGTAGTAGGGAAAACGCTAGAGTCTATTTTAAAGGATGTGATAACAGGGCACTTAAAATACATCAACAGGATTAGACAAAGTCAACATGGATTTATGAAAGGGAAATCGTGTTTGACAAACCTGCTGGAGTTTTTTGAGGGTGTAACTAGTAGATTAGATAAGTGAGAACCAGTGGATGTGGTGTATTTGGATTTTCAGAAGGCCTTTGATAAAGTCCCACATAAGAGGTTAGTGTGCAAAATTAAAGCACGTGGGATTAGAGGTAATATACTGGCATGGGTTGAAAATTGGTTAACAGACAGGAAACAGAGTAGGAATAATCGGGTCTTTTTCGGGGTGGCAGGCGGTGACTAGTGGGGTACCGCAGGGATCAGTGCTTGGGCCCCAGCTATTCACAAAATATATCAATGATTTGGATGAGGGAACCAAATGTAATATTTCCAAGTTTGCTGACGACACAAAACTAGGTGGGATTGTGAGTTGTGAGGAGGATGCAAAGTGGCTTCAAGGCAATTTAGACAAGTTGAGTGAGTGGGCAAATACATGGTAGATGCAGTATAATGTGGATAAATGTGAAGTTATCCACTTCGGTAGGAAAAACAGAAAGGTAGAGTATTTAAATGGTGATAGATTGGGAAATGCTGATGTACAAAGGGACCTGGGTGTCCTTGTACACCAGTCACTGAAAGCAAACATTCAGGTGCAGCAAGCAGTTAGGAAGGCAAATGGTGTGTTGGCCTTCATTGCAAGAGGATTTGAGTACAGGAGCAAGGATGTCTTACTACAGTTATACAGGGCCTTGGTGAGACTGCAACTGGAGTACTGTATGCAGTTTTGGTCTCCTTACCTAAGAAAGGATATACTTGCCATAGAGGGAGTGCAGCGAATGTTCACCAGACTGATTCCTGGGATGGCAGGACTGTCGTATGAGGAGAGATTGGGTCGACTAGGTCTGTATTCACTAGAGTTTAGAAGAATAAGAGGGGATCTCATTGAAACGTATAAAATTCTGACAGGGCTAGACAGACTGGATGCAGGGAGGATGTTTCCCCTGGCTGGGGGGTCTAGAATGAGGGGTCACAGTCTCAGGATACAGGGTAGGAAATTTAGGACTGATGAGAAATTTCTTCACTCAGAGGGTGGTGAACCTGTGGAATTCTCTACCATAGAAGGCTGTGGAGGCCAAGTCACTGAATATATTTAAGAAGGAGATAGATTTCTAGACACAAAAGCGATCAAGGGGTATGGGGAGAGAGCGGGAATATGGTATTGAGATTGAGGATCAGCCATGATCATATCGAATGGCGGAGCAGGCTCGAAGGGCCAAATGGCCTACTCCTCCTATTTTTCTACAAGGTGGACTTACTAAGCCATCTCTCCTGCCGCTAACTGAGCTTCCTGTTCTCCCGCCCCCCCCACGCAATGCGGTTTTGTTCCCTTGTTTTCCTGGCCACCCTTCTTGCATCAACATGGCCAATATGTGTCTATCAGTCTCTCTCCACCCCATCAACAGGGTATCTGTCCTTATTTTCTTTTGCTACTGCTCACAAGGGTCTCTCTATTCTCTCTCATTCTTTCCCTTTCTCTGAGATAGTGTTTCTCACCCTATTCCTTGTACTCCATTGATAACTCCTCATAAGGGTCGCCCTTCTACTCAACACAACAGTAGCTGTTGCTCTGTCTTCCCGACTCTTTCCTTGGGAAGTGGTAGTGATGAAATAGATGAAGTTGAGAATTCATTTATTGAATGTGGACTCCTATCACTGCTTTTCTTTTCCTTCTCTCTTGATCTTTGGAAGAATGGTTTTGCACAGTAATACTGGTGAATAAGAAAAATGACGTGAAGGTAAAAAATAACTAATTAGGAAGATAAGCGCAACCAATGAGGAAGAAGAAAATTGACTTGATGGTTATGATAAACACAAAATATTAGAATTGAAATGTTAAACAAACGTTCCTTCCTGGATGTATTGTTGGTAGAAGGCAGAAATGGGGTTTTACAAATACTTGAACTATTTTTTGGTTATTTCCTTCCTTTCTCTCAAACAACACCCCCCCCCCCCCCGCCTCAATTCTCCAATTTTAGGTATCTTGAGATCTGTTTGCTCTTGTCCAGTTCTTTACAAAGTATTACTTATATGTGTTGTTTTACTCCCAACAGGTATTTTGTTGGCCAAATGTTTGTGTATTTTTGCTTTCATATATATTTTACAATATAAAAGCACATTTCTTTCTGTAACTGGTTATTGTTTTCAAAGTCGGTGTATATCTTGTATTTCCAAAACACAACTAAAGAGTTTGCTGTAATAATAACAGAAAATGCTGGAAATACTCAGCAGGTCAGGCAGTATCTGTGAGAGAAACAGAGTTTCAGGTCGATGTGAAGTGCACTTCCGGACTCAACATCGAGTTCAACAATTTCAGATCATAACCACTGCTCCCATTTCTTTGGACAACAGTTGGTGGTAATGATTCTACTGTTACACCTTCTCTAGACCCATCTTTTGTTCCTTTATTTGTCTATTACCATATCCTTTCGCCTTGCACCATCGTCCTTTTGTCATTATTCTCTGCTGCCTTCCACCCTATCTCAGACCTTCCCTTTTATTCTTTCCTCTTCCCCCGCCCCCCCCCCCCCCAACTTTTTCTGCCACTGTACTTGCTTAAAATCTGTTACATCTCTTAACTTTTTCCAGTTCTGGTGAAAGGTCATCGACCTGAAACGTTAACTGTTTCTCCACAGATGCTACCTGACCTGAGTATTTCCAGCATTTTCTGTTTTTATTTGATTTCCAGCATCTGCAGTATTTTGCTTTTAAAGGGTTTGCTGTATTGAAGTTGAGCAATCCTAGAATTACTTTGCTGCTAACAAAGTTTGATTTGCTTTCTTATGGTTATTGGCTGCTTGTAGGTGCACTGTTTCAAGTTCATTATTACAGCTGCAGCTCTTGCCATGCAGTTTAGACATTTAAGCATGTGGACCGATTGGCAAAGTCTCACCTCTCCTCAACTTGCATCTCTTGTAAGTACTCAAAAACACTGATTTCTTGTCAATTTCTGTCTGGCTTGCATTCAGACTTCAATCACTTTATCCTTGGGGCATTCAGAAACTGCTTCAGTAATCAAACTTTTGGACACAAGACAGAAAAGCTTTAAGTGTGTATAATGTACAAGGCTCTTGGATGACACTAATCTCATGGCAAAACTTGTAATTTATAAAATGTGTGTTAAAGCCAACACTTGTTTTACCTTTGGTAACTTTTTTCCTCCCACCTCCTCCCTCCCCAGACTGAGAGAATCTTGTATCCTGATACCATTGGCTTTATGACTCCCAACACTGTCAGGAGCATGCTAAATGATGCTAGTGGCTTTATAATTGGAGGAAAAGGATTGATTGACTTTCCTCCCTTTTGTAGGTGGAAGCTGTACTGTGTAAGTGGCAGTAAATAATATGGGTAAATAAAATAATTTCAGCAAATTTCATGACCATAAGGGCTGCATTTTTGACTCACTAAAGATATTGCTGAAATGTGTGTTTTCAAAATGTGTACTTAATGAGAATTTGATTCTGTTTAGCAGGAATGAAGAACTAGCAGACAATCACAATGTACCTAACAATTATATTTTAACACTTTTCAAGCAGCTAATAAGCTGCTTAGCTAGAATAGACACGTAATCAGCTAAATGTCTGTCATCCCATCCTATCTCTAACCTCCCCCAGTCCTACAACCCTCCGAGAACTCTTGCTTTCCTCCAACTCTGGCCTTTTGTGCATCCCCACTTCCTTCGCCCCACTATTCGCCTTCAGCCGTCTAGTTCCTGAGCGCTCTAATTACCTTCCCAAACCACTTTGCTGCGCCACCTCTCAAGATGCTGCTTAAAACGTACCTCTTTGAGCAAACTTTTGATCACCTGTCCTTATACAGTACCCCTTCTTTGGCTTGATGTCAATTTTTGTCTGATAACACTCCTGTGAAGCACCTTGGGATGTTTTGCTATGCTAAAGGCGCGATATAAATGCAAGTTGTTCTTGAATGAAACTTGAACAAAATCTCAAAAGTACGTAGTACATACAGCACATTCAGATTTTTTTTCCCTGTGTGAACATGAAGGTGTATATCTAAGTTGGGCTTTCTGAACCTGTTTCTAAACAGTACAATGAATTGTTCTCGGCACACATCCACTATTTTGTAATAGGAATTGGATATGAATGTTTGCAATTCCCTTGTGATGAACAATACAGTCCTCTTGTAATGTGAACAAGTGTTTATTTTTCAGTTTTAACAGTGGTTTTACCACAAACTTTACTTGATGGCTTAACTTTGTAGTAAAGCTGCATATTTGGCATTGAACAAAAGTAAAGTTTTCCAAGTGTTGGAAATGATTTGAAACAGTATAGTTGGAAGTCTAGACATT
Organism: Somniosus microcephalus; assembly: GCF_052327205.1. Taxonomy (NCBI): domain Eukaryota; kingdom Metazoa; phylum Chordata; class Chondrichthyes; order Squaliformes; family Somniosidae; genus Somniosus; species Somniosus microcephalus. Next base: position 227,089,450 of record NC_140989.1, on the reverse strand, counting down.
TCAATTCTAGTTCTTTCACAATCTTGCTAATTGCATTTGTTCTACATGCAATTTTTATGGAGATTACTTTAAATTAATATCCCCTATTGTGAAAATTGCCTGTAATGGAGTTTAATAGTGAAAAACAGTGGAAGACCTGTGCTCCACAAGGAATAATAAGCTTGAATGTTGATTGGGAAAACAGAAAATATTTTGAGTTTTAATAAATCCAGTTAGCAAGTATTGTTCCTGGATTTTCTGAAAGTTTTCAAGAAAAGTGATATGAAAAATTTTATCAATCTAAAAAATAGTCATCATAGAAACAAGTATTTACAGATAATCTGCCCTCTCATTTATTTTAAAGCTAAAACTTCGTAAAAAGACATCTCGTTAAAAATGAAGGGACAATTACAGCTGCTCTTTGTTATTGGGTCCCAACAAGCAGAGGATTGCGACCTGTGCTGACTAATTGTATTTGAATGCTACATGTAATTAATTTTGCATTCCCAGGCATCTCTTCTTTCCATTCTTCTCTGCTGTTTTGTTTTCCCCCTCCCCTCCCCCTCCACAAAGGGTGTTAGCAGACCAGTTGTTTTTAGGATTCACATTTAGCATTTCTCCGTAATCTCAGAACACTTGCACTGAAAGTGGTCTCCTGGGACTCTTGTCAGTTGCATTTTAATACTATTTACATTCTTGATAGTTAGGTTAGGTTAGCACCAGCCATTACTAGTATTAAATACATTTACCAAAGCACTCAGCCATACAACTTGAAATTTCTTTTAAGAAAAGCGTGAACATTTCTAAAAGCTGACATTTTATGGATTCAAACAGTATCTCCCATGTTTTCATTAAGTGATTTTGCATTAAAACATTTTTGCAAGGGTTGTGGTGCAAAATTAATACCTTCCATAATTTTGTATGCACATCTTCTGGTGCTTTTGCATGTATTGTAAGGAGAATTACAAGTTCAGAAAAAGGGGAACTGAGATACTTCAGGCAAATAAATGCATTGAAAATGTTTAGGTTGTTTTCTTTTTGCAAGTGTTAAGAGTAGTTGCTGCACTTAATGGCTAATTTAGGAATGATTAGCATTGTGGGGGCTATGAACAGCTGTTCATTAAAGGCATGGTGAGCTAGCAGTTTGGAGAAATGAATTATCATGGAGCCAAGTACAGCCTTTTGTTCCTGGTATTAGCCGATTTCTTCTGGCTTGCACTATGAAACAATTACCTTTATCATAATTCACAACTTTCAAAATAAGCGTCTTAACAAGAATAAAGTCTCTGAAGTTTGTAAAGTGAATGTTTGACCTTTTTGGTAAAATTATCAGAGATGTGATTTTTTTTTTAGAAGTTTGGTTCTGAAACTTATTTATTCAAGAAAATAGATCCCATGTTTACCAAGATGCTTTAGAATAATATTGTATTTTAATGCATAGTAGAACCCAGTGATGAAGTCTAGTCATTTTGCATTGATGACTCTACTTAGGTTGAATTTCTTCACTGTTTTGTGTTAAACTCATGGTTAACCTTTAACAAGATCTTTGAAGTAGGCCGGATTCAATATTCCCTGGAGGAGACATTTGAAAGAACTTTTGGATTTCCTTGCAGAATACGTTCCTGCTGCCACTTCCCATTTAGAGATCACAGAAGAAGTGTTGACTTTGTGGCTACCAGTTACAACCTGTGACTACAAAGCATGAGTATAAAACTGTTCCTGTCTGAAAGATGCTGAGCAGTTTCATCACTTTATTCAGCTGGTAATTCAATGAGGTTTATACAGCAATCTACAATGACTTTGAAGAGACAAAAGAACAAGAAAGAAAGAATTGGATTTATATAGCGCTTTCCACAACATCAGGACATCCCAAAGTGCTTTACAGCCAATTAAGTACTTTTTTGAAATGCAGTCACGATTGGAATGTAGGAAGTGCGGCAGCAAGCAACATGCACACAGCAATTCCCTACAAATAGTAATGAAATAAATGACTGGATCATCTGTTTCAGGTGTTTGAGCGATAAATGTTGGCCAGGACACCGGGAGAATGCCCCTTCTCTAATTTGAATAGTACCATGGGCTATCTTAAGTCCATCCTCGGTTTAACGTCTCATCTAAAAAATGGCACCTCTGACAGTACGGCACTCCTTCAGTACTGCAGTTTTATGACTCGGGTGAGTGCGACTGAGGCGAATGATGCTCCATTGACTATGAAAAGCAAAGTGAAAAATATTGGGAGGAAAGACTTAGCCAGCCATAAAGCCAAGTGTAATCAGAGTTTTTAAAAACTTTTTAAAAGTCTATGTCCCTGTCTAATTCCTCCTGTAAATAAAAGTGGCATGGAACACTCCCTGCATATAATTTTATGTAAAAGCAAACTGTGAGACTGGTTTTGTATTGCTGGTCTGTACAGATGTTTTCCAGTCAGAAATAAAAGTTGCACTTCCCAATCATTAAACTCCGCGGAAGGATAATCTATTCACCCATTGCGACTGGTGCTCTGGAATGGCCCCTACAATGTAAATGGGTGGATTGCATGGAACCAGGAGCCAAGCTCAACAGAGCGGCTTCTATTTAAAGTGATTTTTTTAAAAATACTGTAATCTTAAATCTTGTATTATTGATTCATAGGCTTCAGTCTCAAGAAGGGCTGCTCTGATGCCAGTTAGTTCCTGGTACTATTCTCCAACATGATGCTATTTCTCTTTTTCACTCTTCCACACTTTCACCCCTCCCCTTCTGGGGCAGCTTTTAAGAATTTGGCATTACTACCATCCACATCTGCTGCCCTACCATTAGCCAAACGCAGCAGTTTTGTGTCCCATTTCCTCCCATTGAACCGGTTCTTTAATACCTTTGATCTGTGCAGCATCCTGCACCGGCTTTTTCAGTCTGTGTGCAGATGGGCTCTTGCTATGTCCTGTTGGGTTAGGCACCAACTCAGTATAATTCTTCTCCCCCAGACTCCAAAGTTAGTTTATATGTTTGTTGGAGAGCATGGGATTTGTAACACATTGACACTAGCCTGGAGGAATCTTTTTGATCATGGCTATTGATCGATTTTAGCCAACAGCAAAATGATTTAGCATCAGTTTTGTATATTCTGTGCCATACGGATGAATGCAACATACTGAAGCTGCAGCTTCTCCCAAATGCCTCATAACTCACTATTGTATTCTTTGTAGCAGTTTTGGTTCTTCCAAAAAAGTTTTAGTATAGATTTGAAAGCTTGTCTTTTGTTTAATGGCTTTTCTTTTGGCACTTACTGTAACAGGGTGTTGTTTAGTCTAGTTGGCTGGACGTCAGCTGTTGAGCCAAGGTAGCAATTGACCATGTAATCTGTTCTTAAATTCAACCTATTGGCACACATGCGCAGTCCGTGGCTTCGTGGTTGGCAGTGTCCTTCTTGTGGCTGCTTGCCTCGGTCTGGACGCTCATAGCACAAAGTCTATCAGCTGTTCGGATTTGGCAGTTACCCTCTGTCTTGAGGCCATTATCGTGCCCTTTGACGAGTAAGGTAACTGGGCATTGGTCCACGGTTCCCCAGCAATGTCAAACAATGCAATTGGAAAGCAAAAGATTTGCAAGAGTTGCTGTGCTTGTCAGCAAACTGTAGAGCAGGGACACTCTGAATTTGACTGGAGGTTCATTTACCAGTAATGTTAAGAAACTTGGGGACCAGAGTCTTGGTGAGCTTCTCACTTGATAAAAAGGAAAAAATAGAATGAGAGAAAACTAGCAAGAAATATAAAAACAGATTGTAAGAGCTTCTACATGTATGCAAGAAGGAAGAGAGTAGCAAAAGTAAACGTTGGTCCCTTAGAGGCTGAGACAGGAGAACTTATTATGGGGAATAAGGCAATGGCAGAAACGTTCAACAAATATTTTGTATCTGTCTTCACAGTAGAAGACACAAAAAGCATACCAAAAATGGTGGGAACCAAGGGTCGAATAAGGGTGAGGAACTTAACGTAATTAATATAAGTAGAGAAACTAATGGGACTAAAAACCGACAAATTCCCTGGACCTGATGGCCTACATCCTTGGTTTGTACTGTAAAAGAGGTGGCTGCAGAGATCGTGGATGCATTGGTTTTAATCTTCTAAAATTCCCTAGATTCTAGAACTTTCCCAGCGGATTGGAAGGTAACAAATGTAACACTGCTATTCAAGAAAGGAGGGAGAGAGAAAACAGGGAACTACAGGCCAGTTAGCCTGACATCAGTCGTCGGGAAAATGCTGGAATCCATTGTTAAAGAAGTGGTATCAGGGCACTTAGAAAATCATAATATGACTAGGCAGAGTCAACGTGGCTTAATAAAAGGGAAATTGTGTTTGACAAATTTATTAGAATTGTTTGAGGATGTAACTAGCAGGATAGATAAAGGGGAGCCAGTGGATGTAGTACATTTGGATTTCCAAAAGGCATTCGATAAGGCGCCACATAAAAGGTTATTACACAAGATTAGGGCTCATGGGGTTGGTGGTAATACAGTAGCATGGGTAGAGGATTGGTTAACGGATGGAAAACAGAGAGTGGGGATAAACGGGTCTTTTCCATGTTGGCAGGCTGTAACTAGTGGGGTGCCGCAAGGATCAGTGCTGGGGCCTCAGCTATTTACAACCTATATTAATGACCGAGATGAAGGGACCGAGTGTAATGTATCCAAGTTTGCTGATGACAGAAAGCTAGGTGGGACAGTAAGCTGTGAGGAGAACACAGAGTCTGCAAAGGGCTATAGATGAACTAAGTGAGTGAGCAGTAAGGTGGCAGATGGAGTATAATGTAGGGAAATGTGAGGTTAGTCACTTTGACAGGAAGAATAGAAAAACAGAATATTTTTTAAATGGTGAGAAACTTTTAAATGTTGGTGTTCAGAGAGATTAGGGTGTCCTCATGCAATGATAAAAATTATAAAGAGAGAGAAGATAGCTTATGAGAGTAAGCTAGCAAGAAATATAAAAACAGACAGTAAGAGCTTCTACAGGTATATAAAAAGGAAGAGAGTAGCTAAAGTAAACGTTGGTCCCCTGGAGGATGAGTCTGGGAAGTTAATAATGGGAAACGGAAGTGGCAGAGACCTTGAACAAATATTTTGTATCGGTCTTCACGGTAGAAGACGCTAAAAGCATCCCAATAATGGATAATCGGGGGGGGGGGGGAAACTTAAAACGATCACCATCACTAGAGAGAAAGTACTAGGCAAACTAATGGGACTAAAGGTGGACAAGTCCCCTGGATCCGATGGCGTGCATCCTAGTGTCTTAAAAGAGGTGGCTGCAGAGATAGTGGGTGCATTGGTTGTAATCTACCAAAATTCCCTGGATTCTGGAGAGGTCCCAGCGGAATGGAAAATCGCAAATGTAACGTCCCTATTTAAGAAAGGAGGGAGACAGAAAGCAGGCAACTATCGACCAGTTAGCCTAACCTCTGTCATTGGGAAAATGCTGGAGTCCATCATTAAGGAAGTGATAGCAGGACATTTAGAAAATCATAATATAGTCAAGCAGAGTCAGCATGGTTTTATGAAAGGGAAATCATGTTTGACAAATTTGCTGGAGTTCTTTGAGGATGTAACGCGCAGGGTAGATAAAGGGGAACCAGTAGATGTGTATTTGTATTTCCAGAAGGCATTCGATAAGGTGCCACATAAAAGGTTACTACACAAGATTCGAGCTCACGGGGTTGTGGATAATATATTAGCATGGATAGAGGATTGGCTAACTGACAGAAAACAAAGAGTCGGGATAAATGAGTAATTTTCAGGTTGGCAAACTGTAACTAGTGGGGTGCCGCAGGGATCGGTGCTGGGGCCTCAACTATTTATAACCTATATTAATGACTTGGATGAAGGGACTGTGTGTAATGTTGCCAAATTTGCTGAAGATACAAAGATAGGTGGGAAAGCAAATTGTGTGGAGGATGCAAAGAATCTCCAAAGGGATATAGATAGGCTAAGTGAGTGGGCAAAAATCTGGCAGATGGAGTTTAATGTGGGAAAATGTGAGGTTATCCACTTTCGTAGGTAAAATAAAAAAGCAAATTATTATTTTAAATGGGGAGAGATTACAAAATGCTGAGGTACAGGGGGATCTGGGGGTCCTTGTACATGAGTCACAAAAAGTTAGCATGCAGGTACAGCAAGTAATTAGGAAGGCAAATGGAATGTTGGCTTTTATTGCAAAGGGAATGGAGTATAAAGTAGGGAAGTCCTGTTACAACTGTACAGGGCATTGGTGAGACCACACTTGGAGTACTGCGTACAGTTTTGGTCGTCTTATTTAAGGAAGGATATACTTGCATTGGAGGCAGTTCAGAGAAGCTTCACTAGGCTGATTCCGGAGATGAAGGGGTTGTCTTAGGAAGAAAGGTTGGGCCTATACTCATTGGAGTTTAGAAGAATGAGAGGGAATCTTATTGAAACATGTAAGATTCTGGAGGGGCTTGACAGGGTAGATGCAGAGATGATGTTTCCCCTCGTGGGGGAATCTAGAACTAGGGGGCATAATTTCAGAATAAGGGGCACCCTTTTAATTCGGAAATGAGGAGGAATTTCTTCTGAGGGTCGTGAATCTTTGGAATTCTCTTCCCCAGAGAGCTATGGAGGCTGGGTCATTGAATATATTTAAGGTGGAGATAGGCAGATTTTTGAACGATAAGGGAGTTGAGGGTTATGGGGAGTGGGCAGGGAAGTGGAGTTGAGGCCAAGATCAGATCAACCATGATCTTCTTGAATGGCGGAGCAGGCTCGAGGGGCCAAATGACCTCCTACGTCTTATGTAAGAAACACAGAAAGCTAGCATGCAGTTACAGCAAGCAATAAGGAATGCAAATGGCATGTTGGCCTTTATTATAAGGGGGTTGGAGTATAAAAGTAAGGAAGTCTTGCTGTAGTTGTACAGGGCTTTGGTGAGACCACACCTGGAGTACTGTGCACAGTTTGGTCTCCTTATCTAAGGAAGGATATACTTGCCTTGGAGGCGGTGCAGCAAAAGTTCACTAGATTGAGTCCTGGGATGAGAGGGCTGTCCTATGATGAGACATTGTGTAGAATGGGCCTAGACACTCGAGTTTAGAAGAATGAGAGGTGATCTCATTGAAACATACAAGATTCTGAAGGGGTTTGACAGGGTAGATGCTGAGATGTTGTTTCCCTGGCTGGAGTGTCTAGAACTAGGGGGCATAGTCTCCGGATAAGAGGGGTAGGCCATTTAAGACTGAGATGAGAAGGAATTTCTTCACTCAGAGGGCTGTGAATGCTGAGTCTTTGAGTATATTCAAGGCTGAGATCGATAGATTTTTGGACTCGAGGGCAATCAAGGGATATGGAGATCGGGCGGAAAAGTGGAATAGAGGTTGATGATCAGCCATGCTATTGAATGGCGGAGCAGGCTCGAGGGGCCGTATGGCCTACTCCTGCTCTTATTTTTTATGTCCTTAGAATTACAGCTTTCTGTCACATCTAAGGTGTCAAGGTCCAGACTAATTCCCAATTTGAAAGCCAAGGAGCAATCAAATTACTAAAAAGGTAGTTTTGACAGTAGGTGGATGGCTGTCATGTTACCTTAATTATTGAAGAGACTAAGTCAGTATTGTCCATGGTGTTACCAGCTTGGCAACTCCCTAAGAGGAGCAGTTTGTCCTGCATCTTTTTGGCTGTCTGTTTGGTTTTGGGCTGGATATAGAAACATAGAAGATAGGAGCAGGAGTAGGCCATTCGGCCCCTTGAGCCTGTTCCGCCATGGCTGATCATCCAAATTCTGTACCCTGTCCCTGCTTTCTTCCCATATCCCTTGATCCCTTTAGCCTTAAGAAATATATCCAACTCCTTCTTGAATATATTTAATGAATTGGCCTTCTGTGGTAGAGAATTCCACAGGTTCACCACTCTGGGTGAAGAAATTCCTCCTCACCTCTGTCCTAAATGGCTTACCCCTTATCTTTAGACTGTGACCCCTGGTTCTGGACTCCCCTGCCATCGGGAACATCCTTCCTGCGTCGAGTCTGACTAGCCCTGTTAGAATTTTATAAGTTTCAATGAGATCCCCTCTCATTCTTCTAAACCCTAGTGAATATAAGCCTAATCGACCCAATCTCTCTCCATACATCATTCCTGCCATCCCAGGTATCAGTCTGGTGAATCTTCGCTGCACTCCCTCCATGGCAAGAACATCCTTCCTCTGGTAAGGTGACCAAAACTGCACACACAACTCAAGGTGTGGTCTCACCAAGGCCCTGTACAACTGCAGCAAGACACCCTTGCTCCTGTACTCGAATCCTCTCGCTATGAAGGCCAACATACCATTTGCCTTCTTAACCGCCTGCTGCACCTGCATGCTTACCTTCAGCGACTGGTGCACAAGGACACCCAGGTCTCGTTGCACTTCCCCTTTTCCCAATCTATTGCCGTTCAGATAATCTGTCTTCCTGTTTTTGCCACCAAAGTGGATAACCTCACATTTATCCACATTGGGCAGATGCATGGCAGATGCAGTATAATCACCCAACCTGTCCAAATCATACTGGAGTTTCTCTGCATCCTCCTCACAGCACACACGCCCACCCAGCTTTGTTTCATCTGCAAACTTGGAGATATTACATCTAGTTCCCTCGTCTAGATCATTAATATATATTGTGAATAGCTGGGGTCCTAGCACCGATCCCTGTGGTACCCCACTAGTCACTGCCTGCCACTTGGAAAAAGACCCATTTATTCCAACTCTTTGCTTCCTGTCTGCCAACCAGTTCTCTATCCAAGTCAATACCTTACCGCCAATCCCATGTGCTTTAACTTTGCACGCCAATCTCTCATGCGGGACCTTATCGAAAGCCTTCTGAAAGTCCAAATACACCACATCCACTGGTTCGCCCTTATCTATTCTACCAGTTACATCTTCAAAAATTCCAGTAGATTAGTCGAGCATGATTTACCTTTTGTAAATCCATGTTGACTTTGTCCGATCCTGTCACTGTTTTCCAAGTGCTCTGCTATTGCATCTTTTATGATGGACTCTAGCATTTTCCCCACTACCGATGTCCGGCTTACCTGTAATTCCCCGTTTTCTCTCTACCACTTTTTTTAAATAGTGGGGTTTCATTAGCTACCCTCCAATCCATGGGAACTATTCCAGAATCTATAGGATTTTGGAAGCTGACCAGCAATGCATCTGCTATTTCTAGGGCCACTTCCTTAAGTACCCTACGATGTAGATTATCAGGCCCTGGGGATTTATCGGCCTTCAATGCCGTTACTTTCCCTAACACCATTTCCCTACAAATACTGATTTAATTCAACTCCTCCCTCTCATTAGACCCTATGTTTCCCGACATCTCTGGAAGGTTATTTGTGTCCTCCTTTGTGAAGACAGAACCAAAGTATGTATTTAATTGGTGATGCGCTATCAATTACTCAAAAGACTGAGGTTAAGCGAGTAACTAACAGGCTTTTATTAACAAGAGAATGAAGGTGTGCCTCGAGTGGTCGACCAGTCCAGAATACAGAGGGACTGTGGAGCAGTCACCTTTATACCTGGACTCGTGGGAGGAGTCAGCCGAGGCAGGTACAGACATGTGCACAGTGGAATACAAACAGTGGTTTACCACATTCACCCCTTGTTTAAAAATGAGTCCGGCGGGGTGAAGTGTATTAAAAGTTTGTGTATTGGAGTCTCTCCGGAGGTCTTGTCTGCCGCTGTGATCGACGTGGCGACGGCAGGGGTAGTGAAGCTTCCGGCGTCGAGTCCCGCGTAGGCTGGGCACTGGTGTGTAATCCTCGTGGGTGTCGAGCGGGTCGCGGGGCCCAGGCGTGCCATCTGCTGGGGTTGGATATTGGATCGTGGGGGGGGGGGGGGGTGGTAGTGGGTTACTGGGGCCCCCGAGGGTGCGAGGTCTCGTATGGAGACTGTGTCCTCCCGCCTGTCCGGGTACGCAATGTAAGCGTACTGGGGGTTGGCGTGGAGGAGGTCGACCCTCTCGACCAGGGGGTCCGTTTTATGGGTCCTCACGTGTCTTCTCAGTAGGACCGGCCCTGGGGACGTCAGCCATGGCGGTAGCGATGTCCCCGATGTTGACTTCCTTGGGAAGACAAACATTTTTTCATGAGGGGTGGCGTTAGTGGCAGTGCAGAGCAGTGACCGAATAGAGTGGAGCGCATCGGGGAGCACATCCTGCCAGCGGGAGGTCGGAAGGCCCCTAGACTTTAAGGCTAGCAGGGCGGCCTTCCAAACTGTCGCATTCTCTCTTTCCACCTGTCCGTTCCCCCGGGGGTTGTAACTGGTGGTCCTGCTTGTGGCAATACCCCTAGCGAGCAGGTACTGGCGGAGTTCGTCGCTCATAAACGATGAGCCCCGGTCGCTATGGATATAGCTGGGGAAACCGAACAGGGTGAAGAGGTCATTCAGACATTTAATGACCGTGGCACTGGTCATGTCCGGGCAGGGGATGGCGAACGGGAAACGGGAGTACTCATCAATAATGTTGAGGAAGTACACATTACGGTCGGAGGAGGGGAGAGGCCCTTTAAAATCAACGCTCAGGCGCTCGAAGGGGCGAGTGGCTTTTATCAGGTGAGCCCTGTCTGGTCTATAAAAGTGCGGTTTGCACTCAGCGCAGACTTGGCAGTTCCTGGTCATGGTCCTGACCTCCTCAATGGAGTAAGGCAGGTTGCGGGCCTTGATGAAGTGGAAGAACCTGGTGACCCCCGGGTGGTAGAGGTCATTGTGGAGGGCCCGCAGTCTATCGATCTGCGCGCTGGCGCAGGTGCCATGCGATAGAGTATCCGGGGGTTCATTGAGCTTCCCGGGCCGGTACAAGATCTCGTAATTGTAGGTGGAAAGTTCGATTCTCCACCTCAAGATCTTGTTGTTTTTGATTTTGTCCCTCTGCTTGTTGTTAAACATAAAAGCAACTGAACGCTGGTCAGTGAGCAGGGTGAATCGTTTTCCGGCCAGGTAGTGCCTCCAATGACGCACAGCCTCCACAATAGCCTGGGCCTCCTTCTCAACAGCGGAGTGTCTGGTCTCCGGGCCCTGAAGGGTTCGTGAAAAGAAGGCCACGGGTCTCCCCGCCTGATTAAGGGTAGCGGCCAGGGCAAAGTCGGACACGTCACTTTCCACCTGGAAGGGGATGGATTCGTCCACTGCGTGCATGGTGGCTTTGGCAATGTCCTCCTTGATACGGTGGAAGGCTAAGCGGGCCTCTGCCGTCAAGGGAAAAGAGGTGGACTTGATCAGCGGACGGGCCTTGTCCGCATAGTAGGGGACCCACTGGGCATAATAGGAGAAAAACCCTAGGCACCTCTTCAGGGCCTTGAGGCAGTGGGGCAGTGGGAGTTCCATAAGGGGACGCATCCGGTCGGGGTTGGGACCGATGACTCCGTGTTCCACAACACAGCCAAGGATGGCGAGGCGGGTTGTGCGGAATATGCACTTCTCCTTGTTATACGTCAGGTTCAGGAGTTGGGCGGTGCAGAGGAATTTTTCGAGGTTTGCGTCATGGTCCTGCAAGTCATGGCCGCAGATGGTCACATTGTCCAGATATGGGAAAGTGGCTTGCAACGCATTTTGATCGACCATCCGGTCCATCTCCCTTTGGAAGATGGAGACCCCGTTGGTGACGCCAAAGGGAACCCTAAGGAAGTGATAGAGGCGGCCGTTTGCCTCAAAGGCAGTATACTGGCGGTCCTCAGGGCGGATAGGGAGCTGGTGGTACGCTGATTTCAGGTCAATGGTCGAGAAGACGCGGTACTGCGCGATCTGGTTGACCATATCAGCTATGCGGGGGAGTGGGTAAGCGTCCAGCAGGGTGTAGCGATTTATTGTCTGGCTGTAGTCGATGACCAGGCGCTGCTTCTCGCCGGTCTTAACGACCACAACCTGGGCTCGCCAGGGGCTGGTGCTGCCCTCAATAATCCCCTCCTTCAGGAGCCGCTCCACTTCGGTTTTAATGAAAGCCCTGTCCCCGGCACTGTATCGCCTGCTCTTTGTGGCGATGGGCTTACAGTCGGGGTGAGGTTAGCAAACAGTGGGGGGGTGGGGGGGGGTGACTGAGTGTGGAGAGGTTGCACCTGGTGCGCGGCGGGCAATTTGGAAGCTGCTGGCTGCGGACTGTGAGTGGGGGGAGGGGTCCACCGTACGCCATCGTAACACACTTAAGGTGGCACTGAAAATCTAACCCCAGTAGAACGGCAGCGCAGAGGTGGGGCAGGACCAGAAGTTTAAAATTATCGTACACAGTCCCGTCTATTAAGAGTGTCACCACGCAGTAGCCGCCAATGTCTGCCGACTGGGACTCGAAGGCCATAGAAATCCACTGGTGCGCAGGCAGGACTGGGAGAGAGCAACGCCGCACCGTGTCGGGGTGGATGAAGCTCTCCGTGCTCCCAGAGTCAAAAAGGCAGATTGTTTTGTGACCATTTACATTAATGTCCATTGTGGACCGGGCCAGTTGGTGCGGTCTCGCTTGGTCCAGCGTAACGGAGGCCAGCGTAGGGGTCGGTGTGTCGTTGCGGGTATCAGATGAGGCGGTGTTGGGGGCCAAGATGGCGGCTGGCGTCCAAGATGGCGGCGTCCATGATCCCCATGTGGCTGGAGGCGTCCAAAATGGCTGCTGTTCCGGTGGTTCGCACATGGCTGGGGAGGCCCAAGATGGCGGCCCGCACGGCCCACACGCAGCGCTGCTGGGGTTCGGGGTGGCTTTGGCCCTGCAGACGCTGGCGTAGTGTCCCTTCTTCCCGCAGCCCGAGCAGATCGCATTTTTCGCCGGGCAGCGTGCTCTGGGGTGTTTGGCCTGGCCACAGAAGTAGCATTTCTGGCCTTGGGACACTGCTGCGGTAGTTGGGCTGTTGCTGGGATGTGGCTGGGGTGGCACGGCGCTATGAGACGGTCCCAGGCTGTCGTTCCCCGCGGCGTCCACGGTGCAGAGGAGTAGGCATCCATGCCCCGGTAGGCTGCGTCCAATGATAGTGCGAGTTCAGTGGCCTTGTTGAGGTCGAGGTCACTCTGCTCCAACAGTCGCTGTCTGGTGTAATTGGACCTGTGGCCCGCCACAAAAGCGTCCCGGATAAATTCCTCTGTGTACACGGCGGCCTTTACATCCTTACAACCACAGGCCCGGCCAAGCACAGACAGTGCCTGAAGGTATTCCTCGGTCGATTCCCCAGGTTGTTGTTTACGACTTCCCCAGGAGGTGCCTGGCATACACCTCGTTCACTGGGCGCGTGTACTGGTCCTTGAGGAGCTTGAGAGCAGCCGTGTACGAGGTCGCGTCCTGGATGACCGAGTACGCTCGGTGGTTCACTTTGGAGATCAGGACATCCAGTTTGTCCTATCCGATTTGACCGTTGCAGCGGAGGCGATCAGGAATTTTTCAAAGCACTTAAGCCAGTGAGCAAACTTGGTGGATGCATCCGCCTCCCGATGGTCTAAGTCCAGGCATGCTGGTGTGAGGATCTTCTCCATTATAAAAAATCTTGTTAATAAAATTGATGCGCTATCAATTACTCAAAAGACTGAGGTTAAGCGAGTAATTAACAGGCTTTTATTAACAAGAGAATGAAGGTGTGCCTTGAGTGGTCGACCAGTCCAGAATACAGAGGGACTGTGGAGCAGTCACTTTTATACCTGGACTCGTGGGAGGAGTCAGCCGAGGCATGTACAGACATGTACACAGTGGAATACAAACAGTGGTTTACCACAATTGGTCTGCCATTTCTTTGTTCCCCATTATAAATTCCCCTGATTCTGACTGCAAGGGACCTACGCTTGACTTCTCCAATATTTTTCTCTTCATATATCTATAGAAGCTTTTACAGTCAGTTTTTATGTTCCCTGCAAGCTTACTCTCATTCTATTTTCCCCCTCTTAGTATACGGTGACAAGTTTCAGAAACGGTAGTGTATTGTGGCAGTGATGCTTGGTGGAATGAAGTGATGGCACACAGATTGCACTGGGTCACTGGTATTAGTAAACATGTATACAAATGCTGAAGGACATCAGCAAACTTTTGTTTATTTTTTTTAAAAGAAAGGTTCAAATTCATACATAAAGAGCAGGGAGCTGGTTTATGGATAAGTGTTTATAATTCTACTGACCTGCCGTTGTTATCCTTTCCCTTTAACATGAAATGAATAGCAAATAGTGTTGATTTATTTTTCTCCTCTGAAGTGATTTGTTAATAAAAGGTTGGTTCAATGCCTGTCCCTGGAGACATCCGTTATCACACCATGAATTAATTGTATGTGTTGATTTGAATCCTGAACCACAAAAATGTGAGGGGTAACTTGTGGAGATGAAGTCTGAGAAGTGTGCACTTTCCTTGTTCTCTACAAAACCATCCTGGGTCCTGTGTTGTCATAAAGAATGAGTTGAATTTATTATGTTTCTGAGCAAAATCTGAAGTTGCTTCGCACAAATTATGTTTGAAGTGCATTTACCTTTGTCGTTTAGGCAAACATGGCAGCCAATTTATGTACGCCAAATCCCATGAACAGCAATGAGGTAACCAGTTAGTCTGTTTTATTGGTGTTGGTTGAGGCAGGAATGTTGAGCAAGGCAGGGAACTCATTGACCTTTGAATAGTGATAGGGGAATCTTTAACTCTTTAATCTGAAGATACCACCTCTGACAATGCAACACTTACTCATTACTCCACTGAAGTGTCATTTAGATTATTGTTCAGGTACAGCAACAACACTGGCTACTATCTGACAATGTGGAAAACTGCCCAGGTATGTCCTGTCGATAAAAAGCAGGACAAATCCAATCTGGCCAATTACTGCCCCATCAGTCCACTCTCAATCATCAGCAAGTGATGGAAGGTGTCGTCGACAGTGCGCTCAAGCGGCACTTACCAATAACCTGCTCACTGATGGCCAGTTTGGGTTCTGCCAAGACCACTCGGCTGCCAACCTCATTACAGCCTTGGTCCAAACATGGACAAAGGAGCTGAATTCCAGAGGAGGAGGAGAACTCTCCACTGGTTGGAGTCATACCTAGCACAAAGGAAGATGGTTGTGGTGGTTGGAGGTCAATCATCACAGCCCCGGGACATTGCTGTAGGAGTTCCTCAGGGCAGTGTCCTAGGCCCAACCATCTTCAGCTGCTTCATCAATGAACTTCCCTCCAACATAAGGTCAGAAATGGGGATGTTCGCTGATGACAACACAATGTTTAGTGGCATTCACAACTCCTCAGATAATGAAGCAGTCCATGCCTGCATGCAATAAGACCTGGACGATGTTCAGGCTAGGGCTGGTAAGTGGCAGGTAACATTTGCGCCACACAAGTGCCAGGTAATGACTATCTCCAACAAGTGAGAGTCTAACCACCACCCCATGACATTCAATGGCATTACCATCACTGAATCCCCCACCACCAACATCCTGGGGGTCACCATTGACCAGAAAGTTAACTGGACCAGCCGCGTAAATACTGTGGCAACAAGAGCAGGTCAGAGGCTAGGTGTTCTGCAGTGAGTGTCTCACCACTTAACTCCCCAAAGCCTTTCTACCATCTACAAAGCACAAGTCAGGAGTGTGATGGAATACTTTCCACTTGCCTGGATGAGTGCAGCTCCAACAACACTCAAGAATCTCAACACCATACAGAACAAAGCAGCCCGCTTGATTGGCACCCCGTCCCTCCACCACCGGCATACCGTGGCTGCAGTGTGTACCATCTACAAGATGCACTGCACCAACTCGCCAAGGCTTCTTCGGCAGCACTTCCCAAACCTGCGACCTCTTCCACCTTTAAGGACAAAGGCAGCAGGCGCATGAGAACACCACCACCTCCAAGTTCCCCCCCAAGTCACACACCATCCTGACTTGGAAGTATATCGCCGTTCCTTCATCGTCGCTGGGTCAAAATCCTGGAACTCCCTCCCTAACAGCACTGTGGGAGTACCTTCACCATACGGACTGCAGCGGTTCAAGAAGGCGGCTCACCACCACCTTCTCGAGGACAATTAGGGATGGGCAATAAATGCTGGCCTTGCCAGCGACGCCCACATCCCATAAACACTGATAAGTGGCAGGTAACATTTGTGCCACAGAAGTGCCAGGCAATGACTATCTCCAACAAACGAGATTCTAACCACCGCCCCATGACATTCAATGGCATTACTGTCATCGAATCCCCCACAATCAACATCCTGGGGGTCACCATTGACCAGAAAGTTAACTGGACCAGCCACATAAATACTCATATTTTTAAAAAAATGTGCTCAACTGCTGGAGTGGGATTTGAACTGTAACCATCTAAATCAGAAGCAAGAACTGAGTCCTAGCAGCTATATTGTACCCAGGGCAGATTACTTTTGGCTCCAGCTTCTTCATTCACTGCTCTGTTCCACTCTATTGCAGTGATGGAGCAACACTTTGCCCAAGCTTTGCAACCTTCCGACCTTCCCACCTTCCATCAATGTAAAATTATTAGGCATCACATACGTGGTCCAGGTGTTAAAGTTTTGCATTCTGAATGTGAACTATGACTCACCATTTGAGTTGTCCGAATGTACCGTCTAAAAGATTGGTTAAAAACCAACATGAAAACTTGTCGTCTTAGGGTATTTTTACACTGAGTTCTTGTCGGCTGCATACTACTTCTGCTGTTGAGACTGTAGTTAGAAGTACACAAGCGTCCATAATCTCTGAAATCACATTGCCTATGGGTAATCTGCTGAAGGAACACGGCTGATGGTTTCATTAACACCTGTTACCCTTCAGTACTTAACCGAAGTTGCCATGATTGATGTACAAGCCTTACCGGTGACTGTTGCATTGTTAGACCACTGGGGGTTGGGGGAAAGCTACAGTGAGAAAGATCATTTATCCGTCCACTCATACTTGCAGTGCCTCATATCCAGCAGTCTGTTCCACATATTGATTGCTTTGTGTGATAAATTAATTCCTCACATCAATCCGAGATATGCCTTTCTGCAAGAAATGCAATAAGCCTAAGTATAAACAAATCAGGAAAGGAGAGTAGAGGAACTGCTATTGAAAATGAGTTAAACTGTCTGTACAGCAATGCACACAGTTTTCGGAATAAAACGGGAACTGGTGGCAATGATACGCTGCAAAGAACCAGATATAGTAGACTAATGAATAAGGCCAGGGGACAAGTAGCAGAATAGATGCCAAAGCAAAATACTGTGGATGCTGGAAATCTGAAATAAAAACAGAAATGCTGGAAATACTCAGCAGGTCAAGCAGCATCTGTGGAGAGAGAAACAGAGTTAATGTTTCAGGATTCTGACAAAGGGTCATCGACCTGAAACGTTAACTCTGTTTCTCTCTCCACAGATGCTGCCTGATCTGAGCATTTCCAGCAGAATGGATCGCTAACTGGCTGCAAGACAGAAAGCAGAGAGTAGGGATAAAGAGTAGCTAATCAGTGGCAGAAGGTCGGAAGTGGGGTCCCACAAGGATCAGTGCAGGGACCACTGTTGTTTACAATTTAGACTTTGGAATCAAAAACACAATTTCTAAATTTGCAGATGACTCCAAACTGGGAGAGTCAACACTGAGGAGGAAAACAACAAATTACAAGACGACATTAATTAACTTGCATAATGGGCATATAATTGGCTAATGAATTTCTACACATAAGTGTGAGGTATTATATTTGTTGAGAAATATAAGGAGGTCACATATTACTTGGAAAATAAGAATCTAAATGGGGCAGAGGAGCAAAGGGATCTGGGAGTACAAATACACAAATCACTAAAAGTAGTGACGCAGGTTAATAAGGCCATAAAAACAGCAAAACAAGCACTAGGCTTTATTTCTAGAGGAATAGAATTCAAAAATAGAGAAGTTATGTTAAACTTGTATCGAACCTTAGTTCGACCACACTTGGAGTACTGCGTGCAGTTCTGTTCGTCATATTATAAAAAGGATATAGAGGCACTGGAGAGGGTGCAAAAAAGATTGACAAGGATGATACCAAAAATGCGAGGTTGTACCTATCAGGGAAGGATGAACAGGCTGGGTCTCTTTTCTTGAAAATAGAAGGCTGAGGGGTGACCTAATAGAAGTCTTCAAAATTATGAAAGGTTTTGATAGAGTAGACACAATGTTTCCACCAACAACGATGAGTCAGCCTACAGGGAGGAGGTCCAGCATCTCGTGAAGTGGTGTGCCGATAACAACCTGGCCCTTAACATCAAGAAAACCAAAGAAATCATTGTGGACTTCAGGAAGTCTAAAGGCGGAAGTCACACCCCCATCCACATCAATGGGGCTGTGGTGGAAAGGGTGGACAGCTTTAAGTTCCTCGGAGTCCACACCACGGAAGACCTCTCCTGGTCCCTCAATACCTCCTCTCTGGTGAAGAAGGCCCAGCAGCGCCTATATTTCCTAAGGAGGCTGAAGGGATGTAACCTGTCACCCCTGATCCTCTAACTTTTACCACTGCACAATAGAGAGCATCCTGACAAACTGTATCACAGTATGGTATGGCAGCTGTAGCTACTATACCGGAAAGCCCTGCAGCGGGTAGTCAAAACTGCCCAACGCATTACCGGCACCCGGCTACCGACCATAGAGCACATATACCAGAAACGCTGTTTACGGAGGTCACGGTCCATCATCAAAGACCCTACCCACCCCAGCCACAGTCTGTTTGCCCTCCTGCCATCTGGGAGACGCTACAGATGCATTCGCACCCGTACGACCAGATTTAGGAACAGCTTCTTTCCCAGGGCTGTCATCCTACTGAACTCCACAAATAAACTCTAAAGCCTGCACATCTGCCAATGCACTTTATTATGGTTATGTTTATGTTAATGTATTACAAGCCAAATGTATGTTGAATGTTTAAATGTCTTAATCTAAATGTACACTCTCGGGAGCCGCAAGCCTACATTTCGTTGTACTGCACTTGTGCACTAACAATGACATAAGTTGATTTGATTTGATTTGCTTTGGGGGGAAGAGCAAAAGTAGAGACCATCAATGTAAGATAGTTACCAAGAAATCAAATGGGGAATTCAGAAGAAACCTCTTCACCCAGAGAGTGGTGAGAATGTGGAAATCGCTGCCACAGTGGGAGCGGTTGAGGCGAATAGTGTAGATGCATTTAAGGGGAGGCGCGATAACCATATGAGGGAGAAGGGAATAGAGGGTTGTGCTGATAGTTGGATGAGGAAGGATGGGAGGAGGCTTGAGTGGCGAACAAATGCTGGCATGGACTGGTTGGGCCAAATGGCCTGTTTCTGTGCTATATACTGTATGCTATGTAATCTTATATTTTGAACTTGTGTCCCCCTGTTTTCCAGTCACGATTTAATTTGAAGCACCATTGCAGATATATATTTTTTATATCATGTATACTGTCTTTTGTACTTCTATAAGAGCTCCTCAGTCATTTTTCAGAGCTGAATAGCCCAGCTTTCTCCAGTCCGATGCTAAAGATTAGTCTTGCGGCTCTTTGCAGTGCCACCAGGGCTTGAATGTATCCTTCGTGTCTTAGTGACCAGAATGGGAAACCGTACTCGCTGACAGCTGAAATCTACATGTGCACTTCTAACTAAATTGCTGGATAGTGATCAGAAACAGGAACTACTGCTATTCACCTGCAACCACCCCGCCCCTGCTGCTCCTTTCTTTGCCTTCTCCCCTGTCCCCATCCTCCTAAAACCCAGGGATGTTGAGGCCAATTGTAGACTATCTACCAATATCCTCATTGAGATCAGTAAACTGACCAGATCAAACATGGAACTTCTGAGGTTGTGAAAGACGCCATATAAATTATTTTTCTTTCTATCCTGGTGTGTTTGACTCAGCTACTTGCTGGATAAATCAGGAGAGTTATTTTTTAGGTGTGTTGTCCTTACTAATGTTTAAAAAAATATAAAAGTCTGAGTTAATAAATGTAAATGTTACTGTCCAGTTTCTGATCAGTCTCACTACATAGAGTGAGCTTCATCAGAAACCAGCTGGTTGCTGATGCAATCAGTATTATTTCATGTTTGAAAATCTGTTAGTTATTCCCAAATCTATTTTCTCTTAACTGAGTTCAAATTCAAAATAAATTTTGCATTAATTTATTACATACCTGCATTATTAAGTAAATCAACAAGTTTGTTTCTTAGAAATTGGCACCAATTATTAAAATTTTAAATGTTGCTTGTGTTAACTTTTTATAAACATTCTTTCAAGATGTGTCCCATATTCTACAATTATTCTTTCAGTCCCTGGTAATTTGTAATCTTTTCTTTTTGTCACTTTCCAGGTCCTCTCTTCACATTACATAGCACCCTGTTGCATGCTATATATCCTTTTGTCTCACTCATTCTCCTCTACACTTGCAAGATCAAGCTGCAGAATGTAAAAAATAGAAACATTAAAGCAGTGCATTATTTTGCTTCCTGCATGTGTATGATTGGAGACAGGATTGTCATGAGTAGAAGTGTAGAATTTATTGTACTTAAAAATTTGGAGAGACAACTTCTGAGTTGTCAAAATGTACACGAATTACAGTCACTCAAGACATTACATGTCATAAGATAGCTCCATAGATCCATACCTAAGCAGTATAACACTGTAGTTTCCTCTTATTGCCCTTGCAGTTCTCAAAATCTGGTCCTCAAATTCAATTGTCAGTTATCCAAAATGGTCTGGCTGGCTGCCTGGAGCATATATACATATACATGTTCTATAGCCCAGGGCATGCTTTCATGGAGGTAATATTTCAAGTTCTACAGTTGCTATTTATAACCAACAGTGGAATGTTTAAACATTTTGACATTTGTAAAATGAGTGTTCAAATGTTTAGTTAAGACAAAGGCGAATTGTCCAACTTTTATAGGTAGTAGTTTACAATACATTTCATTAAGATTTGGGTGATATATGGTAATGTACAAGAACAGTGAAAATATTGATAGTGGTTTATGTTTGCCTTGATAATACTGATGTGGTATTCAAGACAAAATGTTTTCATGTAAAAACAGCAATTGACATGACTAATTTAAACAGTTATGGCATTGGATTGCATAATTTTTTTTAAAAAGTTGAATTATTCATTCAGGCTCTGCATACAAATGAATACCCAGCAAGGCAATGGGATAAAAACACTTGGAATACTGTCCCTTTGATTCTGTGCTTATATTACAATGTATCTCTTGAGAAGAGTTCCATTGCCAGTAATATGTTTTCTTTTGGCTGGTTAACTAATTTAAGTCCTTTCTTTCAGTCCCTGGATGTGTAGGAAGTCTCGACACATTGAATCTGAATTTAAGTTTAGACTGAGTTAACACTGATTGACTGATATCGTCTCGCATCATTAGAACTTGGGGAAAATGCCATTTTGGGCACATCAAAGTAATTCCTTCCACAGACAATGTAAAATTTGCTCCATTATGGTCCAACCCATTTCATCTCCTGAAGAAATGTTCTGCAAGATAATTCCTACTCCCTAGAGATTAATAGTGCAATATTATAGAATTCCTATCAAATTTTAAATATTGTGTCAAACCCTAAATCCGGTATTCTTTGCCAGTTCCCTCCTTGACCTTTTCAGCTTGGCTTAGTTGAAAACACTGTTAGAAGGTTATGGACTTAAATCCTTTTGCAGCTAGAAGGACAAGGGCAGCAGGCGCATGGAAACACCACCACCTCCAAATTCCCCTCCAAGTCACACACCACCCTGACTTAGAAGTATATTGCCGATCCTTCATCGTCGCTGGGTCAAAATCCTGGAACTCCCTCCCTAACAGCACTGTGGGAGTACCTTCACCACACGGACTGCAGCGGTTCAAGAAGGCAGCTCACCACCACTTCTCAAGGGCATCTAGGGATGGGCAATAAATGCTGGCCTTGCCAGCAACGCCCAGATCCCATAAGCGAATAATCCAGGACATGAGCATAAATTTTAGACTGACAACTCCGTGCCATACTGAAAGGGTGTTGCATTTTTAGAGGTCTTGTCCTTTGCTGAGACATTAAACTGAAACACCGTCTGCCTGTTCCAGTGGTTCAGGTGCATGGTGAAGATCTCGAGGCATTATTTGAATAACAGCAAAGGCATTCTCATAATCCCTTGGCCAATATCGTTCCCTTAACCAACACCAATATATTTTTTAAAAATTGGTTAGTCATTCATCTTGTTGTTTGTGGGTCCTTGCTCTGCAAAAAATGGCCATTTTGTTTCCATACCAACAACACAGGTGTGTATTGACACCATTGTGTCAGCCAATGAGTTGAAGGTGGGCCGGGATTAACGGCAGGCCTTGCAGCAAACGAGCGTATTTCCAGCAAAGCAAACAAAGTTTGTTTACAGAGTCTATTTAAAAAGAATCTCTATGAACTACATTCAACAGAACTCATGCATGACCAAAACTGCAGCAATTTCTCCCGATAAGCACTCTGATTTCTCCAGCAAAATTCAGTGAGTGAAGTATAGTTACATAGAAATTATCTGCGTAAAATCAATCCCAGCCACTAACAGCAGTGGTTGACGGGGAATTACCCAATCATCTCTGTAATGTATATACCTTTAAGGGGGTAACTATCTTTTACAGCTCATGTATACTGCAGTACCGGCAGTGACCACACCTGTATGTAGCACTGAGTAGTAATCTGTACAGATCAGTTCCCGTGTGAGCCACGTTGAGTAAACACCTGTTGTACCGTTCTCCTGCAGTCTGTGTCTTATTATACACACACACAACATTGGCGACAAGGCAAGTTCGAACCTACCTGCAACTCTGCATCACCTCCCGGGGATTTGTTCCTGGAGATCAAGGCCAGAGACTCGGGCGTCGACCACGGACAACCGCCCAGTCATCCAGCAGAGACTCGAGAATTGCGGGGGAGGCTGTCGAGAGCCAGGCTTGGCTTTCCAGTCGAGGTGGTCCAGCGAAACGGGCTGGCAACAGGTAGTGCGCAGACCCTTCCCGGACAGCGGCGGGCTAGAGCCCGACCGAGCGGCACAGCAAAGGGCCGAGCAGCGTCGACGGGGGAGAGAGAGAGAGAGAGAGAGAGAGAGAGAGAGAGGGGGAGGGAGGGCAGGGCGCAGCCGGTGTTCAGGGGCCGAGCAGCGTCGAAGAGAGGGAGAGAGAGACGTGCAGAAACCCGCGAGGCGCCGCCATTGCCACGAGGACCGCCGAGAGCGGCGTTGGCAGCAGCGCAGGAGAAGTGAGCGAAACCTACAGGGCGCCGCCATTGCCACGAGAACCGCCGGGAGCGGCGTTGGCAGCAGCGGGGGAGGAAGGAAAGCGCGGGAGACGCCATTTTAAGCCATTGGGAGACGCCATTTTAAACCACACCCAAAATGCCGAAGAGTGGCAGTATCACCGCATTTGACAATGAAGTTGAAGATTGGACTACATATGTCGAACGAATAGAGGTGTACTGCAAGGCAAATGGGGTGTCAGATGACAAGAAAGCGTCGGTATTGTTAAATTTAATGGGTGCAAAGACGTATGGTTTATTACGAAATCTAGTAACCCCAACGAAGCCAATGGAAAAGAGTTTTGAAGACATAGTAACGATACTACAGGAACATTTAAACCCCACACCGCTGCTGATAGCAGAAAGAGTCAAGTTTCACAAACTGAACCAGCATAAGGATGAAAGCAATGCTGATTATTTAACAGAACTGCGCAAACTATCGAAACACTGCCAGTTTGGAGCGGGACTGGCAGATACCTTAAGGGACAAGTTTGTGTGTGGGCTTCAAAGTGAAGGAACCCAGAAACGGCTTTTATCTGAAAAGGACCGTACGCTGGAAAAGGCTTTCAGCATTGCGGTATCATATGAAGCAGCAGCACGGGGCGCTGCAGAGATACAACAGAGACCGCAAGAATATGGCACAAAGGAAATGTCATATGGAACAGAGAAATGCTATCGCTGCGGCAGAACAACACACGACCAGAATGATTGCTGGTTCAAAGACAAAGTGTGCAGACAGTGTGGAAAAGTAGGACACATAGCACGAGTCTGCAGGTCGGGAAAGAAAACTAGCAATAAGAAACCTACCAAAGAAAAGTACAAGAAGGTACATAAGATGACGGAGAATAGTTCAGACGAACAAAAGAGTGATAACGACTCCGAAAGCAGGGAACTGAGTTGTCTGAAACTACATAATGTGATCACAACGGAGGATCACCGAACCATTTGGGTCACTCTCAAGATAGCAGGAGTCCAGGTAAAGATGGAATTGGACACAGGATCAGCCCTAACAGTCATAAACTGACGGGACTACGAGTGGCTATTCTCACACATACCCTTGAGAGAGACACAAATTATTTTGAAGACGTACACGGGGCAAAAAGTCTACCCCAAAGGAAAAATACGGGTGACCGTTATATATAATGGTAAGGAAACACCAAAACTAGACCTGTATGTATTGCAAGATGGAGGACCACCATTACTGGGACGTGAATGGATCCGGAAAATACAACTGGATTGGCATTCCATACAGGCACTGACTGTGGCTGACAAAAAGGATGACGACGTCACACCTGGGCGACTGTCAAAGATCCTAACTGACGCGAAAGAAGTGTTCCAGCAAGGACTCGGAACACGAAAAGGCATGACAGCGACGATTAAAATTGAAGAAAACGCAAGCCCAAAATTTTTTTAAGGCCAGACCGATACCTTATGCGATCCGCCCAGCCATCGAAGCAGAGCTGGAGAGTCTGGAACATTCAGGTGTACTGTCCAAGGTAGACTGGAGCGAGTGGGCTACACCCATCATCCCTGTGATGAAAAAGTCATTGAGCAGCACGCCTGGGGAACCAAGGAAGGTTCGCATCTGTGGGGACTTTAAGGTAACAGTGAATCCAGTCCTTCACACCATACAATATCCACTTCCGCGGATTGAAGATATTTTCGCCTCGCTATCTGGAGGGAAACGCTTCACTAAGATTGATCTGGCCCAGGCGTATCTGCAAATGGAGGTAGAAGAAGCATCAAAAGAATACCTCACAATCAACACCCATAAAGATCTCTACCAATACAACCGGCTGGTATTTGGGGTAGCATCAGCTCCGGCTATTTGGCAGAGGGCAATGGAACAAGTCCTGCAAGGGATCCCAGGGACCCAGTGTTATTTGGACGACATCCTGGTCACGGGCGAAAATGACAGTGATCACCTTGCCAACCTGGAGCAGGTGCTCACTAGATTGCAGGAATATGGGCTCCGAGCTAACCGCCCCAAATGCGAGTGTTTTAGAAAACAGATCTCGTATTGTGGCCATGTTACCGATAAAGAGGGGTTACATAAGTCCCCAGAGAAGATTGAGGCAGTAGTCAAGGCTCCAGCACCGGAAAATGTGTCACAACTGAGGTCGTTCTTTGGGCTGGTAAACTACTACCATAAGTTCTTGCCAAATTTGTCTACAATACTACACCCACTGAACACCCTACTGCAAACTGGGGTGCCATGGAAGTGGAGTGACGAATGTAGACGAGCTTTCCAGAAGAGCAAAACACTAATCACGTCGAAAGAGGTATTGGCCCATTACAACCCAGCATTACCAATTCGGTTGGCATGTGATGCGTCACCCTACGGCATTGGAGCGGTGCTGTCGCACAAATTCTCGGACGGCTCAGAGGCCAATAGCCTTTGCGTCATGATCACTAACCTCAGCCGAGCGTAACTACGCCCAGATTGACAGGGAGGCCCTCAGCCTAGTGTGGGGAGTGAAAAAGTTCAATCACTATCTGCACGGGCAGAAATTCACCTTGCTGACTGATCACCAGCCTCTTGTCTCCATTTTTAAACCGAAGAAGGGCGTTCCGGTGATGACTGCGCAACGACTACAAAGATGGTCACTTTTTCTAGGGGCGCACCACTGAGATTGAATATAAGGGCACGAAACAGCATGGAAATGCTGATGGGCTATCACGCCTGCCACTGCCTACTGCGGAGGAAGCACCAGCAGTGGATCCTGTCGAAATATTCCATTCGACTATAGTTGAATACCTACTGGTAACTAACGCTTGTATCGAAAAGGAAACCCGAAATGACCCGACACTGTCTCGGGTATATGATTTGACGGTGAATGGATGGCCAGCACATGGCGACTCACTGTTGCCAGCATTCTCGACAAGGAGAGAACAGCTGTCAGTGTGCTGGGGGACCTTGATGTGTGGATCCCGAGTGGTAATTCCACCCAAGTTAAGGGATAGAGTGCTCAATGAGCTTCATTAGGGTCATTTGGGAGGGGTAAAAATGAAAAGCCTAGCCAGGGAATCGATAAACAAATCGAGGACCTGACCAAGAGCTGCTCAGGATGCCAGAAAGTCCAAAATGCACCACCACAGGCCCTCTACACCCATGGGAGTGGCCCTCATCTCCATGGCAACGGGTGCATATTGATTTTGCTGGTCCATTCATGGACTCAATGTTTTTAATAGCCGTGGATGCGCACTCGAAATGGCCTGAGGTCATCAAAATGTCCTCCACCACGGAGAAAATTATTGCAGTCCTACGGACCATTTTTGCCAGGAATGGCTTGCCAGAACAGATTTGCTCCGACAACGGACCACAGTTTGTGTCCGAAGATTCTTGAAAAAGAATGGGGTAAGGCATTACACATCCGCCCCGTATCATCCAGCCACAAATGGATTGGCTGAGAGGCAGGGCACACGACAGGGCCCCCTAATGTACACAGTGGATGTTGAGGAGAGCATCGTGAGACGCCATGCTGACCAGATCCTAGAGTCACAGGAACAAATCAACCCCATGCCTCGCCCATACGTACCTGGTGATGAACCCGACGTACAGGTCGCATCTACCCCAGAAACAGTAGCATCGGAAGCTGATGAAGCAACCGACGACAGGGGGCCAGAATCGCCTCCGCACCAAGAGCAAGACACTCGGGAAAGGCGCTATCCAGAAAGGATCAGGAAGCCTCCCCAAAGACTGAATATATAAATAGACTATTTTCAGCTAATGTTGCATGTTAAAAGTGTTAATTGTAATTAGTTTGATATTTAATTGTTAAATGAGTGTTATGGTACTGTTAATCTAAAAGGGGAGGAATTGTAATGTATATACCTTTTTTAAGGGGGGAACTATCTTTTACAGCTCATGTATACTGCAGTACCGGCAGTGACCACACCTGTATATAGCACTGAGTAGTAATCTGTACAGATCAGTTGCAGTGTGAGCCACGTTGAGTAAACACCTGTTGTACCGTTCTCCTGCAGTCTGTGTCTTATTATACACAGACACAACAATCTCCATTCTGGCTGGGGGTAGTGGTGTCACTATATACAGCCTACTAACAACTCTGACTGTGTTTCAAAGTAATTCACTGTATGTGAAACTCTTTGGGATGTTTGTTATAAATGCAAGTCATTTGTTTCATTCATTCTTTCTAGTGCGAGATGGGTGGGGAGTGATTCCTTATCTTGCCTTGCTTAGGGCATGTTAATTTTTCATATGACCGGTGCTTGTAGTCCATGTTAAATAACCAGTTTTTATCTATGCTGCATTCTCCTCAAAGTTCTTAAAATTTGGATCAGATCTGTCCTTTGTCTTTGGTGAGGGAGAAAGCTCAGTTAAGAGTCTTTTCTCCTAACTCTCAGCCCCAGCCTTGAGATTTGGAATCATCCTGTTCATCTTTGTCTAATGCAGTTGAGTTGTTTTGAAGATGGGATGCCCAAAACTGCGCACAATTCTATATATGTGCGCCCCACTTACAACCTTTTCAAGGTTGCATTAGTTGGTTTGAATTTTTGAGATGCATACCATTGTTTGTTTGTCTTGGTGGCAGCTTCACATTGAATAGACACTTTGTGAAGTGGCACACATGAATAGGCACTTAAGTGTTTTTTCTTTATCCATCTTTGCTAATGGACATTGATTAAATTGTTGATATATTTTCTATTTCCTGTTCCAATGTACTTAACTGTTCACTTAATTTAGGTAATATGATATCTGCATTAAAATCCATCAACCACTTCTCAGCCAATCTGTTTAATTGTTTCAGATCTTTGTGACTGCCGTGTTTCTCTTTTGAACTGATCACCTGGCTACATACCTTGATGTTGTCAGCCAATTTTGTAAGTATCCTTCTACCTGTTCAAGAATAATGTAGACAGCAAGGACCCAAAACAGATTGCCATGGAACTCCACTTGTGACTTCCTTTCAGTTGCAGATTTTGGCTTTTATCACATGTAATTATTGTGAAGTCAGGTTTTAATCCTGTCGGCTAATCTGGTACAAATTCTATGAATCTTAATCATCTTATTAAGGCTTTCATGTGTAACTTTATCAAATGCCTTCAGAAGCAAATTAATTAACGTTGAAAAGATTTGTATACATTTGTCGAGTGTGATGTATTGTTCCAAGTCCCACGCTGACTCTTATGAAGTTTGTGCTGTTCAGATGAACATGAATAGCATCCTGTAAGGTGCTGTTGACTATTCTTCCAACTTCTGATAGTTTGACTGACTTTGAATTCCTAAATTCATGACTCCTTTTTTAAATCTTGGGATTACATTTGTTAATGTTCAGTCTTCAAAGGCACTGCTGTATGTATGTATGCATGAAACTCCTAAACAAGTGGACCAGAGATTCACCCTTTCCTTACTCGTATTTTCTTGGGGATCTTAATGTGTATGCCATCTTGACAAGGTGACCTCCATAAGGTTTAACTACCTAATTAATTTACTGATTTAGATACGAATTAAAATGATTGAATCTGGAAAATGGTTAGTTTTTGCCATGAAAAATGATGTAAACATTAATTGAGCACCTCTACCATTTCCTGATTCTCTAATATTTCTACATTACAAGGCTTAACTAATCTTGAATCTTCCATCTACAGTACTACATATATAGTTTTTTTTTATGACATGTTTGGACCCTCTTGCTGCAACCCAAATTTTGAAATTCTACCACCTTTTTATGTCTTGTCATAGTCTTTTTAGTTATCTGCAATTTACTTAGTCTGGGTCCAGGCCCTCGCTACAGCTTTGTTCCTTTTGTATTTAAAAAAAATATTTTTGCTTGTCTGTTTGATATTAATTTATTTGATCACTGTTGTCTTGGTATGTTTTTCTCCTTTATTGGGGTATACTTTCATTCTTAATCGCCTAAAATGATCTTGAAAACATACTACAGCATATTGTTAAATTTTCTAGTTTGATTTACACTTGATCCTCCCTGGAGCTTTACTTCGAGCTCTAAAGGCAGGCACAACTATTGTTATTTTTGACCTTGCCTCAATTACAATATCAAATTGAACGACCTAATAACTACCAGAAGCCAAGTGTTTACCTTCTGAAGAACTTAAGTCAAGGATGAGGTAAAGCTATCTGATCCATCGATGTCCATTAGATTAGCACTGCAACTCACCTAATCTACTTGTTTGGGCTTGGCTCATTTTTACCCTTTCACTCTAGATTTTCCAGCTTGTGTATTTTACTCTCTCCTCTCAGCTGAGCCTGAGTTATTGCCTCAAATTTATCTTCCTGTATCTGATATCAAAATCATTCTGGTTGCATGTTCAAGATAATAAAAGGATAGCTTTTCTTCAGATTTCTTGGCCTCTGAATTGATCCCAAGCTTCCACAGGATTCTTGATTTTGAAACTGGTAGAGTAACACCAACAACAGACCCCATTCTAGACTTGAACTGCCAAATTAATTTACTGAATAATGCGCGAACAACTGATTAAAAAAAAAATCGTTCCAGGGATGTGGGCATCACTGGCAAGACCAGCACTTATTGCCCATCCCTAATTGCCCTTTAGAAGGTGGTGTTGAGCTGCCTTCTTGAACCGCTGCAGTCTGTGTGGTGAAGGTACTCTCATGGTGCTGTTAGCGAGAGAGTTCCAGGACTTTGACCCAGCGGCAATATATTTCCAAGTCAGGATGGTGTGTGACTTGGAGGGGAATTTGGAGGTGGTGGTGTTTCCATGCGCCTGCTGCCCTCGTCCTTCCAGGTGGAAGAGGTCGTGGGTTTGGGAGATGCTGCCGAAGAAGCCTTGGCGAGTTGCTGCAGTGCACCTTGTAGATGGTACACACTGCAGCCACAGTGCGCCGGTGGTGGAGGGAGTGAATGGGGTGCCAATCAAGCAGACTGCTTTGTCTTGGATGGTGTCGAGCTTCTTGAGTGTTGTTCGAGCGGCACTCATCCAGGCAAGTGGAGAGTATTCCACCACACTCCTGACTTATGCCTTGTAGATGGTGGAAAGGCTTTGGGGAGTCAGGAGGTGAGACACTTGCCGCAGAATACCCAGCCCCTGACCTCTTGTAACCACAGTATTTATGTGGCTGGTCCAGTTAAGTTTCTGGTCAATGCTAACCCCCAGGATATTGATGGTGGGGGATTTGGCATTGGTAATGCCGTTGAATGTCAAGGGGTGGTGGTTAGACTCTCGCTTGTTGGAGATGGTCATTGCCTGGCACTTGTGTGGCGTGAATGTTACTTGCCACTTATCAGCCCAAGCCTGAATGTCATGCATTTGTTGCTGCATTTGGGCATGGACTGCTTCATTATCTGAGGAGTTGTGAATGGCGCTGAACACTGTGCAGTCATCAGCGAACATCTCCACTTCTGACCTTATGTTGGAGGAAAGGTCATTGATGAAGCAGCTGAAGATGGTTGGGCCTCGGACACTGCCCTGAGGAACTCCTGCAGCAATGTCCTGGGGCTGAGATGAATGTCCTCCAACAGCTACAACCATCTTCCTTTGTGCTAGGTATAATTCCAGCCAGTGGAGAGTTTTCCCCCTGATTCCCATTGACTTTAATTTTATGAGGTCTCCTTGTTGCCACACTTGGTCAAATGCTGCCTTGGTGTCAAGGGCAGTCACTCTCACCTCACCTCTGGAATTCAGCTCTTTTGTCCATGTTTGGACCAAGACTGCAATGAGGTCTGGAGCAGAGTGCTCCTGGCGGAACCCAAACTGAGCATTGGTGAGTAAGTGCCACTTGAGAGCACTGTCGACGACACCTTCCATCACTTGCTGATGATTGAGAGTAGACTGATGGGGCAGTAATTGGCCAGATTGGATTTGTCCTGCTTTTTGTGGACAGGACATACCTGGGCAGTTTTCGGGTAGATGCCAGTGTTGTAGCTGTACTGGAACAGCTTGGCTGGAGATGCAGCTAGTTCTGGAGCACAAGTCTTCAGCACGACAGTCGGGATGTTGTCGGGGCCCAAAGCCTTTGCTGTATTCAGTGCGCTCAGCCGTTTCTTGACAGCACGTGGAGTGAATTGAATTGGCTGAAGACTGGTTTATGTGATGGTGGGGACCTCAGCAGGAGGCCGAGATGGATCATCCACTCGGCACTTCTGGCTGAAGATAGTTGTAAACGCTTCAGCCATGTCTTTTGCACTTGCGTGCTGGGCTCCGTCATCATTGAGGGTGGGGATATTCATTGAGCCGCCTCCTCCCGTTAGTTGTTCAATTATCCACCACAATTCATGACTGGATGTGACAGGACTGCAGAGCTTTGATCTGATCCATTGATTGTGGGATCGCTTAGCTCTGTCTATATAGCATGCTACTTCCACTTTTTAGCATGCATGTAGTCCGGTGTTGCAGCTTCCCCAGAACCACTACTGACCAAGATGGCCGAGTCCTGAAGGACATAGTGGCCAGACTAGGACTGCGGCAGCTGGTGAGAGAACCAACCTCATTTTTAGGTACGCCTGGTGCTGCTCCTGGCATGCTGTTCTGCACTCATTGAACCAGGGTTGGTCCCCTGGCTTAATGGTAGAGTGAGGGATATGCCGGCCCATGAGGTTACAGATTGTGGTGGAATACAATTCTGCTACTGCTGATGGCCCACAGCACCTCATGGATGCCCAGTTTGGAGATGCTAGATCTGTTCTGAATCTATCCCATTTAGCACGGTGGTAGTGCCACACAACACGATTGAGGGTGTCCTCAGTGTGAAGATGGGACTTTGTCTCCACAAGGACTGTGCGGTGGTCACTGCTACCAATGCTGTCATGAACAGATGCTTCTGCGACAGGTAGATTGGTGAGGATGAGGTTGAGCAGGTTTTTCCCTCATGTTGGTTCTCTCACCAGCTGCCGCAGTCCTAGTCTGGCCGCGATGTCTTTCAGGACTCGGCCATCTTGGTCAGTAGTGGTTCTACCGAGCCACATTGAAGTCCCCCACCCAGAGTACATTCTGTGCCCTTGCTCCCCACAGTAGTGCTTCCAAGTGGTGTTCAGCATGGAGGCATACTGATTCATCAACTGAGGGAGGGCGGTAGGTGGAAATCAGCAGGAGGTTTCCTTGCCCATGTTTGACCTGAAACCATGAGACTTGGGGTCCGGAGTCAAAGTTGAGCACTCCCAGGGCCACTCCCTCCCGACTGTATACCACTGTGCCGACACCTGGTGGGTCTATCCTTCCAGTAGGACAGGACATAACCAGGGATGGTGATTGAGGGATCTGGGACATTGGCTGAAAGGTATGATTCTGTGAGTATGACTGTCAGGCTGTTGCTTGAGTAGCCTGTGGGACAGCTCTCCCAATTTTGGCACAAGTTCCCAGATATCAGTGAGGAGGACTTTACAGGGTTAACTCTGTGCCGTTGCCGTTGTCGTGTCCGAAGCCAGTGCCTAGGTCGATGCCGGGTGGTCCGTCTGGTTTTATTCTTATTGTTTTTTGTAACGGTTAATAATAGTAATCTATTATATTAAATTTGGTATGTGGGGGTGTATGTTTCCTTGAAACCTCAAGTGTTTGCAATACCTTTTACACTTGTAGATGGCACTGAGATAGAAATTTTCACTGTTAATGTAGTAATGATTCCCTATTATTGCTTGTGAAACTTCTACAATAGCTACTATTTTACTGAGAGCACATCACCCTCTGCAATCTGGACCTGTTCACCCCACAGCTCTATCAATCCAGAACTAGTGCCACTTCCCTGCTCTCCCCATAGTCCTGTATTAATCCAAAATTAATTCCTCACCTGTCCCCTCTGATTGTCCAGTTTAACACGTGGAAAATTGTCCCCATGATCAAATTAAAATTTCTTCGAGCATCTTTTACCTATCTGAAGAGTTGTCAGTTGGCAGTAACATTACGATTCTTTAGATGGTAGTGGTAATTTGATGATTTGAAGGGTTTTCTCTTAAAATTGAAACGTGACAATGACACAAACTCCTGCAGTATTTAATTTGGCTCTTTGTTTGCCAGCTTATTTTCAACTGGTTGTCAACAGCACTTTGCAGGTTGTTGCTTTGTTGCCCTAATGACCAGTTTCTCCACTTATGTTATCTACGGTTTTGATAACTATTTGCTTTAGCATCTCTTACGAGTAATGTCACTCCTCTCCCTAATATCTTTGCAAAACATTCTTAGTTCTTCTTGCCCATCTGTTCCACACCATTGTGTTCTCCTTAAGTTAATGTTGACATTTTCATTAGTTGGATATACTTCTGATTCCAAAAAATTATTCCAAATACTCTTTTTATTTGTTTACAACTTTATAGGCCTATATTCTTCAATATCTTATTTTTGTCTGATCCTTCTATTTATAATTGCATTTCTGCCTTTTCCTTGAACATGATCTCGTCTTCTGATCAGTCAGAACCATTCTCTCTCTGTTTAACCAAGTCTTCCTCCAAATCTACTTTAAATGACTCCCAATTACACCTCATTATGTTCTGTCAACAGTTTATCTCCCCATCAGATAATGTGCTCAATCTCTAATTTGACTCCAGAATTACTTGCGTGGTCTCCTGGTAACCAAGGGGGAAAAAAGTAACGAGATGTATTTCTGAAGCGACTGTATACAGTACTTGCTGTACAAGCTATTCCTACCTGAGAAAATGCCCCATTATTTGATATTAATTCCCTCCTGTACATATAATTAAAATAATTAGTCATTAAGCCCATTAGCCTACTCATTCTTTTCATAGTCCCAAATTACACTAGACTAATCCAGGCACACCTCTTTGCACCCTTGGCATTAAAATTTATCCACCATACTTTTATATCCTCTTATTGTCAGACTGTTCACAATCTTGGATATTTGACCCCGAGATGAACTTTTGGCCACATAACCCTGCCACCACCAAGACCGCCTAATCCACATTCGGAACATTGCCTGGCTCCACCCCTGCCTCTGCTCAACTGCTGATGAAACCCTTATCCTTCCATTTGTTACCTCTAGATTTAGCTATTCCAAACCACTCCTGGCTGGCCTCCCACGTTCTGTAAACTTGAGGTCATCCAAAACTCAGCTGCCCGTGTCCTAACTCGCACCAAATCCAGTTCACCCATCACCCCTGTGCTCGCTGACCGACATTGGCTCCCGGTTAAGCTGCGCCTCGATTTCAAAATTCTCATCCTTGTTTTCAAATCCCTCATGGCCTCGCCCCTCCCTATCTCTGTAATCTCCTCCAGCCTCACAAACCTGCTGTAATTCTGGCCTCTTGTGTATCCACAATTTTAATTGCTCCACCATTGGCGGCCGTGCCTTCAGCTGCCTAGGCCCTAAGCTCTGGAATTCCCTCCCTAAACACCTCTACACCTCTCTCCTCCTTCAAGATGTTCCTTAAAACCTACCTGTCATCTGCCCTAATATCTCCTTATGTGACTCGGTGTCAAATTTTGTTTGTAACGTTCCTGTGAAGCACCTTGGGACATTTTACTACCTTAAAGGCGCTATATAAATACAAGTTGTTGTTAGTTCTTCAAGAATTACCAAGATGGACTAACCGTTTCCCTCTTACTGAGCTCAACAGCTCAGAATCCTGCATTTTGAAAGAAACCGCTGAGAAAATCACTGCACCAAATGATCCAGGCAGTTGTCAGAAGACTGGTTTGTCACAGTCAACTAAGAGAAAGAGTGCTTCTACACTGAAATCCTAGAAGTCCATAAGAAGTTGTGCCTCTTCTGAGCAAAGAACTGAAGGCTCGTCTCAGAGTGAGGCTGTTGTACCTCTGGGTGGGGGAAAGGTCCAGGGTACACGGTCTCTAAGGGAAATGGTCCCAGATGATTTTCCTCTGTGGAATGATGGCTGTTCCTATTTCTATATTTACTCTCTTAAATAATGAAAACTCTTATCTGTGGTATGTAATCTGCCATTGTGTACAGTGACTTTAGAAATATGCAAGTTGCCACTTTGGTTTTTGTTTTCTTGGCTACTATGAGACCATTGTAAACATTCTTGTAATTTTACAAAATCCTCAATTTCACTAACCACGGTATAATTTTTCAGTTAACTGCATATGGAGTTTTGAGGAATTGGGAGTCCTACTTAACAGAAACCAGCACTGAACTAATTAATCAAACTTATTAGCAAGCTGCTGTTTTAAGTGGCACACACCAAGTCACATGCTCATTCTCCAATTACAAATTTACCCATTAGCAATAAGGATACATTTTCCAGTTCGTTACTTTTTTAATCTAATTCTTTCATATACTCTTCTGTATTTTTTCCAGTATGTAATCTTTTAGGCCAAGTTGACTTAAACTTTTTTGCCATAACGAGCAACGTGATAGATGCAAGTTACATTCTCATCCCGTCTGTACATGCATTCCAGCTGAATGAATGACTGTCAGAAGTACAGTATCCCTCATTTTGTCTTTACATTAATGCAGATAGAGTAGAACATTGTCATGCAGTACATGTTCCGTGAAGCAACTGGACTACACTTGTTGCTTGAAGCCCTGTTGTGAATTCTAAACCAGCGCGTTGATGGTCTTAAAGTGACATCCGAGTCAAATGGACATTCTTTGTGGTAATGATACTTCTTGAGATGTTTAAAGGTAGTGTTCAACTGAAAATGTTCAGGAATAACTTAGACCTACATGGACTTAATTTATACCGTTGAATTTGTTTTTCCTGCTGATTCCCGTTATTAACAAACCAATTTGGCTATTTGAAGCTTTTACTGAAGTCACTGGCCTTTTCCCATTCCAGCAGAAGCTTTAAAGCTTGCCAAGGAAAACTTAAACTCAAGGTTGCCATTTGGTTAAATCAACTTTCCTGAGTTGATTTTTGTTCAGATTTCTCAATGGAGTCAGCAAAAATCTGATGTACATCTTAATACCTTAAATTGTGTCTACGATTTGTTGCTCATGGTACTTTTTTCATTATGGTAGTGGCAGCAGACTCCAATAGTTTAAGGAAAGTGCATGATGATGAGTGGCCTTCAAGGGGCAAAAAGCTGTATACGGAGAAATCCAAGAATTGGATGAAGCTTACATTCTTAGGCCAGGCAGAATCAGTGCTCACATCTTAAT
The DNA here is from genome assembly GCF_052327205.1 of Somniosus microcephalus. NCBI lineage: Eukaryota > Metazoa > Chordata > Chondrichthyes > Squaliformes > Somniosidae > Somniosus > Somniosus microcephalus. Next base: position 227,053,286 of record NC_140989.1, on the reverse strand, counting down.
GATTCAAGGATCAAACAAATCAGCAGCTTGGCTAACACTAGGAAAACATTCTAGCTAAATAAAAGCTACCGAATGCAAGCATTGAGTTCCTTGGCTAATGGTAGTTAAACTCTGTCAACTTGAACAGATAAGCATTCATATTTGTTCAGGAGATTGTGGAGGAGTTTGTAATCATACAAAATGTAATGGTATTTCAACAAGTACAAAGATTTGCTTATGTTCTATTATCTCAATTTGTAAATGTTTCCAGGTGTAGAACATTAAAAAGTTTAGTGGCTGAATATACACAGTCTCTGCTGGTGCCTTTGATAAATTAAATTTAAACATTACATTCCTTTCTATAAAACTTTTAATGATTTCAAAGTATTTTCTAATTTTGTTTTGTAATGAATTGTACTGTTTTTGATTGAACTGTAAATTCTGCGAGATGAAAGAACAGACAGGAAGCTTGTGCTTCATTGAACAGCCATGATAGGAATCTATCAATCAGGTCTACACCACATGGCAGTTATGATTATACTGAATTTGGAAACGGGAATAATGTTGGGGGGTTTCTCTCTGCCCCAAAGCAGACGGAGACGAGTGTGTACTGGTTGCAAGCGATCTTTATTCAAGCACGTGCAGGGAGAGGCGCTCTCAGCCATAGCTGAGACGAGAGTCTTATTTTTACATTCGAGCAGTTGGCTTATATACAATTTTACATCTTGTTTCCTTCACATCTTCGGGACTTGGCCAATTAATTGTCCAAGTCACGTACACTTAATCACATCTCCACAAAACACATCTTGTTTATCTAGTTTGACCTGTTTACACATCTGCCATTGTTCTACTCTAGCTCTTATCCAATGTACATTCACCTTAACCACATCTCCGCAAATCACATCTTGTTTATCTCATTTATTCTCCTTCCATTCCAAGTATTGTATTGACCGCACGTCCTTGATTGGCGGCCCATTGTTCAATGCATGGCCTCCTCACCACCTTTCACTCCCCCAGTCATCGTGTAATATGCTTTTTCCAACTGTCAGCAACTGTCTTTGTTCTGCCAGACTTCTCCTTTATTACATGAGCCAGCTAGTCAATTAAGCTGCGAATCTAACTTTTAACCCCTTCAAATAACATCAGATGCTGCTGTCGTGTGGCATATTGATCAAATGGCTTGCAGTATGGGCCTTATCAGTGCTTTTGGGTAAGTCATAGTCATAGAGTCATAGAATTATACAGCACAGAAAGAGGCCCTTTGGCCCATCATGTCAATGCCGGCCATCGAGCCCTGTCTATTCTAATCCCATTTTCCAGCACTTGGTCCGTAGCCTTGTATGCTATGGCGTTTCAAGTGCTCATCTAAATGCTTCTTGAATGTTGTGAGGGTTCCTGCCTCTACCACCCTTTCAGGCAGTGAGTTCCAGATTCCAACCACCCTTTGGGTGAATTTTTTTTCTCCTCATCCCCTCTAAACCTCCTGCCCCTTACCTTGAAACTATGCCCCCTGGTTATTGACCCCTCTACTAAGGGGAAAAGTTTCTTTCTATCTACCCTATCTATGCCCCTCATAATTTTGTGCCCCATATAATTTTGTACACCTCAGTCAGGTCCCCCCTCAGCCTTCTCTGCTCTAAGGAAAACAACCCCAGCCTGTCCAGTCTCTCTTCATAGCTGAAGCGCTCCAGCCCAGGTAACATCCTGGTGAATCTCCTCTGCACTCTCTCCAATGCAATCACATCCTTCCCATAGTGTGGCGACCAGAACTGCACACAGTATTCCAGCTGTGGCCTCACTAGCATTTTGTACAGCTCCATCATAACCTCCCTGCTCTTGTATTCTATGCCTCGGCTAATGAAGGCAAGTATCCCATATGCCTTTTTAAAGGTGATGATAAGTGGACATTTTTTTAGCTGTTAGGTTTTCCGTATGGATGAGCTCAGGTGGGCTGAGTGGCTTCCTTATCTATACTTAACTTGTGATCGTTTGATCTCGCACCCTTTTATCCAGTGCGCATGTGGTTGTCCTTGTGGATGCTTCCATTTGAGTGGGTGTGATTTTGTAAAAAGGAGCTTGTTGAACAGTGCTTCCAGGAATTGTCGAGGTGCATATCCAGCAAAGCAGAATGTTTGGCTGACCAGGGTTGCAGGTAATGGATCTGTATTAGTCAGTTGATGAATGGTGATGATTATTGTGTGTTGATGGGAGATAGGTGGCATTGACATCACATGTTAAAGACGGAAGTTTCACTGTAGTTAGACCTGAAATAGTCCAAGTTTTGGCACCATACATTTTTGTAGATAGTATTGCACATAAATAATTTGTTCTGCTGTTGAAGGGCAAACATAATGCATGCACTGCCAGAGACCTGGGAGAAAATTTTGCCCACCTTCCTTCTCAGCTGGGGAATGATATAGGTTGTATGTATGGAGGTAAAGAGAAAAAGATCAAAAGACTGAAAAGGAAACTGAAAATGCGCAAATAATGTAGAATTTCTTGTCTAAAACAAAGTTAAGCAACTGCTGTGCTTTGATTTGTGTTAACTCCCAGTATCTCCTACTTTCATGGGTGCTTCCTAAGAGCCTATGGAGATCCCGATGTGGAGCCTCAGTCAATGTGAACACGAAGTGGAGAATTGGGTGCAGAGAATTGGGTTTGTTAAATGAATCCTAAATTTGTAAAATAAATGCAGATCGCTATTTAAAATCTTTTCTTAATTCAAAAATTCATTTTTCAATAAAGAAAGAAAGAGCTTGCATTTATATGGTGCCTTTTAGGACCTCAGGATGTCCCAAAGTGCTTCACTGCCAATGAAGTGTTTTTGAAATGTAGTCGTTGTAATGTAGGGAAAAATGGCAACCAATTTGTACACAGCAATGTCCCATAAACATCAATGAGATAAATGACTAGATAATTTATTTTTAGTGATGTTATTTGAGGGGTAACTATTAGCAAAGACAGCAGGAGAACTCCCTTGCTCTTCTTCGAATGGTGCCATCTTTTACATTCAGTAAAGCGGGCAGATGAGGCCTCAGTTTGGTGTCTTATCTGAAAGACAGCGCCTCCAACAGTGCAGTGCTCCCTCAGAACTGCACCAAAGTGTCAGCCTAGATTATGTGCTCAAGTCTCTGAAGTGTAGCTTGAACCCACAACCTTCTGACTCGGGTGAGAGTGCTACCCACTGAGCCATGGCTGACACCTAAGGAGACCAAGGAACAGGTTTCAAAACAAAAACTTTCATCAACAGAATTCTTTAAAACATCAAAACAATTCAGAAGTTCCTGCTGTAACATTTTTGGCCCATTTTTTCTTTATAAATAAGATCCTGGGAATTTTTAATGCAAACTGTCTGTGCAAACCTGTCAATATATAATTATACCCTCAAAGTAAAAAAAGAAAGACTTGCATTTATACAGCGCCTTTCACAACCTCAGGACATCCCAAAACGCTTTAAAGCCAACAAAGTACTTTTTGAAGTGTAGTCACTGTTGTAATGCACCAGTGATGGTTTTGTAGCACCTCAGTTTTGTTTCTTCCCAGATTCTCAGCTATACAGCAGCAAAACTCCAATCAACTCTACTTCACTGCTTCCTAAATTGCCCTAAGATTTTCTCTTCAACTATAAATTATCAGGTAAAATCAAAACATTATGCAAAGTATGACCAGAATTTATGTCTTTAAAATGGACTTTGAATTATGCCTCTTTGGCTTGTCCTGTTATTTTCCGCCCTCTAAACCTGCTTCACTTGAAGATACACTTGCTCCTGACTCCCTGTGTGCAATGCTGTGGGAGATTGACAAGTAACCTTTAATATTCCTCTTTTTAAGCAGCTGTCGAATTGCCTTTTAGAAGTACTTAGGAACTCCACTTTTATGGCAGTGAATTTCTCAGCATAATAGTGGTCTGTCAAAAATTGTTTTCCAATCTTCCCATCAATTAAAACCCCGGGACCGGATAGATTGCATCCGCACATACTCCTAGAAGTTAGAGAAGAGATAGCAGAGGGACTAGTATGCATATATAAAAATTCAATAGAAAAGGGAATAGTGCCGAGGACTGGCGGATTGCTAATTTATTCCTATATTCAAAAAAAGGAGATAGAACAAATCTAGGGAATGATAGACCAGTTGGCTTAACTTCAGTGGCAGGAATGATATTGGCATTGTTACTCAAAGATGTAATAGAAAAACATCTCGAAAACCAAAATATAATGGATAGTCAGCACAGATTTCAAAAGGGAAGGTCATGCTTGACTAACGCTATTGAAGTAAGAAAAAGAGTAGACAAGGATAATGTAGTGGACGTAATATACCTGGATTTTCAAAAGGCCTTTGATAAGGTATCGTATAGTAGATTAATGACTAAAGTCAGAGCATGTGGAGTCGGGGGACAAGTAGCAGAATGGATAGCAAACTGGCTACAAAACAGAAAAGAGTTGGGGTTAAAGGTAGTTACTCAGACTGGCAGAAGGTGGGAAGTGGTGTTCCACAGGGATTGGTGCTGGGACCACTGTTGTTCACTATTTACATAAATGATTTGGACTCCAGAATCGGAAGTACAATATCAAAATTTGCCACACCAAATTAGGGGGTACAGTTAATACTGAGGAAGACCGTGACAAAATACAAGACGACCTGAACAAGCTTGCAGGATGGGCATGTAAATGTCAAATGAATGTCAGTACAGATAAGCATGAGGTGGTGCCTTTCAGTAGGAGGTATAACGAGGCCACCTACTCCTCATAAATTAAGAGTTTAAATGAGGTAGAGGTACAGATTTGCAAATGGTTAAAAGTAGAAATGCATGTTAACAAAGCCATAAAATTTGCAAACAAAGCACTGGGGGTTCATTTCTAGTACAATAGAATTCAAAAGCAGCGAAGTTATGTTAAACTTACATAGAACCTTGGTTAGACCATACTTAGAGTGCTGAGAATAGTTCCGGTCTCCATATTACAAAAATGATATGTAAGCACTGGAGAAAGTGCCACAAAGATTTACAAGGATGATACCAGAACTGAGAGAGTACAATTACAGTAAGCTCTTTCTTATCCGGCACCTATGGGACCAGGATGGTGCCGGTTGATGAAAAATTCTGGATAACAGAGGTATACCTACCAAGGCAATTTTTAACAAACAAAAATAAAAAATCAAGAAATGTATTGTATAATTGGTACTCACCTACAGAATGTTCAGTTAAATGTACGGTAGAATCGGCAAGATTACCGGTTATTGAGGTGTTGTTTTGTATTGAGATATATCTATTTTGCCGGTTATTAAAGTATTCCGGATGATAAAGTGCCGTTTAAACAAGAGTTTACTGTATCAGGAAAGACTGATCAGGCTGAGGCTCTTTTCTCCTAGAAAAAGGAAGACTAAGAGGTGACCTGATAGAGGTTTTTAAAAATTATGAAGGAGTTTGATAAGCTAGATATAGAGCAGATATTTCTACTTGTGGGGGAAGACCAGAACTCGGGGCCATAAATATAAGATGGTCACTAATAAATCCAATAAGGAATTCAGGCAAGAATGGTGAGCATGTGGAACTTGTTACCACCAATGTTCCCTTTAAGGGCTGCACAGCGCTCTAGAGGTCCCGCGTAGCCGGTGCACTGGCTTTTAAATGCAAAAACCACGTATGCGACGCTTTTTGAATGGACCACGCAGCCCCTTAAAGGGGCCACGCGGCACAAACAAAAATTAGAGGGAAAATTGGTTACCACATGGAGTGGTTGAGTCAAATAGTTTAGATGCATTTAAGGGGAAGCTAGATAAGTACAGGGAGATAGGAGTAGAAGGATATGTTGATGGGTAAGATGAAGTAAGGTGGGAGCAGGCTTGTGTGGAGCATAAACACCGGCATAGACCTGTTGGGTTAAATGGCCTATTTCTGTGATCTTAATTCTATGTAATTCTTTTTGCAATTATCTTAAACATATGCGCCCTCTGTTACAATTTTACCCACCAATGAATGTAATCTATGAATGCAGTCTATCACTCGTCACCCTATCATAACTCTTAATTATCCTGAAGATCTATATCCAGTTGCCTTCAACCTTCTGAGCTCTAGTGAAAAAAGCCCTAACTTCTCAAGTCTCTGTTCCAACTTGTAACCCTTATCCCTGCTGATCTGGTAAAATTATTCTGCATCTTTTTCATTGCTTTTATATCTTTGTTGTATTGGAGAGTTCTAAACTGTAAACAGTACTCCAACTGTGGCCTAACTTGGATTTTGTACAAATTCAACGTGACCTCTAGATACAAAACCAAGGATTCTGTTTGTCTTTTACGGTTTTGGCCACTTGCACAGCCACTTTCTTATGTAAAATAACAACAGAAAATGCAGGAAAAACTCAGCAGGCCAGGCAACATCTGTGGAGAGAAAATAGAGTCAACGTTTCTGGTGAAAACCCTTTATCAAGACTAAAGAAGCACAGGAAATGAAATAGATTAAGAGGCCAGGCTGGGAGAGAACAAAAGAGAAGAGACATTAAGAGGTATTCAAAACGAGACGAGATGGTGATAGGACTAGTTATGATCTGAAATTGTTGAACTCGATATTGAGTCCGGAAGTCTGTAAAGTGCCTAATCGGAAGATGAGGTGCTGTTCCTCGAGTTTACGGTGAGCTTCCGTGAAAAAATGCAAGAGGCCGAGGACAGTGAGGTCTGAGTGGGAATGGGGCGGTGAATTAAAATGACAGGCGACCGGAAGCTCGGGGTCACCCTTACGGACTGAACGGAGGTGTTCCGCAAAGCGGTCACCCAATCTGCGTTTGGTCTCCCCAATGTAGAGGAGACCACATCGTGAGCAGTGAATACAGTATACTAGATTGCAAGAAGTACAAGTAAATCGCTGTTTTACCTGGAAGGGGTGTTTGGGGCCCTGGACAGTGGGAAGGGGGGGAGGTATAAGGGCAGGTGTTACATCTCCTGCGCTTGCACAGGAAGGTGCTGGGGGTGATAGAGGAGTGGACTAGGGTGTCTCGGAGGGAGCGGTCCCTACGGAATGCTGAAAGGGGAGGGGAGGGGAAGATGCGTTTGATGGTGGGATCACTTTGGAGGTGGCAGAAATGGCAGAGGATGATCCGTTGAATGTGGAGGCTGGTGGGGTGAAAGGTGAGGACGAGGGGAACCCTATCGTGGTTCCGGGAGGGAGGGGCAGAAGTGCGGGAGATAGAACGGACATGGTCGAGGGCCGTGTCAACCACGGTAGAGGGGAATCCTCGGTTGAGGAAAAAGGAAGACATGTCGAAAGCACTGGTGTGGAAGGTGGCATCGTTGGAGCAGATGCGGCGGAGACGGAGAAACTGGGAGAATGGAATAGAGTCCTTACAGGAGGCAGGGTGGGAAGAAGTGTAGTCCAGGTAGCTGTGGGAGTCAGTGGGCTTGTAGTGAATGTTGGTCAATAACCTATCTCCAGAGATGGAGACGGAGAAGTCGAGGAAGGGAAGAGTCAGAGATGGACCATGTGAAGGTGAGGGAAGGGTGGAAATTGGAGGCAAAGTGAATGAAATTGTCTAGTTCAGAGCGAGAGCAGGAAACGGCACCGATACAGTCAGCAATGTATCGGAAAAAGAGGTGAGGGAGGGGACCTGAGTAGGACTGGAACAAAGAGTGTTCCACATATCCCACGAAAAGGCAGGCATAGCTAGGATCCATGCGGGTACCCATAGCAACACCTTTGATTTGGAGGAAATGAGTGGAGTCAAAAGAGAAGTTGTTCAATGTGAGAACAAGTTCAGCCAGGCGGAGGAGGGTGGTGGTGGATGGGGACTGGTCGGGCCTCTGTTCAAGGAAGAAGCGGAGCGCCCTCAGACCATCCTGGTGGGGGATGGAGGTGTAGAGGGATTTTACGTCCATGGTGAAAAGGAAGCGGTTGGGGCCAGGAAACTGGAAACTGTTAAAGTGGCGGAGGGTGTCCGAAGAGTCGCGGATGTAGGTGGGAAGAGACTGGACAAGGGGAGAAAAGATAGAGTCGAGATAGGAAGAGGTAAGTTCGGTGGGGCAAGAGCAGGCTGAAACGATGGGTCTACCAGGGCAGTCCTGTTTGTGGATCTTGGGAAGGAGGTAGAAGCGGGCTGTGCAGGGTTGGGGAACTATGAGGTTGGTGGCCGCGGGGGGAAGATCTCCAGAGGAGATGAGGTCAGTGACAGTCTTGGAAACGGTGGTTTGATGTTCGGTAGTGGGGTCATCGTCCAGTGGAGGTAGGAGGAGGTGTCAGAGAGTTGGCGTTCAGCTTCCGCTAGGTAGAGGTACACTTTCTTATGTATCTGTACACTTTCTTATGTATCTGTATACCAAGATTCATCGGCTTCTTGACTCCATTAAAGCTGTTATAATTTAAAGTGTATTTCCTTTACCTATTCTTCATTTCAAACTCTCTTATTTGGCATTTTTCTACTTGGAACTGCTACCACCACTATCAGCCCATCTTGCTGGTCTGTCTGTGTCCTCCTGCTCTTTTTTACAGTCTTCATTACACTTTGCCAGACCCTTTAATTTGGTGCTGCCAGCATATTTCAGTATTTTAATGTTACTCCATAAATTTGTTTAGTAATATCTCAATCTGTTGCGATTGTAGGACATCAGTTATCTAACATTAACCCAATATAGAATGACTATCTGTGTAGCATAACTATATTATCGGTGAAAGTTTGGAAAAAAGGATCCTAGAACAGAGGAGGCAGAAACGTAGAGGAATTTTTCTTTCTATTTCCTTTGTATGTAATGCTCATGTGATTACAAACTTGGATAAATTTGTTTCACAAGTGAATAAACAGAATCTCGCAATCGCGCTAGTTTAACTGGAAGTTTTTCTTCTCTTGGTTGTTTCCTTTTTGGTTAAAGCACAATCTTTGAATGTCTCCTCCTTCAGAGGGTACAGAGTTTGGCTGCTCTAGTTATGTCCATTGGCCCAGAATTTGCAGTCGGCAGTGAATGAACTGCACTTGCCGTTCATTATGCTTACAGCTGCCCACAGACTTTTCGTGAGCTTTTGAGCGGCAACCTACTGTCATCGGGAGTCTGATGTAGTGCGGTGTCCTCTACAAGGGAACCTGGGACCTTGGTGAACAGGGAAAGCAACAGCGTATCTCCTCAGAATCCTTACTGAGACATGCAGAGTCTGAACCAGGAAGTGTAAGTTAGAATGTAAAATCATGTACAGAAAGTGAAATAAAAAACAAAAGGAAAGATGGGATTAAGTGACAGAGATAAGAGACAGAATTTTTTTTTTAATTTTTAAAAAATCTCCAACAATAATTCAAATCTGAATGAGTGAGACTCCACTTGTATAAGTAAATTTTCAGTGCCAGAGATGATGTTTGGTAGTAATTAAGACTTATCACACCGTTAAAAATTCACTTACACTTGAATGGAGAAGCCCAAACTTTTTCTGGCGCTTTTAGTGGGTAAGTACCCCAACTTCATGCCCTACATGTGTTTGAATGCTGAATCTCGCCGCGAGATACCGGTGTAGCGAAGCTTGTGGAGGAACAGGGCAAATCGGACAGCAACTTCATGATTTCCGTGTTTAATTCGCATGTGTGGATGCTGGAAGTTGCTGATTGATTTACTCCGTAATAATGGTGAGTGCTGATTGTAGTGTATGTACCTTTAAGAGCCCCTGTGTACTGTAATACCGGTAGTGACCACTCGGGTATATAAGCCTGTATAGCGTCTTGTATCTTTTAGTTCACCTCCAGACTTTGTTCAGTAAACACCTGTTAAACCAACTCCTGCATTCCGCGTCTCCCTTTAACACACGGATACAACACTGATAGCCTCACCGATATTCCTACCGCCAAAGTATTATCTACTCTTCCTTAGAGAAGACATTTATGTTCTATTATCACAGTTTCAACAGTGGGATTCAGATCAACTGAGGCATGTGATCTATCCCTCTTGTACTCTTTCTCAAAGTTCCTTTAGTTGAATTGGTGGCTTTATCAGTGTTAATTAGTTTCCCCCCCCCTGAGGCTGTCTCTTGTAAAGCTTTTTTGTATCATTGGATTTGCCAGTTTTGTGGATTCTTGTCTGACAGACCAAAGAGTACAGGTACTCGTTCTTCAACTAGCTTTAAGTAATACAATTATATTAAACAAATACAAAATATAACTACATTGGGTGATGTAAAACACACTACATCACAACAAGTTGCTAAGTCCAGATCATTTAGCTATCCAGTAAGAGCTACCTCAACACAGACCACATGGAATGGTATTCAACACATCTTTCCAGTCTGCGAAACTTCTTTTTACCCCTACCCTTTGCTCTTTTCCTCGCAGCTTCTCTCTATCAAAGTTGCTGCATTCCTCTTGATTTCGCATACTTTTTTTTTTACCAAAAGTCTCATATGCAGTATCTTACCTATACTTTCTGCGCTCTCTTATTTCTTCAAAGAATCTTCTGATTTGAGCTTTACAAATCCATGCTGCCTGGCCCTGATTAACTTTTGTTCCTCTAAGTGCTTAGTAAATTCACCCAAACTTACAGATTCTTATTAAGACTAACTGGCCTGTATGCCTATACAGGTTGGACCCCGGTAATCCGGCACCCTCGGGACAAGGCCGGTGCTGGACCAGCGAAAATTCCGAACCACTGAAGGTTAGGTAAATAACACCTAAAATAGCAATATTAGGTACAATATTATGTTTGTTTATTTCGCGGGAAACGGTGGCGCCGCCAAGCGGCTGCTCCGCAAACTAAAGACCGCCGGTTTCAATTTGTGCCGGTCCACTGAAGGTGCCGGACCGTCGGGTGCCGGATTACCGGGGTTCAACCTGTAGTTTATGGCTTATCAGTGACTCATTTTGTGAAGGGGATTATCACATTTGCCACCCTCCAGTCTCTGGCACAATTTTCCTTTCCACAGAATTTTGGAAAGTTATAGTTGGAGCCTCTGCTATTTCTTTGCTAGCTTCCCTTAAAATCTTCTGATGTAAACCAGCAATCTTGTGCTTTGTCTAACTTAAGTTTGACAAAGGGTTTTGACCTGAAACGTTGACTCTATTTTCTCTCCACGGATGTTGCCTGGCCTGCTGAGTTTTTCCAGCATTTTCTGTTGTTATTTAAGTTTGACTAATTTCTTTTGCAAAATTAAGCAATTTGTCTAATATTTAGCTTGGCATTAGCTTTTTATTTTATCATAATACATTAGGGATTAAAAACAAGCTTCATTCATAGAAGCATTTCTCTGTTTAGTTTAACATTTTGCTGCAATAATATATAGGTTTATCTGAATAACATGTGTCCAAGAGAGGGGCCAAGCCATTCAATTCAAATATAAACCTCCTGTGATTTGTTCAAATATGGGCTTGATTGGTAGCTCCTTTTGACTTTTACAGACAAACATTTAAATTCATGAAGCCCTTTTGAGGTATTTATTACTTTGCACTTTTCAAATTAGTGAGGCAGACTACTTCCTTCATATCATTCCTTCATGCTCTGTTATAAGAATGCCTTCCTCACTTGTTAGTGGTCATACTGCTACTTCGGCTATCTTCTTATTCCTAATGTGATATAGAATGTCGGATAGAGGAATGCTAAAACATGCATAATGTCAGATATTGTAGGGGAAATTCTAATATGTAATTTAAGTTTTTGGGTTTTATATTGGATACTCTGCAGGGTTCAGTGTCACCAACCACTCCTGTAGGTGGATCTTACATTCCTTATGATTGGAGGTATGCCTTCACCTGCCAAATATCTAGATAAACGATGGCAAGAACCAGGGATTGAACAGAAAACCCCTTACCACTGTATGCCGGTTTATTGGAATGTACCAGGTACCACCATATGCTCTCCTCCTCTTCACTAGACAGATTGAAATTATATTATCAGACCATAATCAGACTAGCAGATAGCTTATTTAATTAAATTAGGTAAATCATTTTTTAAAATTCGTTTATGGGATCAGGGCGTCGCTGGCAATGCCAGCATTTATTGCCCATCCCTAGTTGCCTTTGAGAAGGTGGTGGTAAGCCGCCTTCGTGAACCGCTGCAGTCCGTGTGGTGAAGGTACTCCCACAGTGCTGTTAGGGAGGGAGTTCCAGGATTTTGACCCAGCGACGATGAAGGATTGGCGATAAACTTTAAGTCAGGATGGTGTGTGACTTGGAGGGGAACTTAGAGACGGTGGTGTTCCCATGCGCCTGCTGCCCTTGTCCTTCTAGGTGGAAGAGGTCACGGGTTTCGGAGGTGCTGCCGAAGAAGCCTTGGCGAGTTGCTGCAGTGCATCTTGTAGATGGTACACACTGCAGCCACGGTACGCTGGTGGTGGATGGGGTGCCAATCAAGCAGGCTGCTTTGTCCTGAATGGTGTCGAGCCTCTAAGTGTTGTTGGAGCTGCACTCATCCAGGCAAGTGGAGAGTATTCCATCACACTCCTTACTTGTTCCTTGTAGATGGTGGAAAGGCTTTGGGGAGTCTGGAGGTGAGACACTTGCCGCAGAATACCTAGCCTCTGACCTGCTCTTGTTGCCGCAGTATTTATGTGGCTGGTCCAGTTAAGTTTCTGGTTAATGGTGACCTCCAGGATGATAGTGGGGGATTGGGCGATGGTAATGCTGTTGAATGTCAAGGGGAGGTGGTTAGACTCTCGCTTGTTGGAGATAGTCATTGCCTGGCACTTGTGTGGCGTCAGTGTTACCTGCCACTTATCAGCCCAAGCCTGAACGTCGTCCAGGTCTTGTTGCATGCAGGCATGGACTGCTTCATTATCTGTGGAGCTGTGAATGGTGCTGAACACTGTGCAGTCATCAGCAAACATCCCCAATTCTGACCTTATGTTGGAGGGAAGGTCATTGATGAAGCAGTTGAAGATGGGTAGGCCTAGGACACTGCCCTGAGGAACTCCTGCAGTGATGTCCTAGGGCTGTGATGATTGACCTTCAACCACCACAACCATCTTCCTTTGTGCTAGGTATGACTCCAGCCAGTGGAGAATTTTCCTCCCGATTCCCATTGACTTCAGTTTTACTGGGGCTCCTTGATGCCACACTCGGTCAAATGCTGCCTTGATGTCAAGGGCAGCCACTCTCATCTCATCTCTGGAATTCAGCTCCTTTGTCCTTGTTTGGACCAAGGCTGTAATGAGGTCGGGCGCTGAGTGGTCTTGGTGGAACCCAAACTGGGCATCAGTGAGCAGGTTATTGGTGAGTAAGTGCCGCTTGATAGCACTGCCGATGACTCCTTCCATCACTTTGCTGATGATTGAGAGTAGACTGATGGGGCGGTAATTGGCCGGGTTGGATTTGTCCTGCTTTTTGTGGACAGGACATACCTGGGCAGTTTTCCACATTGTCGGATAGATGCCAGTGTGGTAGCTGTACTGGAACAGCTTGGCTAGAGGCGCGGCTAGTTCTGGAGCACAAGTCTTCTGCACGATAGCCAGGATGTTGTCGGGGCCCATAGCCTTTGCTGTATCCAGTGCGCTCAGCCGTTTCTTGATACCATATGGAGTGAATCGAATTGGCTGAAGACTGGCTTCTATGATGGTGGGGACCTCGGGAGTAGGCTGATATGGATCATCCACTCGGCACTTCTGGCTGAAGTTGGTTGCAAACGCTTCAGCCTTGTCTTTTGCACTCACATGCTGGGCTCCACCATCATTGAGGATGGGGAGATTCTTGGAGCCTCCTCCTCCTGTTAGTTGTTTAATGGTCCACCATCATTCACGACTGAATGTGGCAGGACTGCAGAGCTTTGATCTGATCCGTTGATTGTGGGATCGCTTAGCCCTGTCTATAGCATGCTGCTTCTGCTTTTTAGCATGCATGTAGTCCTGTGTTGCAGCTTCCCCAAGTTGGCACCTCATTTTTAGGTATGTCTGGTGCTGCTCCTGGCATGCTCTTCTACACTCGTCGTTTAACCAGGGTTGGTCCCCTGGCTTGGTGGTAATGGTAGGGTGAGGGGTATGCCGGGCCATGAGGTTACAGATTGTGGTGGAATACAATGCTGCTGCTGATGGCCCACAGCGCCTCATGGATGCCCAGTTTTGAGCTGCTAGATCTGTTCTGAATCTATCCCATTTAGCACGGTGGTAGTGCTACACAACACAATGGAGGGTGTTCTCAGTCTGAAGAATGGACTTCGTCTCCACAATGACTGTGCGGTGGTCACTGCTGCCAATGCTGTCATGGACAGATGCATCTGCGACAGGTAGATTGGTGAGGACGAGGTCAAGTAGGTTTTCCCCTCGTGTTGGTTCACTCACCACCTGTCGCAGGCCCAGACTGGCAGCTATATCCTTCAGGACTCGGCCAGCTTGGTCAGTAGTGGTGCTACCGAGCCACTCTTGGTGATGGACATTGAAGTTACCCCACCCTGAGTACCTTCTGTGCCCTTGTTACTCTCAGTGCTTCTTCCAAGTGGTGTTCAACATGGAGGAGTACTGATTCATCAGCTGAGGGAGGGCGTTAGGTGGTAATCGGCAGGAGGCTTCCTTGCCCATGCTTGACCTGAAGCCATGAGACTTCATGGGGTCCGGAGTCAATGTTGAGGACTCCCAGGGCCACTCCTTCCCGACTGTATACCACTACCACCACCCCTGGTGGGTCTGTCCTGCCGCTGGGACAGGACATACCCAGGGATGGTGATGGAGGAGTTTGGGACATTGGCTGAAAGGTATGATTCTGTGAGTATGACTGTTAGGCTGTTGCCTGATTAGTCTGTGGGACAGCGCTCCCAATTTTGGCACGAGTCCCCAGATGTTGGTGAGGAGGACTTTGCAGGGTTGACTGGGCTGGGTCTGCCGGTGCCGCGGTCGATGCCGAGTGGTCCGTCCGGTTTCATTCTTATTATTTTGTTTCGTAAAATTATACAAAACAGTACATATTGTAGTAATTATAAACATCTCAAGAAAGTTACCTGGGCACTTTATTCCAGGAGGCAGTCACACCCCTTAGGTTAAATACTTCAGATTTGTTCCGTGGTCAGGGACAGGAGGGTGTGACTACGAATGAGGCAGGCATGGGGATCCTGGAGGTAGCATTGGAGGAGCCTCAGCCCTTGCACTTGTCCAACAGGCGCTAGGTACTTGCTCACTGTGTGGACGAGAGCAGGGACTGCAGGGAGGATGAGCAAACTGACCACAGCACCGTGGTACAGGGGGCCATTCAAGTTGGGGGAGTAAAAAAATGTTGTAGTGGTAGGGGACAGTATAGTTAGGGGGATAGATACTGTTCTCTGCAGCCGAGAGCGTCAGTCCTGAAGGCTGTGTTGCCAGGGTTAAGGATATCTCCTCTGGGCTGGAGAGGAACTTTGAGTGGGAGGGGAAAGATCCAGTTGTCGTGGTCCATGTAGGTACCAACGACATAGGTAGGACAAAGAGGTTCTGCTGAGGGAGTATGAGCAGCTAGGGGCTAAATTAAAAAGCAGAACCACAAAGGTAATCTCTGGATTACTACCTGAGCCACGAGCAAATTGGCATAGGGTAAATAAGATCAGAGAGATGAATGCGTGGCTCAAAGATTGGTGTGGGAGAAATGAGTTTCGATTCATGGGGCACTGGCACCAGTACTGGGGAAAGAAGGAGTTGTTTCGGTGGGACGGGCTTCACTTAAACCATGCTGGCACCAGTGTCCTGGCGAATCGAAAAACTAGGGCTGTAGATAGGGCTTTAAAGTAAATGGTGGCGGGGGGAGGGTTCATGTGAGGGGAATTTTAAAAAGTTAAAGAGGAAGGAGAAGGCAATAGTGCAGGGTAGCGATAGGGGTAATGATAACCAGAGTGTGACAGGAAGGTTCAGAGCGTATAAACAAAAGTGCATCAGAAAGTAGTCAGAGTAGGGAAAAATGGTAAAAAGACAAAATTAAAAGCCCTTTATCTGAATGAACGCAGCATTCGTAACAAGATAGGCGAGTTGACGGCACAAATAGAAATAAATAGGTATGATCTGATAGCCATTACAGAGACGTGGTTGCAAGGTGACCAAGGCTGGGAACTGAATATTCAGGGGTATTTGACATTTTGGAAGGATAGGCAGAAAGGAAAAGGAGGTGGGGTAGCTCTGTTAATGAAGGATGAGATCAGTGCAGTAGTGATGAATAATATTGGCTCAGAAGATCAAGATGTAGAATCAGTTTGGGTGGAGATAAGAAATAATAAGGGAAAGAAGTCACTGGTGGGAGTAGTCTATAGGCCCCCTAACAGTAGCTACACTGTAGGACAGAGTATAAATCAAGAAATAATGGAGGCTTGTAAGAAAGGCACTGCAATAATCATGGGCGATTTTAATCTTCATATATATTGGACAAATCAAATTGGCAAAGGTAGCCTTGAGGAAGAGTTCATAGTGTATTCGGGATGGTTTCTTAGAACAATACATTGTGGAACCAACCTGGGAGCAGGCTATTTAGAGCTGGTAATGAGATAGGATTAATTAATCTCATAGTGAAGGACCCTCTAGGGAAGAGTGATCATAGCATGTTAGAATTTCAAATTCAGTTTGAGGGTGAGATACTTGGGTCTCAAACTAGTTTCCTGAACTTAAATAAAGGCAGTTACAGAGTTGGTTAAAGTGGACTGAGAAAATAGATTAAAGGGTAAGACAGTAGATAAGCAGTGGCAGACATTTAAGGAGATATTTCATAACTCTCAGCAAAGATATATTCCAGTGAGAAAGAAAGACTCTAAAAGAAGAATAAACCACCCATGGCTAACTAAGGAAGTTAAGGATGGTATTAAGTTGAAAGAAAAGACTTACAATGATGCGAAGATTAGTGGTAGACCAGAGGATTGGGAAATTTTTAGAAACCAGCCAAGGACGACTAAGAAAAATAGTAGAGAAGATAGATTATGAGAGTAAACTAGCAAGAAATATAAAAACAGACAGTAAGAGCTTCGACAGGTATATAAAAAGCAAGAGAGTAACAAGTAAATATTGGTCCCTTAGAGGATGAGACTGGGGAATTAATAATGGGAAACAGGGAAATGGCAGAGACTTTGAACAAATATGTTGTATCAGTCTTCACAGTAGAAGACACTAAAAGTATCCCAGTAATAATAGATAATCAAGGGGCTATAGGGAGGTGGGAACTTTAAAACAATCACCATCACTAGAGGAAAAAGTACTAGGCAAACGCATGGGACTAAAGGTGGACAAGTCCCCAGGACCTGATGGCCCGCATCCTAGGGTCTTAAAAGAAGTGGCTACAGAGATAGTGGCTGCATTGGTTGTAATCTAACAAAATTCCCTGGATTCTGGAGAGGTCCCAGCTGATTGGAAAACTGCAAATGTAATCCCTATTCAATAAAGGAGGGAGACAGAAAGCAGGAAACTATAGACCAGTTAGCCTAACATCTGTCATTGGGAAAATGCTGGAGTCCATTATTAAGGAAGTAGTAGCAGGACATTTAGAAAATCATAATACAGTCAAGCAGAGTCAGCATGGTTTTATGAAAGGGAAATCATGTTTGACAAATTTGCTAAGAGTTCTTTGAGGATGTAACGAGCAGGGTGGATAAAGGGGAACCAGTAGGTGTAGTGTATTTGGATTTCCAGAAGGCATTCGATAAGTGCCACATAAAAGGTTACTGCTCAAGATATGACCTCATGGGGTTGGGGGTAATACATTAGCTTGGATAGAGGATTGGCTAACTAACAGAAACAGAGTCGGGATAAATGGGTCATTTTGAGGTTGGCAAACTGTAACTAGTGGCGTGCCACAGGAATCAGTGCTGTGGCCTCAGCTGTTTTCAATCTATATTAATGACTTGGATGAAGAAACCGAGTGTACTGTAGCCAAATTTGCTGATACAAAGATAGGTGGGAAAGCAAGTTGTGAACAGGACACAAAAGAATCTGCAAAGGGATATAGATATGTTAAGTGAGTGGGCAAAAATTTGGCAGATGGAGTATAATGTGGGAAAATGTGAGGTTATCCACTTTGGTAGGAAAAATAAAAAAGCTAATTATTATTTAAATGGAGGGAGACTACAAAATGCTGCGGTACAGAGATTGGGGGGTCGTTGTACATGAAACACAAAAAGTTAGCATGCCGGTACAGCAAGTAATTAGGAAGGCAAATGGAATGTTGACCTTTATTGCAAGGGGGATGGAGTATAAAAGTAGGAAAGTCTTACTACAACTGTACAGGGCGCAGGTGAGACCACACCTGGAGTACTGCATAAAGTTCTTATTTAAGGAGGGATATACTTGCATTGGAGGCAGTTCAGAGAAAATTCACGAGGTTAATTCCGGAGATGAAGGGGTTGCCTTATGAAGAAAGGTTGAGCAGGTTGGGCCTATACTCATTGGAGTTTAGAAGAATGAGAGGTGATCTTATTGAAACATTTAAGATTCTGGGGGGGATTGACAGGGTAGATGCAGAGAGGATGTTTCCCCTCGTGGGGAATCTAGAACTAGGGGGCATAGTTTCAGAATAAGGGGTCGCCCATTTAAAACGGAGATGAGGAGGAATTTCTTCTCTCAGGGTCGTGAATCTTTGGAATTCTCTACTCCAGAGAGCTGTGGAGGCTGGGTCATTGAATATATTTAAGGTGGAGATAGACAGATATTTGAATGATAAGGGAGTTGAGGGTTATGGGGAGCGGGCGGGTAAGTGGAGTTGAGGCCAAGACCAGGTCAGCCATGATCTTATCGAATGGGTCGAGGGGCCAAATGGCCTACTCCTGCCCCAATATCTTATGTTCTTATGAGTTGTGGATTCTTGGTAACAGTTGCTCACTTATGGGGCACAACACTACCATGGAGTCACTGACTTAATGCAGACACTCTGCTGACTGAAGACGTATCGTGGACTTGGCACAGATAATTTCAGGTGCTTGTATAACACGAGGGAATGGTAGAGATATTTACTAAGGAGCTTGCCTGACTGATTTGAAAAGTGCAGGCTGATAAATACCTCGAAATGGCTTCATGAATTTAAGTGTCTAACTTTCAAAGGCCATATTTGAGCAAATAGTATATTAGTAGTGTCTGCCAGGATTACACCATCTATTATGCATATCTGTTTTTGTTAAAATGTGGCCATGTGTTACTAGGTTTGAAAAGGAAGTGGTTTAATATGCAGCATTAAGCTTGTCAAATGTTGAAAGTGCTATCACTGAGCCAAGCTAACAACACATTTGTTCCACAAAAACCACCGCCCAACACATTCTAATTGACCTTTTGTCTGGCATAATGAAATGTGTATTCTTCATGCTTGGCAGGAACAGCTCACAGAAAACCAGAAATAACCACGTGTGCAAAAGCAAGATGCTGCGGATGCTGAAAATCTGAAATAAAAACCGAAAATGCTGGAAATACTCAGCAGGTCAGGCAGCATCTGTGCAGAAAGAAACAGTTAATGTTTCAGCTCGATGACCTTTCATCATAACCATGTGTGTAATGTTTCAAGTAATGAGAAATATAATTGGGTGACTGTCTGTGTGGAGTTTGCACATTCTCCCCGTGTTTGCGTGGGTTTCCTCCGGGTGCTCCGGTTTCCTCCCACAGTCCAAAGATGTGCGGGTTAGGTTGATTGGCCATGATAAAAATTGACCCTTAGTGTTAGGGGGGATTAAATACGTGGGGTTACGGGGTTACAGGGATAGGGCTTGGGTGGGATGGCTGTCGGTGTAGGGACCGGGTGCTAGGGTTTGGATGATCAGCCATGATCTCGTTGAATGGCGGAGCAGGCTTGAAGGGCCGAATGGCCTACTCCTGCTCCTATCTTCTATGTTTCTAAATCATTAGGAAAAAAACCCACATTTTTGTCAGTAATCTGTATTAGCGATAAAGTACCAGATGAAGCTTCTCTCCTGTAACAAGTACACATGTCTAGGTTTTATGAGATGCTTAATTTAACTTGCTTTTGGATAACACATCAGTCTACAATGTGTTAAGACAAATTGATCGCAAAAGGGCTGCTGTACGACTCAGTCTGGAGTAACTTAACACCTACTTGTCAGAGTCCTCAAAGATAAAGTTGGACACAAAGTTGTTTTTCAACACTACTTTATTGAGCAATATTTATAACACATTTAACACATTTAATCATGTGATCCTTAACACCTCAAGGTTGTGTTAAGGATCACATGAAGGTGATTGGGATATCTACAATTGTTTGACAGTCTAAATCATCAATAAACACAATAGTTCAAGTGTATCAATATCAGCTGGGTTCTGCTTAATGACGTGGAACAACATTGTGTCCAACTTGCATGATTACAGTACAGTTTATTGAGCTTAAGTTTGCAATCTATATTTAAAATAACTGTAAATTCACAGTATCTTTGGCATGAACATTAGATTTACAAGCTTGCCGTTTGTAGTCTGGTGTCTACAGTGGCGTTGCGTAGTTCTGCCTTTCTTTGGAATGCTCAGACTTCACTCGGGGAAGACCTGCAGCACGTCATCGTATGTGGTTGTCATCTTTTACGTCATTGATTTCTCATCCTACTTCAAATAACCCTGATTATACATTATCTCTCTGTATGGCTGTACTGCACTTTTCTGCTCTGTACTCTGACGTAGTCTATTAAGTTAACAGTTGTGACACGCTTCATAGTTTGCTTCTGATTGATTGAAAACTTAACTTTTCCATTTCCACTCTTAATACTTTGTAGGTTTGGAAGACTTGCTTCAAACGCTCTTGGCAACTTTTTTCAATTCTCTAACGTATCTGACAACCTTCTAGCTCTGGGTAGCAAAGTAGATTCTTAAATACCTTTTAATTTTACCAAGTAAATCCCACTCAAGACAGAACCGTTGGTGACCAACCAAGATGTTCAAATTAGCCACATGGTTCATTTTCCCAAGTGTCTGAACTGGACTGGCGTGTTTCAGAAGCTATATTTTCTCAATTTTAATTAGTTTGTCAAAAAACATACAGGT
This sequence comes from Somniosus microcephalus, assembly GCF_052327205.1. Lineage (NCBI taxonomy): Eukaryota > Metazoa > Chordata > Chondrichthyes > Squaliformes > Somniosidae > Somniosus > Somniosus microcephalus. Next base: position 227,032,465 of record NC_140989.1, on the reverse strand, counting down.
GCAGGAGGGAGGGCTTTAGATTCCTGAAGCATTGGGACTGTTTCTGGGGGAGGTGGGATCTGTACAAGCCGGACGGGTTGCACCTCAACAGGACCGGGACCAATATCCTCGTGGTGGGGTTTGCTAGTGCTGTTGGGGGAGGGTTTAAACTAGCTTGGCAGGGGGATGGGGACCAGAGAGTGGATTCAGAAGGGAGAGAAGCAAAGCCAGAAATGGAAGGCAGAAAATTAGTAAGCGAGTTTGGTAGGCAAAGAAAACAAAGGCTAGAAAATAGATAACAAGGGAGTTTGGCACTGCTAAACGGTATATACTTCAACGCAAGGAGTCTAGGAAATAAAGCAGATGAGCTGAGGGCACAGATAGACATGTGGGAGTATGATATTATAGCTATTACTGAGACATGGCTGAAAGAAGGGCAGGAATGGCAGCTCAACTTTCCTGGTTACAAGGTTTTTAGATGAGATAGAGGGGGGGATAAAAAAGGAGGGGGTGTCACAATATTGACTAAGAATCAATTACAGGTGTGAGGAGGGAGGATATCTTAGAAGGATCATCAAATGAGGCCATACGGGTTGAACTGAATAACAAAAAAGGGACAACACTGCTGGGTGTGTACTATAGACCTCCGAACAGTCAGAGGGAGATAGAAGAGCAAATATGTAGGCAAATTTCTAAGACGTGCAAAAATAGGGCAGTAATAGTAGGGGATTTCAACTTCCCTAATATTAACTGGGATAAAATTAATGTGAAAGGCACAGAGGAAGCAGAATTCTTAAAATGCATTCAGGAGAGCTTTTTTAGCCAGTACGTAGCAAGCCCAACAAGAGAGTGGGCAGTTCTGGACCTAGTTTTAGGGAATGAAGCTGGGCAGGTTGAAAGGGTATCAGTGGGAGAGCATATTGGTGGTCATGATCTTAATTCAGTTAGATTTAGGGTAGTTATGGAAAAGGACAAGGATAGATCAGGAATAAAAGTTCTCAATTGGGGAAAAGCTAATTTTACTAAGCTGAGATGTGATTTAGCCAAAGTTGACTGGAGACAGAAACATGAAGGTAAATCAGTGTCAGAGCAGTTCAAGGAGGAGATAGCGACGGTTCAGAGCAAGTATGTTCCCTTAAAGAAAAAGGGGGGGGACTAACAAATCTAGAGCTCCCTGGATGTCAGGGGGCATACAGGCCTCCATTATTTGTTGATTTATACTCTGTCCAACAGTACTGTTACTGTTCGGGGGCCTGTAGACTACGCCCGCCAGAGACTTTTTCCCTTTATTAATTTTTATCTCCATCCAAACCGATTCTACATCTTGATCTTCTGAGCCAATATCACTTCTCACCACTGCACTGATCCCATCCTTTACCAACAAAGCCACCCCACCTTCCTTTCCTTACTGTCTATCCTTCTGAATTGTCAAATACCCTGGAATATTCAGTTCCCAGCCCTGATCACCTTGCAACCACGTCTCTGTAATAGCGATCAGATCATACCCATTTGTATCTATATGTGCCGTCAACTCATCTATCTTGTTACGAATGCTGCGTGTATTCAGATATAGATTTTAACTTTGTCTTTTTACCATTCCTCCTTGTTTTGGCCCCATTTTCTGTTGCACTCTTATTTTTAAACATTCTGTCCCTTCCTGTCACACTCAGGTTATTATTTCCCCCATCTCTATCCTGCTCTATTGCTTTCTCATTTCTCATTGACTTTTTAAATTCCCGCTCACCTGAATCCTCCCTCTCCCACCTTCCCCCCCCCCCTGCTATTTAGTACACTATAAATGGTCCTGTAAGTGCTGAATGCTTTTCTTTAAAGATTTGATCTAATCTCCCCATTTCATCCATGGAACTGTAGCTTTCAGTATGCTTCTTTATTTTCCTCCTCTGGAATATAATTGATTTATAAATTTCAACCTCCCATTGAAGTATTTCCCATTGCTTATGTTTGGTTTTATTTCAGAATTTCCTCGCGTTTAATTTGTGTAATTTGTTGTTTCAGTTAAGTACCCCTTTCTGTAACATTTCTTTCTTTTTCCTCTTCTGTTCCTAGACTTAACCACACTTTGGTTGCTGTTTCCTTACTTTCAACTAACCTTCAATCCTAATTTTTTTTAATATTGAGTTGACTTACCATACCAACTTTTAGTGTCAAATGCCATATCTATTTAACATAAGAACATAAGAAGTAGGAGCAGGAGTAGGCCATACGGCCCCTCGGGCCTGCTCCGCCATTCAATAGGATCATGGCTGATCCGAATCTAGACTCATGTCCACTTCCCTGCTGTCTCCCCGTAACCCCTAATTCCCTTATTATTCCCTTTATAGTACAGTATTAACATTGTGTTAAGAGTCTAATTTCATGTTGACTTTTTAATCCTGATATAGAAAGATAATTTTTTGTAATATTTCCTTTGCAATGCGCTGGTAACCACACACTGTATTCCTTTCACAACACTTGGAAAGGAAATTTGTTTGGCAGTCTTCCAAATTCCTGTTCACTACTTGGTTGTTGAATTTTGGATGCTGTAAATTGAAACCTTTGAAAGTTAAATATGTCACAAAAAAGTTTCAATAATTTTGCAATTTCACATGGTTTTGAACATTGAAGTGGCAATTCTGGTCAAGGAATTATAATATTGAACCCCATTCCATTCAACATACAACAGAATATTTTGATATTTGGGTCACTATTTTGTTTCCCAAATTGTCATTGATTTTAATACTGTTATAATGAAAATTGAGCATCAGGTCGCCATGGTTAAAAGGTGCTAATTCTCTTCAAACTGTATTGTAATTGTGAAGCAGATTTACCACCACAGTCTTGAGTTCGTGAAACAAGTTGCTTCCATCTTTCAGAATTATTCTGACGTGATGCACCAAAATACATTTTTTTTATTCCACAAATTGTGAATTGAGAAACACTAATTCATCTTTGGCATTCCAGTTTTCTACAATTCTGTTTTGAATTTGTCATTAGATTATTCTTGTTTATCATGTTTTGAAAACGGGCTTTTTTGTTGTTTACTTACCCAACAACTCCTTAAATTAGAATGAGTTGTGTATCCAGATTTGCAGATGGCTAAGTTAGGAGACACAGTAAATTGTGTGGATGGGAGCAGGAAGTTGCAAAGAGTCATGGGCAGACCACGTGAGTAGTCAAAACTGAAGCAGATGGAGTTCAATGTGGGGAAGTGTGAAGTCATTCACTTTGGATCTGAGAAACACAAAAATTGGAATGTTTTCCTAATGGGGAAGAGACAGGTAAACGTGGAGGAGAAAAGAGATTTATCAGTCCATGTACACAAATCATTAAAAACGAGTGCACAGGTACAAAAAGTAATCAAAGATTAATGGAATGTTGGCCTTTATCTGAAGCCGTGGTCAGACCTCAGCTGGAATCTGTGTTCAATTTTGGACATTGTATCTCGGGTCAAGAAAGATATATTGTTATTGAATGGGGTACAGTGCAGATTCACCAGAATGATACCAAAACTTAAATTATGAGAACAGATTGCTTAAACATAGCTTGTATTCCCTTAAGTATAGGAGATCGAATCAAAGTGTTTGACATGATAAAGGGATTTGATAGGGTAAATAGAGAAAAAATAAATAAAATTATATAGCACCTTTTTATGACCTCTGGATACTCCAAAGTGCTTTGCAGCCAATGAAGTACTTTTTTGAAGTGTAGTCACTGTTGTAATGTAAGAAACGCAGCAGCCAATTTATGCATAGCAAGGTTCCACAAACAGCAATGTGATAATGACTGGGTAATCTGTTTTAATGATGTTGGTTGAGGGATAAATATTGCCGAGGACACCAGCGAGAACTCCCTTGCTCTTCGAAATAGTGCCATGGGATTGTTTACGTCCACCTGAAAGGGCAGACTAGGCTTCAGTTTAATCTCATCCGAAAGATGGCACCTCCGACAGTACAGCACGGGAGTGTCAACCTAGATTTTGTGCTCAAGTCTCTGGAGTGGGACTTGAACTCTGGAGTCGGACTTGAACCCACAACCTACTAACTTGGAGGTGAGAGTGCTACCACTGAGCTACAGCTGACACCCTATACAATATCCCCTGGTGGGGGAATCCAGAACGGGACATAACCTTAAAATTAGAGTTAGGCCATTCACAAGAGAAATCAGGAAGCACTTTTTCACATAAATGATAGTGGAAATCTGGAACTCACAAAAGGCTGTGGATGCTGGGTCAATTAAAATTTTCCAGACTAAGGTGGATAGATTTTTGTTGTGTTCGGGTATCGGGGGTTATGGAACAAAGGTGGCTAAATAGAGTTGAGGTACAGATCAGCCATGATCTAGTTGAATGGTGGAACAGGCTCAAGTAGTGGGATGGCCTACTCCTGTTCCTATGTTCCTAAATGGAGTATGTTGAGCAGAATTGTATCGGTCGGCATTTGAAGGTAGAATTTCTGCTTTGTAGTGCATTCGGCAAACTGGGTGCAAATTTCGCTTCAAATTGTGCTGGTTTTCCAAAGTTAAGTTATGGTTCAAGTTTCTGCTCAAACTCATTCACAAACTTAAAATCTTCCATGAACCAGCGCAATCGGGCAGCGTAATAGAACATTGTTTATTTTGTTTTCCTTGCGTTAAAAAATATTCATTGTATGGTAACCTAGTGCAGTTTTATTAATACAGCTGAAAATGGATTTATCACAAAAAGTAAGCATTTTTAATGTGTCTCGTCCACACCCTGTGACTAACCTAATTTTAAAATCACTGAAAATGACTTTAAAAAGTTATACTGAACCATTTACTAGTTTCATTAGTGTACTTGTCAGTTTCTTAGTAAATTAAATATTTTTTACTATTTAAAAACTTTTAAAATGTGCCTACTAGTATCTTTTCATCTAAAAAAAAAACGAGCTTAATTTGAAGAACCTCTTCCAATGGGCGGAAACTCACTATGCTCATTGTTTTGATCTGGAGGCGGGGCCGGTTTCCAGCGTGTTGTTTTTTAAACCAGCGCAAAAAATCACGGAAACTCGAGTTACACTCGACATAACTTCCACTTAAAATTCCTTGGTCTTTTATGCTGGTTTGGCCGATTTAAAGCGAATTGCACTGATTTACCAGAGCAAACTAGCGGATACTGCAGGCCAATGTTCCCTCTAAAATTTTTTTCATGCACAGTCCCTTTAAATTTACCTTTCCAAGCAGCAACAGCTGGAGAGCGGCCTGTGCGGGACCACCCGATTGGTGCAAGGCCGCGTGCCCGTGCACCTTGGGGGGAAGATTGCTCTAGGCGCTGTGTTGAGTGGCTCCCAGTGACTGGTTACTGAGTAGCATTATCAGAGACCTGGGAAAAAATATAATTTTTTTTGTCTGTGTGGACTGATGGGATGTAAGGTGAATTGCAGCGGTTGGTGGGGGCGGGGATATTGTCTCAACAGTTAGTTCTTATATAAGTGATGTAAATAAGTAATGCTGAAATAAAAATGGAAAACAAATTGTAAAAAGCAATTGAACCAGAAGCTTGCCTGCATAAAATTAATTGTGAGAAATTATGAGGGAAATTCTTTTGTTCTATCTGGTTCAAATAACAAGGGCTCATGGTATTGCGGATACTGGCTTGTAAGGGTTACTGAACCAAACAATGTGACAGAGCTGAATCAGTGCACACAGCCATTGATGATTTGCAGATTTGTAAAATAGCAACTCCTTAAAGGTCCAACTATATTTAACACTTCTATAGGTTGGATGGTGGTGAAGTTATATGAGCCAGCTTTACACTGATAAAACCATCTACCTTGTTGTGATAGAATCACATTTTGTGGGTCTCGGATTCTTCGATCAGGATAAGGAAGCCGGCTTAAACAATGTCATTGTGGGGAGCCAGCATGTCACTATCAAACAATCCGAACTGGGGTAGTGCTAAATCTAAAAGTATTTTCATAATCGGGGCTCAATAATTCTTTCAATGATGATGACATTCGCTGACCACAATATAGAGTTTAAGGTTAGGCAGGTGATGGAGAATGGGTACAATAGAAATGTTCAGCTTGAGAAATTTTGATTGGTGAGCTCAGGCCACTGCACTAGACAGCATTGTCAGGGGGTGGGGGGGGTAACTTGGAAGGAAGAAAGGTGGATCGTTCAATATATTTAGAGTATACAACAGATGTATATCATGAGGGAAGAAAGGTAACGGGGAAGTAACCTGGGTGGTAAATGGGGCCAAAAAGTAATTGTTCCTAATGCATAAAATTCCAAGTACCAAGGTGGACCAAGACAAATAAAGAAATAAGTTAAAATGGGTTAAGAAAATAGTCAGGAGAGAGAATATTAAAAGAAATGTCAAGCATTTCTACAAATGGATTGGCATCAAGTAGGGGGAAAAGGCTGCTGAAAGATTCCAAAGGTAATGAGATAGTGAGTGAGTAAAGGATAGCAAATATACAAACAATTATTTTTCTCTGCATTCAAGACAGAAACCATAGTTAGCGTTCCCAGCATGGATGTTGAATTTCCAGGAGGTGGGTTGGTGGAGCAAGTTTTAAAAGAAATTAAAATTCAGATATGGCAGTCATTGACAGGCTGAAGAAATTAATGGAGAACAAGGCACCAGGCCTGAATGGAATTCATACAATGGCACTTCGGCACTTCAAGAAGTATCCAGCAAAAGAGTCACGTCCTTGCCACTATCTTTGTAGAATCATTGGAAGAGGAAGTAATGCTTGAGGATTAGAAAAGAGCTATAATATAACAATCATCGCTGTGGCTGAAGTATTAGTAGGCATTCTGAAAGAAAAGATCATAAAACACTTAGATGTGATATGTTAAGAGGGGTCAGTATCGGATTACAGGAGGGGGATTTTGTTGAAGAAATGACTGGTCTTGTTGACAATTGAAAGTCTGTGGATGTGATACATTTATAGATTTCAGCAAGGTTTTTGATATTGTGCCACACAAGTTAATGGTCCAGAAGGTAAGTGGATGAACAGTAAAGAAAATTTATGTACCCTGAATGTCAGTTGATTTTGTTCAGAGAATTCAAGCAAGTACTGACTGTTAATAAATTACTGGCATCTTAAAAGCTGCAGGATCCAGTTGTCAGTTTGATACTGCCTAACTGAATTTCAGAGCACCTGTTTTTATTCTGTCATTTTATACTGATTTGTTTAGTTTATGTTCCACCCAACTGTAATGCAAGTTTAAGTAAGGTTTAAGCCCCTGAAGTTTTTTTTAGTGTAATTGTGCATATCTTGCTAATTTAAGACAAAAGAATGCTTGGAATATGTGCACAGTAATAAATATTCTGATAACCAAAGTGAATTTATTTAGAATTTGCATCAGGAACACATTGATGCCAAGGCTCACACATGAGAGTTCTTGGGTATTTGGATTTTATTAACCCAGTAATTGATTTGAATGGAGTGAAAGAAGATTAAATATGAAAAACAGAAATTTACTTTTCACTTGCAATGTCCAAAAAAGATTTTTCCCCCCTGAGAATAGTGTTTGTGTTGTAAAAATGTATGAGAATTCTTTCCGTTTTTGTAAATGATCAGAGCCTAAAGAGGCTTATTCGCAAAGGTACAGACACACAGCTGCTAGTAATCAAGTGCCTTTGGGAATTTACGTACAGTCAAACTCCTGCAGAGCCACTGAAGTGAAAGCATTTGTCAGATTTGTACACTACTGATCACTGTACATTTGACACTCACCATGGTTGCTTAATTTTGCATAACTTGGGTTGAAGTCGAAGGCAAGTGGAAGTTGAACGCTCTCTTGCATCCTTTTTTTAAAAACTGGTAATTGAGATGAAATAGGCCTGTGTTAAAGACTTTTCATGATGCAAGAGGTTGGTCAACATGAAGAATGTTGCAAGATTTCTTTTTTCAGTTATTACTACGGAGATCAAGGCAAACACGAATGTTGGGTCCAAGTGTAGTGCAATGCTTAAGTAACGCAAAAGTCTGGCAGCCTCAAGGAAGGAAAAAAAAATACCTGGGAGGTACTGTTGTCATTTCTCAGGAATGTGCAACGAGTATCGATGATAATGAAACAATTTTTTCAGTTCCGGTCATTATCATATAAGTGGTAGAACTTTACAGTACAAGATGGAACCGATCCAGAAAGTTTTTAACTTGGGGTTAGTATCGTGTGAGCCACATGCAGCTCTTCTGTTGCAGAAATGTAGCTCTTTAAAATACTTTGTTTAGCTGCTCTGCCCACACACACTCCTTATTTCAGAGGTATTGAATAACCACCACAAAATAGGGAAGTTGCTTTTGTTCTGACCTGTCTAACATAAATATTCTGAATTAATTCTAATGTGTAACTATCTATTCTGGGTGTGCAGTAAGAATGCAAGCTTTATGTTCCATTTTGTTGCAACCTACTGTTCAAGATAGGGAATGACACACACACTGCCTCTCTCACACACACTGCCTCTCCCTCACACACACAGTGAACTGCCTGGAATATGGCAAAGAAGGAAAGGAGTGATACTTGTAAAACGTTTAAATTCACCCTTGTCCTTTAACCTGTCCAACAGTTTCCAAAGTTGAGATCCGTCGTACAGACAACACAAAACCCAATGAATCTGTGAAAAACTTCTTTTACTTAAAATAAGCAAGAGATTACAAGTAAGCATCTGACAGTTAAGTAGCACATAATAATTCCCAATTATACCTCAGCATACATAAGATCAAGCGATAATAAGCCAACCTTACAGATGTACTAACACCAGCGAGTGGTCAATCCGGCAGTGACTAGGCGTATGATTTCTGGCAACTGACCAGGTCACATGGCTGCAGCAGCCCAGTGTCTTAAAACAGCATCTCTTTTACCCTAAAAACCTGGGCAGGCCCCTCAATGTGTACGTGTCCCAAACTGTGACAAATGGCCGGCAGTTGTTTTCCTTTTCTTCTTATCACCTTGTCAGTTAATCAGTGGGCCCCAAGGCAATTCACACTATTTGCCTGAAGATGTTCCTGTCTTTGTAACGCCCAACAGTTTGTTCCTGCTCAGGGTCTGTCGCTTCCTTATCTAATTAACAGCTTGCAGCCTTCACAGTTCACAGTCACAGCAGTTTATTATATATTTGTTCAGCAGAACGTCGCTTGGCCTCAAGGAATGCTGGTACATTAAATTTGGTCAACTTTTAAGTTTGGTCAAGTTACAGCAAACTTTTACAGCAAATGATGTATTCTTGCATACTAGAGGTACTGCTACAAGCACAAACCTTTAGTGCTACTGGCCTTTGCAGCAGACAAGAAGCCTGAAGCCGCAGTAACACTCGTCTCCGCCCATTCCTCGAGACTCGACTATTCTAACGTTCTCCTGGCTGGCCTCCCAACTTCCACCCTCTGCAAACTTGAGCTCATTCAAAGCTTGACTGCCCCATCCTAACTCGCACCAAGTCCCGTTCACCCATCACTCCTCTGCTCACTGACCTGCAGTGGCTCCTGGTCCAACAATGCCTCAAATTAAAAACATTTCCTCCTTGTATTCAAATGACCTCCATGGTCTTGCCCTTCCCTATCTTTGTAACCTCCTCCAGCCCTACAACCCTCTGAGAACTCTGCAATCCTCCAATTCTGGCCTCTTGCGCATCCCCGATTTCCTTTGCCCCACCATTGGCGGCTGTGCCTTCAGCTGTCTAGGCCCTAAGCTATGGAATTCCCTCCCTAATTCTCTCTCTCGCTCCTCCTTTAAGACACTGCTTAAAAACTACCTCTGATGAAGCTTTTGGTCACCTGTCCTAATATCTCCTTGTGTGGCTTGATGTCACATTTTGTCTGATAATGCTCCTGTGAAGTGCCTTGAGATGTTTTACTATGTTAAAGGTGCTATATAAATGCAAATTGTTATTAATGGTGTTAATTGGAGGTAGAGGCACTGGTTGACCTTGGGAGACCAAGGGCTGCCTCTGAATACTGTGTAAAATAGAGGTAATTAAACAAAGAGGAAAGGACAACTTGTGCACCATAAGTTCCTGAATGAAGAGGTCATTTCCAGTTATCAAGTTTTCTTTTAAAGGACTACAGGAAATGCATGCCCAACATGTTTTGGTAGCCCATTCCAGGAGACAATGGCTTTCGGCAAAAGGAAATGCTTGCTGGCATCCAAGGCAATTTAATTGAGGATTTTAAATGCTTGCTCTCTGGTCCGAGCATGGCAACCTATCCCAAATAACCTAACCAATTGGACTCAATCCAATATCTTCATCTTAAAAACCGCAATCATGGTACCCTCTAGCCTGCATTGTTCTGAAGTAAATAGCCCTAACTCTTGGAACTTATCTTGACAAGTAATAATACTGAGGCTAGATAGCAATCTGATCATCCTCCTCTGCACCACTTTCAGATCCCTAATATCCTTTGCTGTGTGCAGGAACCAAATGTCTATGCAATATTCCAAGTGTGGACCTACTAAAGCCTTGTCTAGCCCAAGTACAGTGCTGTTTGTTTTATACATGAAGGTTCTTGCAATGTACCCCAAACCCATGCTTCTCTTCCTTTATAACTATCTTCACTGCTTGTGAACTTTTAACGAGTTGTTAACTATTAACTATAACTGAGTCTGACTTCTGATCTGCAAGTTATAACGAATACCCCCGCAAGGTAGAAACATACCTGGAGTTTCCCAATCCTAAAAGCATGACACTGCACTTATCCATGTTGAAGGACAGCTGTCACACATAGGCCCATTCCCCCAACTTACCTGAATTAGCCTGCAACTAATTATTTGGTTTAATTTACTTAACCCTGTGCAAGGTTTCATGTAATTTGCAAATTTACAATTGGTGCCATTAATGTCATCTCAATCATTCATGAAAATGAAGAACAGCAGTAATCTTGACACTGAGCCTTGTGGAACTTCTCTTGTGACCAGGCCCTATTCAGATTTTCTCCCAATAATGACCGCACTCTTCCTGCTACAAGATTTCAGCCAGTTATCCTGATCAGTGTAATATCTGTTCTGTAATTCCATATGATCTAATCTTTTCCAATAGCTTCTGTGCTGCACTTTATCAAAGGCCCTTTGGAAATCTCTATACAACATTAATGGCACTGCAATAATCCACTAGTTTGGTTACTTCAAAGGAATCAATCAGGCTAGTGAGGGAGGACCTCTGTTTCCTGAATCCATGCTGGGAATTTCAAATGACTGCCAAACTCTATGATTAGACATGGCAGGCCTGTTATTCCCAGGATCTGATTTCTTGTATCATGGGACCACAGTTGCTGCCCATCTTTCCCAGATCTCAATGAGCTATTGAATATATGAGCCAGTGGCTCACATTAAACCTCCTCTATTTTTGTAAGCACTCTAGGGTAAATGAAATCGGGTCCATCAGCACAATATGCTTTAAAAGCCTTAATCCTAGCTAAGATAATTTCTGCATTCTATTAAAGCAACTGCAGCTGCATTATTGGCTGGAAGTGAAAACCTGTGCCAAAAAATCTATTTAGCTCATATGCCATTATCTTTATTTTCATTCTTTATCAGCGCTAATAAATCCTCAAAGGACTAATTGCATTCTGACTTCCAAAATAACTGAAAAAAGCTTTGCCATCACTGCCACATTAGTCACTTTTTTTTGCAATGTCTTTTTAGCATTCCTAATACAGTACTAGCTTTAGTTATCTTCAGCTAGTTGTTATACTTGTCTCAACTCTTAGGTACTGGTTCTTCTTGTACCTAGTGAATACTTTTTTTTAAGGTCATTTCTTTATGAACTTCCTTATTCTACCATTTGGGCTTTATTTCCAAGAAAATACAAGGCTTCCTTATAAGAAAGAACACCAAGCTGTTCTGCTGCCCTTCTAATTATATCATTTTTCTGTGTTGCGCCATCTGTTGGCCTGGAGGCCTAAAACAGGTGCCAAGTATCAACTTTAGCTCAACTCCCTGATCCAGCTCCATCAAACCGTTTTGACTTCCTGCGATTATATTCTTTACAAATAAAGTTCTACAATCTCCTTTGATACCTATTTTGTCACTTCAGAATCCTTTCTGCCCCTTCAGCTGCACTTCAGATTCATCGCTATTCTCTTAAATATCTTCATAGCAAATCTAAATCCTCCTGGGAAACATATGTTTGCAATTCTAACATTTTATTTGCACTTTCTAGCATTAGTTTAAAAAAAAAATGATTGAATTCCTAGCATGCCTCATGGCTATGTGAATTAAGGTACAGTGTAGGAATGTAGCCTCTTGCATGGACTTTGATATAAATTTGCAACCGATGAAATGGATAGAGTACAGTATATATGAAAGAACAGTGATGTTGCATATTTTCTGTTAATATAACAGGATTTATTTTACCATGAGCATACAATCGTGGTATGTTACAGCACAGGAAAAGCTGGTGTTTTTTTACATGAGCCACCTAGTATAATCCCACTCTCCTGTAATGTTAGCATTGTTGATCTATCTCTGCTTTGAGCCTAACTCTAATTGTCCTTGATGGCCTGGGTTGTCATCTATATTTCTGAAATCAAGAAGTTCTCAACCTTGCTTAGAGCTATTGATGGTGAGGAAAAGCATCATGGTGGACTATATCTGGGTTAAATAGACCTTGAACAATCATGTATCTTAAAGCGGATATCAATTATTTTCCATTCCGTCAGAGGTTGTTAGGCCCTTGATATGTGGGATTTGTCTTAGGGAGGTTAGGAAGTGGGCTTTCAAATATTCCAACTTTGACATAGAAACATAGGGCCCGATTTTGTGGATCGTGTGGGAAATGGGCGGGTTCCCCGAATGTGGGGTTCCGACCCGAAAAAAAATGGGTCAGCCAGCTGGACGCAATTTTCCCTCAAGTGGCCAATTAAGTTCCAGCGTGTGGGCAGCCTTGCTAATTGTCCATTTCCAGTCAGAAAGCCACACAGTATGATGTCATAATTCGTGGTGCTTTTAAAGTGTCCAGCAAGCTTCTCTACCTCTGCAGGCTTCTCAACCACTCTTGCACAATGGCAGAGGAGCCTGCACCAGCTGCTGCCAGCGGCAGAGGCCAAGCTGCGGCCAAATTCAATGAGACGTCACTGCAGACTTTGGTGGATGGGGTAAGGGCCCACAGGGAGGTCCTCTACCCTCGCTCAGGGAGGAAGAGGCCTCCCAAAGAGTCCAGGGCTGCCTGGATGGAGGTAGCAGTAGAGGTAAACTCTCTGGGAGTCACCCGTCGCACCTGGCTGCAGTGCAGGTAGCGCTTCCATGACCTTCACCACACAGGGAAAGCAAGTACGAAGTTTCCATCACCCTCAACCTGATCCCCATTGCCTTTCCCCAACAGCACTCAGCTTCAGCAATCTCTTCCTCCACATCCCACTTCACAGTCACATCATGCACCCTTACCCATTCCGTATCTCTCTATGCTCACGTTCACATAACTATTCCACCATCCAGTCTTGTAAATAGTTTTAATGCCATCATTTTCCTGTACATAAAAAAAATCTGGTGGCAGCTGCTGCAGTTATGGCGTCTGCCATTTGGCGAATGGGGATATCACATAGAGGCCTTAGGATAACTTGCAGATGACAGCAAGCTGGTCAAATAGGTAGGAAAGTGTAGGCATGGGCCACTGTCCATGGTCAGTTAAGAAGCAGTGAGGCTGCAGTGTTTGCTGTACCAGGCTATGCAAATCTGCCCAGGATGAGTGCGTTTCTTGCATTCCGCCCAGCAATGTCCTCGCGCACTGGTGCCACTGGTTGGCGGGCCTCTGCAGGATGCTCGTTTCCCTCCCCCTCCTCCACCGCCACCACCACCACCACCACCACCACCAGCGTGGAAGCCATTGCGGTGGGGTGCCCTAAGGGCCACGTGTGCAGTCAATGACGCCCTGCACCCTTGGAAAGTCTGCCAGCTGAGCTAATCCACGCGCTCACACCGTCACACTTGCGCGATCCCTGGTGAAATGGATGTGATTGTGAAAGAGGGCATCGGTTACCTGCATGATGCAAGTGTGTGCGGCTGCCTGGGAGATGCCGCTGATGTCTGCTGCTGATCCCTGGAAGGAGCCTGAGGCATAAAGGTTGAGTGCGGTGGTGACTTTGATGGCCACTGGTAAGTAGTGTGGACCTGGTGCTCTGGGCTCCAGGTCTTGCTGCAGCATTGCGCACATGTCAGTCACAACCTCTCGCGAAAGTTGGAGCCGCCTCTGGCACTGCTACTCAGTCATGTTGAGGTAGCTGACCCTCTGTCTGTAGACCCTGTTTGCAGGGTATCTCCTGTGCCGACGGCCTTCCATGTTCTGGCCTGTGCTGCCCCAGGTCGCTGAGCCGCAGCCTGCTGGTGCTGCTGTTGTTGCTGGTGATGCTATTGCTGGAGTTGCTCCAGCCTCCTCTGCTGTTGGAGATCCTCTAATGCCAGGAAGGGAAGGAACAAAATGTATTGATTTGTATGTGGGTTCAATGACGACACATTCATGAAAGAGATGTCTTTTTATCTAAAGTATGTTCAACTCAGTTAACAGCATTACAGGAGACACCATCTTAGAGATCCATCTAAAACGAAACTAAAACTAAAGACACTCTCTGTCACATGCCCTCTGCTGGTCAGGCATAAATAATCAATCAGGCAAATATGCTGGTAAGGCATAAATAATCAAACAGGCAAATACCATCACTATTTGCTGATATCATTACATCTCCCTTTGTTAAAACAAAAGTATTTTACTTTTATCTAACAACATGTTTTCTTTGTATTACTCTGCATTTTAACTGTAACACTTAATGAACTTACATTATCATGATCAAGGTTTTTTAACCTTGTTTTGTGTGTTCACATGAAATATGTAAATACACTAAAACTTGGAGAGAATAAGATAACATTACTTCCTTCTATAACAAGAGTCCTTAAACTTGCTCAATGAGTCTCTCAGGAGGCTTCACGTGTCTTGAGGATTTTCTGATTGATTGTCCTTGAATCTGAGTTGTTGCCTCAGATGATGCAACTGAACCGACCAGGGGGCAAGCAACCTTAGATTTGGTCCTGTGTAACGAGACAGGATTAATTAAAAATGTCCTAGTAAAGGATCCCCTTGGAATGAGTGACCATAACATGGTTGAGTTCCATATTCAATTAGAGGGTGAGAAGGTTGGATCTCAAACAAGCGTGCTGAGCTTGAATAAAGGAGACTATGAAGGTATGAGAGCGGAATTGAGTAGAGT
The DNA here is from genome assembly GCF_052327205.1 of Somniosus microcephalus. Taxonomy (NCBI): domain Eukaryota; kingdom Metazoa; phylum Chordata; class Chondrichthyes; order Squaliformes; family Somniosidae; genus Somniosus; species Somniosus microcephalus. The sequence goes on along the minus strand of NC_140989.1, from coordinate 227,017,325 downwards.
GGACTGGGAAAATAGATTAAAGGGTAAGACGGTACATGATCAGTGGTGTACATTTAAGGAGTTAATTTACAACTTCCAAAAAAAATATATTCCACTGAGGAAAAAAGGGTGTAAAAGAAAAGATAGCCATCCGTGGCTAAGTAAAGTAATTAAGGATAGTATCCGACTAAAAACAAGGGCATATAAAGTAGCCAAATCTAGTGGGAGGATGGAAGATTGGGAAGTCTTTAAAAGACAGCAAAAAATAACTAAAAGATTGATTAAGAAAGGGAAGATAGATTATGAAAGTAAATTAGCAAAAAATATAAAAACAGACAGTAAAAGTTTCTATAGTTATATAAAAAGAAAAAAGGTGGCTAAAGTAAATGTTGGTCCCTTAGAGGATGAGACCGGGAAATTAATGGTGGGAAACATGGAGATGGCAAAAACACTGAACAATTATTTTGTATCAGTCTTTACAGTAGAGGACACTAAGAATATCCCAACACTGGACAAACAGGGGGCTCTAGGGGGGGAGGAACTAAATACGATTAAAATCACTAAGGAAGTGGTACTTGGTAAAATAATGGGACTCAAGGCGGATAAATCCCCTGGACCTGATGGCTTGCATCCTAGGGTCTTGAGGGAAGTAGCGGTAGGGATTGTGGATGCATTGGTAATAATTTTCCAAAACTCACTGGACTCAGCAAAGGTCCCGGCAGATTGGAAAACTGCTAATGTAACACCCTTATTTAAAAAGGGTAGTAGGCAGCAGGCTGGAAACTATAGACCTGTTAGCCTAACATCTGTGGTTGGTAAAATGTTAGAGTCCATTATTAAGGAGACAGTAACGGGACATTTGGATAAACATAATTTAATAGGACAAACTCAGCATGGTTTCATGAAGGGGAAGTCATGTTTGACAAATTTGCTGGAGTTTTTTGAGGAAGTAACATACAGGGTGGATAAAGGGGAACCAGTGGACGTAGTGTATTTAGACTTCCAAAAGGCATTTGACAAGGTGCCACACAAAAGATTATTGCTCAAGATAAAAAGTCACGGGATTGGGGGTAATACTCTGGCGTGGGTGGAGGATTGGCTCTCTAACAGAAAGCAGAGAGTTGGGATAAATGGTTCGTTCTCAGATTGGCAACCAGTAACTAGTGGTGTTCCGCAGGGGTCAGTGCTGGGTCCCCAACTCTTTACAATCTATATTAACGATTTGGAGGAGGGGACCGAGTGTAACATATCAAAGTTTGCAGATGATACAAAGATGGGACGGAAAGTAGTGAGTGAGGAGGACATAAAAAACCTGCAAAGGGACATAGACAGGCTAAGTAAGTGGGCAGAGATTTGGCAGATGGAATACAATACTGGGAAGTGTGAGGTTATGCACTTTGGCAGGAAAAATCATAGAGCAAGTTATTATCTTAATGGCAAGAAACTGGAAAGTACTGTAGTACAAAGGGATCTGGGGGTCCTGGTGCACGAAACTCAAAGTTAGTATGCAGGTGCAGCAAGTGATCAAGAAGGCCAATGGAATGTTGGCTTTTATTGCTAGGGGGATGGAATGTAAAAACAGGGAGGTATTGCTGCAGTTGTACAAGGTATTGGTGAGACCGCACCTGGAATACTGCATACAGTTTTGGTGTCCATACTTAAGAAAAGACATACTTGCTCTCGAGTCAGTACAAAGAAGGTTCACTCGGTTAATCCCGGGGATGAGGGGGTGGTCATATGAGGAGAGGTTGAGTAGATTGGGACTCTACTCATTGGAGTTCAGAAGAATTAGAGGCGATCTTATTGAAACATATAAGATTGTGAAGGGGCTTGATCGGGTGGATGCGGTGAGGATGTTCCCAATGATAGGTGAAACTAGAACTAGGGGGCATAATCTTAAAATAAGGGGCTGCTCTTTCAAAACTGAGATGAGAAACTTCTTCACTCAGAGGGTGGTAGGTTTGTGGAATTTGCTGCCCCAGAAAGCTGTGGAAGCTACATCATTAAATAAATTTAAAACAGAAATAGATAGTTTCCTAGAAGTAAAGGGAATTAAGAGTTACGGGGAGCGGGCAGGAAATTGGACATGAGTCTAGGTTCGGAATGGTCATGGTCCTGTGGGTAGTGGAGTGGGCCCAGGGGCTGTGTAGCCTGGTTCTGCTCCTACTGTGTTCTAATTCTGTGTTAGATTTCAGGAGATGGTTTTATTCCTGTTCCTGGCTGGGGTGGAGATCGCCTTTACAGAAGGTAAGTAATGTAGAAAATATAGGGACAGAGTGATCTCCTGGAAGAATTTCGATCACCTAGATGGGTCGGAGAGGAATTTCCCAGATTTTTTTCTCCCAAATTGGCCATTGGGTCTTTATCTGGTTTTTCGCCTCTCCCGGGAGATCACATGGGTTTGGGTGGATGCACAGTGATAGAAGATTTGAGGTTAGGATCAGATCAGCCATGATCTTACTGAATGGTGGAGCAGGCTCGAGGGGCCAGTTGGCCTACTCCTGCTCCTATTTCTTATGTTCTTATGTTTCTCAGCTGTGTGATCAGGTTGTTCAACAGTATCAGTCTTTTGACCTGCTGTGTGATCAGGTTGTTCAACAGTATCAGTCTTTTGACCTGCTGTGGCTGGTCCCATGAGAAGATCCCAATGATTTCTTTGCAGAACAGCACCCTCATCTGTCTGAATGGTGTATGATCTTGGTTGAACTTCACTCAGGACAGTTCCCTTCTGAGTCCATATGTTTGTTTTGTCTTTGAACCTTACTTGGTCACCAGTGTGGAGTTCAGGTAGGTTTTGTGTTCCTCTGTCAGTAGTACTTTTGCTTTCCTTTCTGTTCTTTGAACTTCCTCACTTTCTCCCCCCCTCTTGTTTTCAGGAGGTTCTCCGGGATGGGTAGGTTTGACCTTAGCAGACGTCCCATAAGGAGTTGGGCTGGTGACATACCACACTCGAGCGCCGTTGTGCGGTATACAAGCATGCTCTGGTAGAAGTCAGTTCCACTGTCTTTTGCCTTGTACATCAGTCTTTTCACTGTCTGGACCGATTTTTCCACTAGTCCATTGGACTGTGGAAAGTGAGGACTTGACGTTGTGTGGACAAAGTCCCACTCTTTGGCAAAGTGTTGGAAACTTGCATTGTAAAACTGGGGTCCGTTGTCTGTGAAAACCTCGCTTGCCACGCCATGTCTGGAGAATATGGCTTTCATACATGTTATCACAGCATCTGCAGTGGTGGTGTACAGTCTACAAACCTCTGGATACAGGGAGTAATAGTCTGTGACTACAAGATAGTCCTTCCCTTGACATACGAATAGGTCAGCGCCTACCTTCTGGTAAGGTCTGTCTGGCGCTGGGTGTGGGTTTAGTGGTTCTACCGGATTGCTTGCTCGATATTTCAGGCATATTGTGCAGTTTGACACCTCATTTGTCACATCTTGGTTGATTCGTGGCCAGTACATCACCTCTCGTGCTCTTTTCTTACACTTTTCGATTCCCAGATGTCCTCCATGGATCCTTTTTAACATCTCTTTTCTCAGACTCTTTGGGATAACTATTTTACTTCCTTTGTAGATGATGTCTTCGACCACTGATAGTTCCGCCCTGCAGTTCCAGTACTCTGCCATGTCAGGTGAGCAGTCTTGCTTCATGTTGGGCCATCCATCCAAGATGCTTTTCCTCAGTCGTCTCATTGTTTCATCTTTGTTTGTCTCAGCCTTTATGAGCTCCATTTTTGCATCTGCTATGGGCAGTGCATTTGTGATCATGTCCACGTAGCCGTTCACTTTTTCATCCATTTTGGTGTTTGCGGGCTCACTTGGGTCAACAGCTCTGGACAACGTGTCTGCTGTATACATCAGCTTACCCGGTGTGTACGCAACATTCAGTGTATAGCGTTGCAGCCTGATCATCATTCTTTGTATTCTAAGCGGACAGCTATTTAGTGGCTTTTGGAACAATGCAATCAAGGGCTTATGGTCAGTCTCTACATCGATTGCTTATCCTGACACAAACTGGTGAAATCTTTCACAGGCGTATGTGATGCTGAGCAGCTCCTTTTCTATTTGAGCATATCGCGTCTCCGCGTCTGTCATTGAGCGCGATGCATATGCAATAGGTTGCCAGTAGTCATATTTTTGCAGAAGAACGGCACAGAGCCCACTCTGTGATGCATCTGATATCTTGATGGGTCTCGCTGGGTCATAAAACCTCAGAACTGGTTCCTCTCTGAGCAGTTTCTTTAGATCGCTCCATGACTTCTCATGCTCATGATTCCATTCCCATTCTATGTTCTTTTCAGTTAGTCTTCTCAGTGGCGCCATCTTTTCTGAGAGGTTGGATATGAGTTTACCCATGTAGTTGATCATTCCATTAAACCTCTGCACGTCCTTTTTGCATTGTGGCTTTGGCATATTCTCAATGGCGGACACCTTTCTGTGATCTGGTCTGATGCCCTCACTGCTAAGGATATCTCCCACGAATGTCAGTTCTGTCACCCCGAGCTGGCATTTCTCTCTATTCAGGTTTGTTTTCCTTGTTGCTTCCAGCACTTTTTTCAGTCTCTCGTCATGCTCAGTTCTCGTGGTTCCCCATACTATGATGTCATCCATCGATGTATCAACTCCCTCCAGGTGCTCGTAGATCATATGGATAGTTTTGTGATACACTTCAGGAGCTGAGGCAATGCCAAATGGTAACCTTAGGAATCTGTATCTGCCAAATGGAGTGTTGAACGTGCACAGTCTTGAACTTGCTTCGTCCAGTTTCATCTGCCAAAATCCTGATGATGCATCTAACTTGCTGAAATACTTTGCATTTGCAAACTGTGACATGATTTCCTCACGTGTAGGAAGCTTGAAGTGCTCTCTCTTTATTGCTCTGTTTAGATCTCTTGGATCCAGGCAAATTCTGAGCTTTCCATTCTTTTTGTCCACAATGACGAGGGAACTCACCCACTCAGTTGGCTCATCTATCTTCTGAATCACGTTCAGGCTTTCCATCCTGTCCAACTCTGCCTTCAGTTGCTTTTGAAGAGCAAACGGAACTTTTCTGCATGGATGTATGACCGTTGGCATACTTTTATCTACTCTGATCGTGTGTTCTCCTGGAAGGCAGCCTAGACCCTTAAATAGGTCGTTGTACTCCTTCGCTTTCCACAACGAGGACTCTCTTTACCAGGTTCAGTCTCTCACAGGCTATTAAACCTAGTATGGCTTGCACATCCTTTGGCACCACGATTAATGCTAGCGTGTGCTCTCTGTCCTTGTGTGTCACTTTGACAATGCATCTTCCTTTCACTGGTATATTAGTACCTGAGTATCCTGTCACTTTCACTTTTATTCCATGTATCTTTGGTCTGGGTCTAATTTTCTTAAAATCAGTCTCTGATATCACATTAACTTGTGCTCCAGTATCCAATTTAAATGGAATGTGTATGTCATTCACTTTTAGTGTCAACATCCAGTCTCTTTTTTCTTTTTTGTTTTCAGACACGACATCCACATAGAACTCCTCTATCTCGCTTTCATCTAATGCATGGACCTTGCTTTGTTGCGCTTGGTTCTTACAGCAACGGGCATAATGGTTGTTTTTGTTGCAACTATTGCATGTTTTACCATATGCTGGACACTTTCTTGGTGGATGCTGTGTACCGCATCGACTACATGACTTTCGATTGCCCCTTTCATTTTTGTTCGCTGGCCACGCCTCTTTTTTCACATTAGCGCTCTTTTTGTTAAACGGTTTGTGTCCGTTCTTACTGCATCCACGTTGCAACTACTGTCACTGAACAGCTCCTTTGCCTGCGACTTCACAGTCTCTGTAGCCCTACACAGTGCTATGGCTTTTCCCAGGTCTAGATCTTGCTCTCTTAGCAGTCTTTCCCTTAGACCATTATCTGGAATACCACACACCAGTCTGTCTTTTAATCAGCGAGTCTGTCAGTCCCCCAAATTCACACGTTTTGCTTCTGTTTCTCAGTTCAGTCACATACTGATCAATAGTCTCTCCCGTTTTCTGTACACAGGTGAAAAATCTGTGCCTCTCAAACGTCACGTTACGTTTAGGTATGCAGTAGGCCTCAAACTGTTCCATTATTTTATCCAGCTTCATTTTGTCTCCCTCAGCAGCGAATGTGAAGTTATTATACACCTCCAGCGCTTCATCACCCATGACATGCAAGAACAATGACGCTTTCATTTTATCACTTTTCTCGTCCGCTCCGATTGCCGCTAAATACAACTCCAAACGTTGTTTGAATCTCCTCCAATTTTCAGCCACATTACCTGTCAACTGAAGCTTCGCCGGTGGGTGTAATCCTACCATTTTTTCACTTTGTTAGCTATTCTCCAATGGTAAGTAACGATGTTCTCTTTTGGCTTGCTAATATGTGGAGAGCTGATTTAACTTCAGATTTTTCCTCTTCATCTCTTTCAATCACTTCTGACACCATGTATTGATTTGTATGTGGGTTCAATGACGACACATTCATGAAAGAGATGTCTTTTTATCTAAAGTATGTTCAACTCGGTTAACAGCATTACAGGAGACACCATCTTAGAGATCCATCTAAAATGAAACTAAAACTAAACTCTCTCTCTCCCACATGCCCTCTGCTGGTCAGGCATAAATAATCAATCAGGCAAATATGCTGGTAAGGCATAAATAATCAAACCGGCAAATACCATCACTATTTGCTGATATCATTACACAAAAGGCCTCCCATGCTTCTGGCAGATGCCTCCGTTGAGAAGGCGCTGAGTTCGGGTGGTGAGAGGGGCTTCCCAGGAGCTCACACTGGAGAAGTGTGTGAGACTCCAACCTTCCACAGCTGTGCCTAAGCCTTCAAAAAGTTCCCCCAAGCCTTCAGCAACAAGGTGCTGCAGCCTGCAAATGCTGCCTGTTTAAATCTCTTCAGTCCTGATTGACCTGCAGCTGAAAGCAAGCAAGCCAACTCTGTTCACGCCAGGCTTCATCAGCGGTGTTCCCACCAGGCGTGTTTTATGTGGGGAAAGCCACAAAATTGCAAGGGCCCTTGAAAATAGGTTTAAACATGCTAATAATTGGTCATTAGGCTCCCGCCAACCATTCCCGCCTGTGGCAGGCGGGACTGATTCAGGTCCCGCTGAAACACGGGCGAAAGTCGGGCGGCGGGGGGGGGGGGGATCGCGACTCCCAATTTCTGCAGTTTTTTTTTTTCCGGCCCCCCGCCCGCCTGAACCTGCCCGACGGCTGGGAGAAAATCGGGGTCTTAGAAACATAGAAGATAGGAGCAGGAGTAGGCCATTCAGCCCCTCGAGCCTGCTCCGCCATTCAATGAGATCAGGGCTGATCATCCAAACTCAGTACCCTGTCCCTGCCTTCTCCCCATATCCCTTGATCCCTTTAGCCATAAGAAATATATCTAACTCCTTCTTGAATATATTTAATGAATTGGCCTCAACTGCCTTCTGTGGTAGAGAATTCCACAGGTTCACCACTCTCTGGGTGAAGAAATTCCTCCTCATCTCTGTCCTAAATGGATTACCCCTTATCTTTAGACTGTGACCCCTGGTTCTGGACTCCCCCGCCATCAGGAACATCCTTCCTGCATCTAGTCTGTCCAGTCCTGTTAGAATTTTATACGTTTCTTCTAAACTCCAGCGAGTATAAGCCTAATCAACCCAATCTCTCCTCATACGTCATTCCTGCCATCCCAGGTATCAGTCTGCTGAATCTTCGCTGCACTCTCTCCATGGCAAGAACATCCTTCCTCAGATAAGGCGACCAAAACTGCACACAATACTCAAGGTGTGGTCTCACCAAGGCCCTGTACAACTGCAGCAAGACATCATTGTTCCTGTACTCAAACCCTCTCACTACGAAGGCCAACATACCATTTGCCTTCTTAACCGCCTCCTGCACCTGCATGCTTACCTTCAGCGACTGGTGCACAAGGACATCCAGGTCTCGTTGCACTTCCCCTCCTCCCAATCTATTGCCGTTCAGATAATAATCTGCCTTCCTGTTTTTGCCACCAAAGTGGATAACCTCGCATTTATCCACATTATACTACATCTGCCCAATCACCCAACCTGACATATGCTGCATGATCCTGGAATCTAAATAAGCTATTTTTCTTTTTACATTCTATATTCCTAATAACCTAAAATCACAACTGCTCTACACTCTGCACTGAATCACTTAGACGGTAAAGAGACCTACATCAGAATGCTGTTCATAGACTACAGCTCAGCATTCAACACTATCGTCCCCAACAAGCTGGCCACCAAACTCCACACTCTTGGCCTGAACACTTCCCTCTGCAACTGGACCCTGGACTTCCTAACAAACAGACCCCAGTCTGTCAAATTAGGTAACCACACCTCCCCCGACCCTGAACACGGGGGCCCCACGAGGATGTGTGCTGAGCCCCCTCCTCTACTCCCTCTTAACCCACGACTGTGTGGCTGTTCACGGTTCCAACACCATCATCAAGTTTGCGGATGATACCCCGGTGGTAGGCCAGATCACCAACAACGATGAGTCAGCTTACAGGGAGGAGGTCCAGCATCTCGTGAAGTGGTGCGCCAATAACAACCTGGCCCTTAACATCAAGAAAACCAAGGAAATCATTGTGGACTTCAGGAAGTCTAAAGGCGGAAGTCACACCCCCATCCACATCCATGGGGCTGTGGTGGAAAGGGTGGACAGCTTTAAGTTCCTCGGAGTCCACACCACGGAAGACCTCTCCTGGTCCCTCAATACCTCCTCTCTGGTGAAGAAGGCCCAGCAGCGCCTATATTTCCTAAGGAGGCTGAAGGGATGTAACCTGTTACCCCTGATCCTCTCTAACTTTTACCGCTGCACAATAGAGAGCATCCTGACGAACTGTATCACAGTATGGTATGGCAGCTGTAGCTACTATGACCGGAAAGCCCTGCAGCGGGTAGTCAAAACTGCCCAACGCATTACCGGCACCCGGCTACCGACCATAGAGCACATATACCAGAAACGCTGTTTACGGAGGTCACGGACCATCATCAAAGACCCTACCCACCCCAGCCACAGTCTGTTCGCCCTCCTGCCATCTGGGAGACGCTACAGATGCATTCGCACCCGAACGACCAGATTTAGGAACAGCTTCTTTCCCAGGGCTGTCATCCTACTGAACTCCACAAATAAACTCTAAAGCCTGCACATCTGCCAATGCACTTTATTATGTTAATGTATTACAAGCCAAATGAATGTTGAATGTTTAAATGTCTTAATCTAAATGTACACTCTCGGGAGCCGCAAGCCTACATTTCGTTGTACTGCACTTGTGCACTAACAATGACAATAAAGTTGATTATTATTATTAATTACTTTCCTTCATAAACTAGCACACATTTCTTGCTGTGTACCATGATAATATTTTAAATCTTGTATTTCACGGTGACCTTTATACTCTTGGTTATATCTTGTTCTTTGCATTTATTGCCCATACTTAGTTGCCCTAAGAAGATGGTGGTGAACCTTCTTGAATCGCTGCAGTCCTTGTCATGATGGTACTCCCACAATGGTGTAACATAGGGAATTTCAGAATTCTGACCCAGTGATGACAAAGAAATGGTGAGGTATGTCCATCAGGGTGGTATACAACATTCCCTTTACCTGCGCAGCTGTCTGCCGGTCCCGCACAGCCCAGGACCGGCTTTTCCAATGTGAAATTTTGCACATGTGCCATGCAGGGACCGTGCACCCAAATTTAAAATTAGGGGGAACATTGGTGGTATGTGATTTGATGGGGAGCTGGCTGGTAGTAATGGTGTTCCCATAACATTGCTGCTTTTGTTCTTGGTGGTAGAGATTGCACGGATGGGAAGGAGTTGTCGAAGTAACCTTGGTTTGCTACAGGGCATTCTATAAATTATATTTGCTGCAGCCATACTGCACTGGTTGCAGAGGAGGTGGATATTGATTCTATTTACTGCAGTCATACTGCACTTGTTGTATGTGGGATGGATATTGATTCCAGTGGAGGAGGCACTAATCAAGCAAATTTCTCTGTCTTGGATGGTGTTGAGCTTTTTGAATGCTGTTACAGTTGCACTCATCCAGTTGAGTCGTGGGTATTCCATCATGGTTGTGTTGGCCAAGGCGCTCTTGGTGTTGACGAATGCCTGGTCCATCTCGGCTGTCCAGCTGATTGGATCCTTACCGGACTTGCCCTTGAGGGCCCCGTACAAGGGTTGCATAAGCTGAGCTGCCTTGGGGACGAATTGGTGATAGAAGTTGACCATCTCCAGCAACTCTTGCAGGGCCTTGACGGTTGGCGGGCGCGGGAAAGTGGTAACCGCTTCCACCTTCGTCATTAAGGGGACGGCGCCGTCCGATGTTAATGCGGTGTCCCAAGAAATCGATCTGCTGCAGGCTGAACTGGCACTTGGCCGGGTTGATGATTAAACCGTGCTGGCTGAGGCGTGTAAAGAGGGTACGCAAATGGGAGATGTGCTTTTCCTTGCTAGCACTGGTGATGAGAATGTCGTCAAGGTAGACGAAGATGAAGCTTAGGTCTCGGAGCACGGAGTCCATTAAGCGCTGGAAAGCCTGTACCGCGTTCTTCAAGCCAAACGGCATCTGCAGGAACTCAAAGGCTGAAAGGGGTGATGACTGCGGTTTTCGGGACATCTTGCGGGTGCACGGGAACCTGGTGATACCCCCGGACGAGGTCAACTTTAGAAAAGATAGAATTTCCCGCCAAATGGGCCGAGAAATCCTGAATATGCGGAATCAGGTACCGATCAGGAGTGGTGACGTCGTTCAGGCGTCGGTAGTCACCGCATGGCCGCCAGCCGCCGCCCGGTTTCGGAACAATGTGGAGAGGCGAAGACCAGGGACTATCGGATCGGCGAATGATCCCAAGCCGCTCCATCGTGTCGAACTCCGCTTTCGCAGCCGCGAGCTTGCCGGGTTCGAGCCTTCTAGCCCGCGCATAAACCGGGGAGCCAGTTGTGGTGATATGATGTTCAACACCATGCTTCGTGGCCGAGGAGGAGAAAGTGGGCCTTGTCAGCTCCGGAAACTCTCCGAGGAGCCGAGTGAAGTCATCCGGAGGAGGGATAGCGCAGGCAATAGAGCGCGCCACGGTGGTACAGTGGTAGCACGGAATCGAGTGGAAGGTGGCTGCGTTGATCAACCGGCGGTGCCGGACATCGACGAGGAGGCCGTTGGCACACAGAAAATCCGCCCCTAGGAAGGCCTGTGAGACTGTGGCCATGACGAATTCCCAAAAGAAGCGCTGACCGCCGAAACACACTTGGACCCGCCGCTTTCAGAAAGTTTGAATTGCGGCGCCATTAGCCGCCACGAGGGAAAAATCGTGGTTCCCAGTCTGCGTGTCGAGCTTCGACACAGGTAGAATGCTACACTGCGCCCCGGTGTCACAAAGGAAACGTCGACCCGACAGGGAATTGGTGATATAAAGAAGTTTCCCCGTCGATCCGATGGCCATCGCAACCGCGGAGCACCCGTTAGACCCGGTCCTCCTTCGCCAGGAACGCTGCAGGAGCTTTGGGTTTTTTTTGGGTGAAAAACTGCAGGGAGAGCGGCAGCGTCGTGCTTTCGCGCCAAAACGGGCGTGGTAGGAGCACCAGCCTGCTGCAGGAGGAGCTGGAACCGCATCTGTGGGGGATGGGCGCCTCGTGGCCGCGCAGCACTGCTGGGTTAGAGTGAAAATCTTATCGGCTTCGGCAGCAAGCTCGGCGCAGTCTGTAATGTCGGATCTGGCTAGGGCAGCCTGTACCTGCTCTGGCATTTGGTAGAGGAAAAGCTCCCAGAAGAGGAAGCATTCTGGTTCGGCACCCAAGAGCGTGAGCAATTTGGCTCATGAGCTCGGACGGTTTGGAGTCCCCGAGGCCAGGCATCGTGATGAGCCGGCGAGCGCGCTCTGACTTCGAGAGCCCGAAGACCTGTAGCAACCGCGCCTTTATCGTATCATACTTGCTGTCAGTAGGAGGACTACCGAGGAGGCTGACGATCCGTGAGGCAGTTGCGCTGTCGAGGGCGGAGACGATGTAGTAATAACGGGTCTGAGCCGCGACGATGTTCTTGATGGCGAACTGGGCTTCAGCCTGGATAAACCAGGCGTCTGGTTGTTGCTCCCTGAACTGTGGCAGTTTCAGAGTCACGGCGTTCGTGTCCATGCTGAAGACCTTCCGCGAAAACTGTTCACGAAAGTCGGGATCACCAATGTAGGAACGGAGGTTCCTAACGAAAAGACTGAGTTCGACTCAGGCAATCAAAATAACGAACTTTAATGGAACAAAACAGGTTTTAACTGGAAACTGCTGGAATACATCGAATACAGGTCTGCTCTCTTTGAAGGCTCCACGAGGACTGCTCCTCTGGTCCGAAAGCTGACGTCATGACGTCATCACGTTCTTCCCGCCATTGGGGGATCACGTGACGAACGGCATGACGTCATCACATTGAAACCACGCTGTAAAGGTAACTAGACATAGTACAGTTAAACAGTGTAATTAAAGGTACAGACACCGGCTGTAACTACATTGCTGTTAAAAGAATTATGTACACCCGCTCTGAGTCCTTTGGTGGCTCCGCCACAACAGGATGAATTATCATTTCAATTGTGCAGGCACTGTGGGCGGGAAGAGTTAACTTTGTGCTGCTGGCAGTTCAGTTGCACTTTAAAGCTCAAGGTTTTTTTTTACCTGTTGCCAGTGTTTGCTTCTATTTCCTATGTAGGAAATCTGTTCATGTATTATTGTGTTTCTCCTATCAAAGCAACCAAGTGCTCAAACTTGTATTCAAGCAATCGTACATTACGTGGCATGAGAACTATGTTGCTTTTAGGTCTTGCCCTTGATTCCTACTTAAAATAGTTAATGAATTTCCATTAGGACATAATTGTTTTGTCCTTATAACTGTTTGCTTGGAAGTGAATCATAGCATTATTTGTGTCGCATGGGGGATGTATGTACACTCGGGTCTTCTGTTTACAGTTTGACTAAATGCAAATCAGTCTGTTGCTTCATTATAGATTAATGTGAAAAAGCAATTCTCGACAGCATTTGCAGAGCTGTCAACGTAAACAAATACTCATTTTTACTGGCTGCAGTTTGGCAACTCTTAACACTGGCGGTGTTCTGTCAAGATCCTGTGAATTGTTCTCCTCCTCATGAGTACTAATGAGGGTCATCCACTCCTTTTTGCATTCAGCTCTTGACTCCATGTCTGGATCAAGGCTGTGACAAGGTCTAGCGCTGAGTTATTCTGGCAGAACCCACAGTGAGCAGGTTATTGGTGAGTAAGTGTTGCAGAATAGCACTGTTGAGGGCTCCTATCACGTTCTTGAGAGTCATGTGACCCTATATATGGATTGACTTACCTAAATATGAAACTTGGCAGATAACAGTAAAACCCTCAACACAATCACCCAATTTTACAGCACAAAAGGAAGCCATTCAGCCCATCATGCCTGTACTGGATCTCTGAAAGTGCTACCCACTTAGTCTCATCCTCCTACTCTAACCCCATACTGTTTTTAAAAAAAAAAAAAAAAATTCAAACATTTATCCACTTTTTCAAAGCTATTATAGATACTGCTTCCACCATTGTTTCTTGTGCTAACAACCCTCGGCATAAAAATATTCTAATCACTCCCTTAGTTATTTTGATTGTGGTAAGCATAAATGCGCTTCATTTACCTACTCATGGGCCATGGAAGTAGGTTGTCCCAATGTATGTTATTAAAATCACTCATAATTTTGACCACCTCTTACCCTTTTTTCCAATGAGAAGAGTCCCAGTTTTTCCCCGAGTGCATTGTGAACAGACTTTCTGTTCTAATCATTGCGGTGGGAGGCTAAGTAAGCAAGAGAGAAATACAAGCTGTATGCATGTTACATTTACAACTCTCTATTTCCATGCAGTTCATTGTACAATGAATGAAAGTGGACACATTGTGCATTTCAAACCAACAAAATACTAAAACTGCAGTACCCAACATTGTCATTGCAATTTAAAAACAATTATAAGTAAGTTAAATGATTTGTTGTATTCTGACATCCTGCAACAAGGTGGATGAATTGGCTGCGCAAATAGAGGTAAACGAATATGATTTGGTTGGGATTAGGACACGTGGCTCAAGGATGGCCAAGACTTGGAACTCAACATTCAGGGGTATTCGATATTCAGGAAAGATAAGCAAAAAGGAAAGGGAGGTGGGGTAGCATTACTGGTTAAAGAAGGGATTAACATAATTGTAATGAAGGATATTAGCTCTGATGATGTGGAATCTGTATGGGTAGAATTGAGGAATACGAAGGGGAAAAAAACGTTAGTGGGAGTGGTATATAGACCTCCAAACAGTAAGGCGGAGGTTGGGGATGGCATTAAAAGGGAAATTAAAGAAGCGTGCAATAAGGGCACAGCAGTCATCATGGGTGACTTTAATCTACATATAGATTGGGCCAACCAAATTAGTAACAATACTGTGGAGGAGGAATTCCTGGAGTGTTTACGGGATGGTTTCCTGGACCAATATGTCAAGGAACCAACCAGAGATCAGGCCATCTTAGACTGGGTATTATGTAACGAGAAAGGATTAATTAGCAGTCTTCTTGTACGAGGCCCCTTGGGTCGGAGCGATCATAATATGATCGAATTCTTCATTAAGATGGAGAATGAAGTAGTTGACTCAGAGACTAGGGTCCTCAATTTAAATAAAGGAAACTACGATGGTCTGAGGAGCGAATTGGGTAGGATTGATTGGGGAATGGCACTCAAAGGGTTGACGGTGGATAGGCAATGGCAAACATTCAAAGACCGAATGGATGAGCTACAGAATTTATTCATCCCAGTTTGGCATAAAAATAAAACAAAAAAGGTGACTCAACCGTGGCTAACGAGGGAAATTAGGGATAGCATCAGATCCAAGGAGAGGACATATAAATTGGCCAGAAAAAGCAATAATCCTGAGGATTGGGAGCAGTTTAGGATTCAACAAAGGAGGACAAAGGGATTAATTAAGAAGGGGAAAATAGAATATGAGAGTAAGCTGGCAGGGAACATAAAAACTGACTGTAAAAGCTTTTATAGATATGTGAAGAGAAAAAGTTTGGTGAAGTCAAGCGTAGGTCCCTTGCAGTCAGAATCAGGGGAATTTATAATGGGGAACAAAGAAATGGCGGGCCAACTAAATACATATTTTGGTTCTGTCTTCACAAAGGAGGACACAAATAACCTCCCAGAGATGCCGAGGAACATAGGGTCTGATGAAAGGGTGGAACTGAAAGAAATCAGTATTTGTAGGGAAATGGTGTTAGGAAAATTGATGGGACTGAAGGCCGATAAATCCCCAGGGCCTGATAATCTACATCCCAGGGTACTTAAGGAAGTGGCCCTAAAAATAGTAGATGCATTGCTGGTCATCTTCCAGAACTCGATAGACTCTGGAACAGTACCCATGGATTGGAGGGTAGCTAATGTTACCCCACTATTCAAAAAAGGTGGTAGAGAAAAAGCGGGGAATTATAGACCGGTAAGCCTGACATCGGTAGTGGGGAAAATGCTGGAGTCCATTATAAAAGATGTAATAGCAGAGCACTTGGAAAGCAGTGACAGGATCGGACAAAGTCAACATGGATTTATAAAAGGTAAATCATGCTTGACTAATCTACTGGAATTTTTTGAGGATGTAACTGGTAAAATAGATAAAGGAGAACCAGTGCATGTGGTATATTTGGACTTTCAGAAGGCTTTTGATAAGGTCCCACATAAGAGATTAGCATGCAAAATTAAGGCACATGGGATTTGGGGGCAAGGTATTGACTTGGATCGAGAACTGGTTGGCGGACAGAAAGCAAAGAGTTGGAATAAACGGGTCGTTTTCCGAGTGGCAGGCAGTAACTAGTGGGGTACCGCAAGGATCGGTCCTAGGACCCCAGCTGTTCACTATATATTAATGATCTGGACGAGGGAATTGGATGTAATATCTCCAAGTTTGCAGACGACACAAAGCTGGGTGGGAGGGTATGCTGTGAGGAGGATGTCGTGAAACTCCAGTACGATTTGGACAGGTTGGGTGATTGGGCAGAAACATGGCAAATGCACTATAATGTGGATAAATGTGAGGTTATCCACTTTGGTGGCAAAAAACAGGAAGGCAGATTATTATTTGAATGGCAATAGATTGGGAGAAGTGGAAGTGCAAAGAGACCTGGGTGTTCTTGTGCACCAGCCGCTGAAGGTAAGCATGCAGGTGGAGCAGGCGGGTTCAAGTACAGGAACAAGGATGTCTTGCTACAGTTGTACAGGGCCTTGGTGAGACCACACCTTGAGTATTGTGTGCAGTTTTGGTCGCCTTACCTGAGGAAGGACGTTCTTGCCATGGATGGAGTGCAGCGAAGATTCACCAGGCTGATACCTGGGATGGCAGGAATGACGTATGAGGAGAGATTGTGTCGATTGGGCTTATACTCACTGGAGTTTAGAAGATTGAGTGGGGATCTCATCGAAACCTATAAAATTCTGTCAGGCCTGGACAGACTAGATGCAGGAAGGATGTTTCTGATGGCCGGGGAGTCCAGAACCAGGGATCATAGTTTAAGGATAAGGGGTAAGCCATTTAGGACTGAAATTAGGAAGAATTTCTTCACCCAGAGTGGTGAAGCTGTGGAATTCTCTGCCACAGAGGGCAGTGGAGGCCAGTTCATTAAATATATTCAAGAAAGAGTTGGATATATTTCTTAAGGCAAAAGGGATCAAGGGATATGGGGAGAAGGCAGGGACAGGGTACTGAATTTGGATGATCAGCCATGATCTCATTGAATGGCGGAGCAGGCTCGAAGGGCCGAATGGCCTACTCCTCCTATCTTCTATGTTTCTATGTAACAAATTTTGTGATTTTCATTTGACTTCCCCAGTCAGTTTCTCCTGTAACTGGTACTTAAATTTTCATCAGCAGCATGTTTTCACATGCCAACATTCGCTTTTGCTGTGCATGTCCGCGTTGAAGGAAATTTCCACCTGGTCACTGCAATAGTTGGTTGTACAGTTAGCAAGTGTTCAGCTCTGCGCTGCTGTGCTCACCGGCACAGTTGGGGACCAAATTAAAGTACCAGAGAGTTGAGCGGAGCCAAGGTTGCTAATAGTTGATCTTAATGCGTGCTGTACCCACTGTTTAAAATTGTTGTTTGGAGAGGAGCAGAGCAGTTGCTGACTAGGATCAGCTGTTTCAGTAGCGAGCTGAAAACTTCCTTTAGTGTTAGGCAGCCAGAAAGAGGTAGAATGCTAGCATTTCAAAAAACACTGATTTAAACTGAAGTGCCAGTAAGGGGAGAAACTGGACTGACTACATCTGTACGAAACATGTCGCCCATCAACTGCCTGCAAATGTTGCCATTTCCCGCTGCAACTTTTTTTTGGCAATTTGTGTCATGCTAAATCATTTGCCCTAATAAGCTTTTCCTTTTTCGTTTCTTTTTGTAAAGATATTTAAAACTGTAGTGTGAGGGGAATACTTTCTGTACATAGTTTTCTTCCATTTCTCTCTCTCAAGATACACCATATAAAGTGATAGATATTAACTTACAGAAAGCATACGCCATTTAATTTTCTTTCCCTAACTTTTTCTCCTCGAAGCTTTAGCTTTTTGCTTCTTGCTGGGGTATGATTCTATGGTTGTTTATCATCCTCTGGGAGCTCGCCCAAGTGGCCAATATTAATATGCGAGCTTTGACTGAATGTTGGCAGGCTTTTGATTGCATGGAGCCTCGCAGCTTTTCCAGATCTTATCCTCATCTGATATCTAGCAACCCCTATGTATGTGGGCAATATTCATATGTTTGAAACCTGGCCAATTGTCCTCTCCATAACCAGGGGAGCTGAGAAAATTCTGGCACCATATTGGCTGCTCTGGAAGAGATCAGCTAACACAGTATGAGCATCAAATTTGGGATCTTCTTCTCCTGGATGTCTGAGCAGCTCATTTAGTACATTCTCGGAGCTGTTGAAGAATGCATCTTATAAGTTATTTTTACCCTTTTCAAGTCTGATGTTTAACTCACTATCCCCCTGCCACCACCCCCCCCCCCCCCAATCCACCTCCAGAGCTGTTCCAGTAACATAGGTTATTGAATGGGCCAAGTATGTGCCAGAGCAGCTTCATTAACTTTAGTGGGAGCCAGAGCTTTAGGCATGTCACATGTAAATTGCTAAGGCATGCAAAAAGGCTTGAACTCAGATTTTCTTTTGGATTTGGTCATCTCTTGTCTGCACCTGATCATGGAATGAGAGGCCAGTGCTAAGTTTCTGAACTGGGCGGTAGCTATCATTATGTTGATGTTTGTGAAATATGAGTGATAATTCTTCAACATCATCATGTATGGAATAGATTGTGAAGTGCAAAGTAAAAGTAGTATGGAAAATCTATCAAATATTTAGCGTAGCTTACTTTTAGACTTGATCTCATTTAAAATAATTCCACATGCTCAAGATGATTATGAGGATCGTATACTATGCATTGGGGCGAGGCTTTATCAAAATAGTAGCATGACATTGCTCCCAAGCATGTATCATAATGGAGGGAGGTTCGAAGTAAAGGCCAGTTTTCTCCACTCCCTTCACTTTAAGCTGCCTCCTTACAGAGGTCCTCTATGGGCACTGAACACTTTGCCAAAGTGACTATTACTCCTCAAAGTCACAACAGCGATAATCAGCAGACTTTTTGATGCATCAAAAGTGAGCCCAAAGCCCACACGTACATTTCCAGCAGGGATATCTGGAAAGTGATTTCTTAAACCAGAAGTGCTGAGGAGCTTGATAGCCACCTCACCCGAGAGCTAACTCAACACAGACTGGGAATTCAACTTGGGACCTTCCTGCTTTCTGTGCTTCACTCGCACACTGGTTGAGATACTGGTGAAGTTGTAAAATCTTTCAGTTGAAGAAGTGCAATAAGTACCAAAAACTTGAAATGGCCTGATGGAATGAGATATTTGAATTGGTTGCCTGTGATCCAAGTTTCAATGGACTAATTACAGGTATATATTGGTTCAGCAATGCTGTACCTAATTCCTTTTTAAGAAAGGATTCCTGCAACTTCTTGTTAGCTTGTATTAAGACACTGTGCCGATTGGAATGTGCATTTGCTACTTTGAGAGGAATCATTGAAAAACAAAGCAGGTTGTTGGCAGAGGATGTTATTTGATTTCTAAGATACAGTTGCTGATTAAAAGTTGACTGCATGTGGTTAGTCTTTTATAATGAATTCACTGCTTTAAACTTGTTTCAATTAATTTATTGTTGCCCATTATCACTCACCAACCTACAGAGGAATGGTGATCCAAATGCCTGCCAAATAAAGGAATTGGTGCAGAGAGAATTTGCACCACTGAAAAATTATGATGTAGTCAGTTACAAGACTTTGTGCAAAAATGAGCCATCTCATAATCACTCGGTTGAACAGAATGCGTTTGCACTGTTAGTTTTGTGCAGCCATGTAGCAGGGTTATGACTGACAGTATAAGGCTGAAGTAAGATAGTTGATCTGACTGCAGCACATTAAATTAGGAGGAATGAAACACCATGACAGGTCGGGGTTTCACATCTGTTTTCCAGTTTGTAGGCTGCAGAAAAGAAAGAAAAAACTTGGATTCAGCGCCTTATCGCAAAGCACTTCACAACTAATAGTGGAGTAACTGTTGGTATATAAGCAAATGTGACAGCTGATTTTTGCGCAGAGCAAAGTCCCACAAACAGTAAATGGGATGAATGACTGGCTAGTCCTTTTTGGGTGGTGTTTGTTGTATCACTGTGGTCCTGAGTGTGCAGTAGCACTGTAGTTCAGCATTGAATTAGAATGACAATCACAGAATTGTTTTTGTATCTATACCTTTGTACAGCAAACTTGGTCTCCTATTTTCACTTTCACTGCTTGCTTTTGGCATGGTATGTAAATGAACATGTGTGTTATCACACTGACATAGATAGTGAGTGCATATCTCACGACTCAAACTGCTGAAAAAGTTGAATAGAAGTGGTCGTTCTCTGATCTATGTGACGACTGCATGCTCAATAATGAACTGGTTTCAGATAAGTATCTGCAGTATAACTGCAGCAAAAAAGCTGAATGATCAAGTGGCTATACTGCTGATATCAAATCTCCTGTGCCATCTCAGGACCTGGAAAGGGGAAGAAACAGAAATTGAAGTTGTTTTTCATACAAATTGTTAATAGTGTGGTTGTAGAGGCACAAATTCCACTGAAAATAGTTCTATTGTAGTATTCTAGCTGGCATCTCAATATCAATGTAATAATTTATTTTGTTTGGTAATAATATGACTCTTTGTTCTCCCCCCAGAAGATAATACCCAGTTTATTCTCTCTCATTATTACATTGTCCATTCTCTAAACTTAATACAGGAGCTTGATGGACTGACTCATTTGCTGTAAGGTTGCTGTCCATCAAGTACAGAGACACCTGCAATCCAATTCTGCATAGAATCATGCCTCCTAGTTCAATAAGGAAACAAGCCTAAGCAGTTTGTAATTCCAGCAACAGTTCAAAAAGGATGTACAGGAAACTTTGTGCTATCCGGCACCGACGGGACCGAGCTGTTGCCGTTCCCTCAAAACTGCTGGACACTCCAGCGCTAATGTTGAAACATACGGAGATTTTCAGCTCCGTGTGAATCAACAAACCCTGTTGCTTAGCAACAGCTTCTAAACAGTCAGCAAGTGTCTTTGTAGCGTCTCTAGCTGAAGCTGTTGCTTAGCTACAGACCTTGCAGAGCTTGACTGTTGAGGAAAAAAGCAACAAAAAGAAAAAAAACGGCTCCTGATTTTTGCCGGTGGCTCGAGCTTGCCGGACATTTAGCCTCCGGATAACACAAAGTTTCCTGTACCAGACAAACAGCATTTCCACATGTTTGTAGGACCATAGGAAAGATGTTGACCCTCTTTCGCAACCCACCCCTCTCCTACAGGATTTCTTGAAAGTTTTTTAAAGTCTGTCTGGTATTTGCTTGGCTCTTGTGAACTTATCTTAGAGCTGGTTGTCATTGTGTCTCCTTATGCTGTGATTCCAGAAGAGCTAAAGATAGCTGCTTCATTTATTAAACCATTTGTACTTCACCTCTGACCTAATTGCCTGAGGCCAATAGTGACTTACTTGACATAATTGTTAGGGAAAATCTATCAAGCACAGTAATTTTGAGAGCAGATGAGCTTCATGGGGTCCTTCAGGAGCAGAGAAGTCCTTGCTTACTGAATCCGTGGGTGATTTACTGGTGATGTTTAAGTATGAAGAATGGGTGATCGACCCAGGTTGACTGGAGAAGAAGTTGATGAACTTGCACTGTCTGATTATGCTTCTGTGAAGTGCTTTTGTACTTTTTTCTTAAAGGCTCTATATAAATGCAAGTTGTTACAGGCTGCTGATGAGAAGGGCCTCTTACAGGGTGAAGTTTGTACAAACTACCCAAATCATTCAAGCCATGTCAGTAAAAGGCCCTTCTCATCTACCCAAATCACCAATCCATGGCAACAAATTTATCCCACAGCAAACAGAAATTGTAGAAATTAAATATTTACTGGTGATTTACAGGATATTTTACCTTCATCCACTGCAGTGAATGGGTAATGAAGGAGTTTTATCAATTTTGTAAGCTGGTTGAATTTCACTGATTGTAGTCATATGTACTGAACAACATAGTAATTCTATCTTTTTTAGGATTTGACTTTTTTGTGTTGTCAGTGGATTTAAAATCCTCAGTGAAGAGAGAGACGAGGAGACATTACCTTATGTAGAGAAATGCTATTTTTCTTATTTTCTTCAATGTGCCAAATTAAACGTGCAGCAACATTGAACAAAATTGTTTCCCCAAAAAATACCATGCTTCATTTCAATATTTTAAGGTTAGATGAGGAATTCTTATGTAGTAGAAGTAAATAGGGATTTGGTGTATTGCAATAGTGTGCTGGACTTCGTATGTGCTTACAGATAATTAGATAATCTTCAGTGAAGTATATTCAAAGTATTGCAAATTTTAGAACTTTCTAAAAATGATTTTCTGACCAATTTTTTCTCCTCCCCATCTCTCCTCAAGGCATCAACTCCTTGTTGAGGTTTGGCTGCACAGGAATCAACTGCCTTCACATACCTTACACAAGTAGGCATTATTCAGGTATGATCCTTGACCATGAGTGTTGGTAGTCTATTTGACAGTAAGAGGCATCACAGCTAAGCCTGAAATCCATACACATTTCCAGAAGAGGTTGCTAGCCATCAATCAGGAGCAGGAACCCTGGGTGACTTTCCACTCAATAACCTGGAGTTGCTGAGGCCAGTTGAAGCACCTGTACAGTCACCTCTGCCGAAATTGGCTAACTTTGCTCAAGCTGGTTATTCAATTTGATATCTTGCTGCTTTTATTTCTCAGCAATCATTGGATTAACTCGTAGAGCTGTTAATGCTGTTTGAAGAAATACCAGTTTAGTCATTTTGTGGCTACACCCATGCTTGAAAGTTCTGCTTGTCATATCTCTGTATTATCTGGAGATAGTAACGTTATGACTAACCATTGTAGTCGGGACACACCTGAATCAACAAACAGCAGATATTAATCAGCCTTTTCTCTAAAATTCAATGCCTCATTTCTCACTGCACCATTCTACAGTACAGTGTAATTGTGGATTCATGAAGGAAAGGTGCTATCCATTCGACACTGCGTGTCTGAGCTGACCACAAGAAGCAGTAGTGCAGGTCGGATAAGTGGCTTCTTTTCATCCTGAGTGCAGGACAGTTGTTAGTGCCGATAACACTTTATAACACTTAACCTTTTTAATAGCAAACAGAGCAAGCACTGAAATTGTTATTCCTCTTGCCTGTTATCATAGGTTGAAGGAATGTTTCTTCAAAACTTAGATATAGGCACTGTTTTAAGCCATATGGGGAGGCACTGTAGAGCATTGATTAACCAAGTGCCCCTTCAACAGAACTTTTTCTTCTCTATTGTGGTTTATTACAGAATTTTCCAGTGAGAAGTTTTAGACATTGTATATTCAATTAAGCAGATTGCTGAAAGTCATGAGGGAGGGATCTGTGCTTGGCTGTGATATGTCTATGTGGCATGCAGTCTATGGCACTTTGATGGAAGTTCACATTGATAAAACTTACTGCAGTGCTCATGTTTTGTAAGCTAGAATTGGGACATGTTTACATAACTCTGTGCTACAGTGAAGATCTGAGTAATATACTGAGGTGTGAATTTTTTTTTAAAAAGAGCTATTGCAAAATGGCTTACTGGCTATGTACTTAATATATAATTTTTCCTTTCTAAATGAAGCTACAGTTTTAAGTGGTGGTTTTCTGGAAAATAAAATGCAAGAATAATAATTGAAAAGTTAAGGGAGGACTGACAAATACTTTAGTAAAAGAATGTTCCATAGAAACACAAGATAGGAGCAGAAGTAGGCCATTCGGTCCCTTGAGCCTGCTCCGCCATTTAATGAGATCATGGCTGATCATCCAAATTCAATACCCTGTCCCTGTTTTCTCCCCATATCCCTTGATCCCTTTAGCCTTAAGAAATATATCTATCTCCTTCTTGAATATATTTAATGAATTGGTCTCCACTGGCTTCTGTGGTGGAGAATTCCACAGGTTCACCACTCTCTGGGTGAAGAAATTCCTCCTCATCTCTGTCCTAAATGGCTTACCCCTTATCTTTAGACTGTGACCCTGGTTCTGGATTCCCCTACCATCGGGAACATCCTGCATCTAGTCTGTCTAGCCCTGTTAGAATTTTATAAGTTTCAATGAGATCCCCTCTCATTCTTCTAAACTCCAGCGAATATAAGCCCAATCGACCCAATCTCTTCTCGTAGGTCATTCCTGCCATCCCAGGTATGAGTCTGGTGAATCTTCGCTGCACTTCCTCCATGGCAAGAACCTCTTTCCTCCGATGATGCAACCAAAACTGCACACAATACTCAAGGTGTGGTCTCACCAAGGCCCTGTACAACTGCAGCAAGACATCCTTGCTCCTGTACTCGAATCCTCTCGCCATAAAGGCCAACATACCATTTGCCTTCTTAACCGCCTGCTGCACCTGCATGCTTACCTTCAGCGACTGGTGCACAAGGACACCCAGGTCTCGTTGCACTTCCCCTTCTCCCAATCTATTGCCGTTCAGATAATCTGCCTTCCTGTTTTTGCCACCAAAGTGGATAACCTCGCATTTATCCACATTATACCGCATCTGCCCAATCACCCAACCTGTCCAAATCACACTGGAGTTCCTCGGCATCTTCCTCACAGCACACACGCCCACCCAGCTTTGTGTCGTCTGCAAACTTGGAGATATTACATCTAGTCCCCTCATCTAGATCATTAATATATATTGTGAATAGCTGGGGTCCTAGCACCGATCCCTGCGGTACCCCACTAGTCACTGCCTGCCACTCGGAAAAAGACCCGTTTATTCCAACTCTTTGCTTCCTGTCTGCCAACCAGTTCTCTATTCAAGTCAGTACCTTGCCCCCAATCCCATGTGCTTTAACTTTGCATGCTAATCTCTTATGTGGGACCTTATCGAAAGCCTTCTGAAAGTCCAAATACACCACATCCACTGGTTCTCCCTTATCTATTCTACCAGTTACAGCCTCAAAAAATTCCAGTAGATTAGTCAAGCACGATTTACCTTTTGTAAATCCATGTTGACTTTGTCCGATCCTGTCACTGTTTTCCAAGTGCTCTGCTATTACATCTTTTATAATGGACTCTAGCATTTTCCCCACTACCGATGTCAGACTTACCGGTCGATAATTCCCTGTTTTCTCTCTACCACCTTTTTTGAATAGTGGGGTTACATTAGCTACCCTCCAATCCATGGGAACTATTCCAGAGTCTATAGAATTTTGGAAGATGACCAGCAATGCATCTACTATTTCATGGTTGAAGACCTGAGCTGACCGCTTCCATGAAAGTCTCATATATAACACTAAACTATGGTTCGATTATCATTGTGTGGTGAACTCGATGATCTCACCTGGGGTAGAAGTGGGATGCTGCATTTGGCCTCAGTGTCTTTGGGCTAAGTAGTGAAAAGAATCTGGCATAGTTCATGTTCACACCACTATGTACTGACTCCTGTTTAAAAGTGCACATCTGAATGTCGTATGAAGACAGGGTTGAGTTTGGCTGTGATGTCTGCCAGTACATATCTGGGTTCACACCTGAATAATGGCCATTTGGGCAAGGTGCTGGAGTATGAATCAGTACCTTTTGAGATTTGGAAATAATGTTTGGGTGGAGGGGAATTTAAATTGTCAATAGAAAATCCAGTTACAAGCCAGCCCTTCTCCCTTTAATCATTCAGTGAGTAAATGAGCTGAGCAACACAGACCAGTAAATTCCCAGGCTTGATCCTTAATCTCTGTGGAATTAACTGATTGTAGCCAGGATGACCTTGGGGATACTCCAGTTAGGGAAGGGGGAAAATAATTGAAGGCAGGGTTTTGCCACAAAAGGTGAATGCTGATGACGTTTTGGTTGATTTAAGTAAGCTGTGATGCATTCTGTGGTTAAATTAGCTTACTGGTTATCTAGGGCCCACATCAAGAATAGCTACTTGGATGGTCTATCGGAGAACTATATCCAACATGACTTCAGGAAAGGAAAACAATGCAGTGGAAAATTGGACTAGCAATAAGTCATAGAGTCATAGAGTCATAGAGTAATACAGCACGGATAGAGGCCCTTCGGCCCATCGTGTCCGCGCCGGCCATCAAGCCCTGTCTAATCTAATCCCATATTCCAGCATTTGGCCCGTAGCCTTGTATGCTATGGCATTTCAAGTGCACATCCAAATGCTTCTTAAATGTTGTGAGGGTTTCTGCCTCCACAACCCTTTCAGGCAGTGAGTTCCAGACTCCAACCACCCTCTGGGTGAAAAAGTTCTTTCTCAAATCCCCTCTAAACCTCCCGCCCTTTACCTTGAATCTATGCCCCCTAGTTATCGACCCCTCTACTAAGGGAAAAAGCTCCTCAGCATCCATCCTATCTATGCCCCTCATAATTTTGTACACCTCAATCATGTCCCCCCTCAGCCTCCTCAGCTCCAAGGAAAACAAACCCAACCTGCCCAGTCTCTCTTCATAGCTGAAGCGCTCCAGCCCTGGTAACATCCTGGTGAACCTCCTCTGCACCCTCTCTAACGCGATCACATCCTTCCTGTAGTGTGGCGACCAGAACTGCACACAATATTCCAGCTGTGGCCTAACCAGTGTTTTATACAGCTCCATCATAACCTCCTTGCTCTTATATTCAATGCCTCGGCTAATGAAGGCAAGTATCCCATATGCCTTTTTTACCACCTTATCCACCTGTTCCGCCGCCTTCAGGGATCTGTGTACTTGCACACCCAGATCCCTCTGACCCTCCGTCTTGCCTAGGGTCTTTCCATTCATTGTGTATTCCTTTGCCTTGTTAGTCCCCCCAAAGTGCATCACCTCGCACTTTTCCGGGTTAAATTCCATTTGCCACTGTTCCGCCCATCTGACCAACCCATCTATATCGTCCTGCAGACTGAGGCTACCCTCCTTGCTATTTACCACCCTACCAATTTTTGTATCATCCGCGAACTTACTGATCATACCCTTTACATTCATATCCAAGTCATTAATGTAGACCACAAACAGCAAGGGACCCAGCACCGATCCCTGTGGTACCCCACTGGCCACAGGCTTCCAGTCACAAAAACAACCTTCGACCATCACCCTCTGCCTTCTGCCACTAAGCCAGTTTTGTATCCAATGTGCCAAGGCACCCTGGATTCCATGGGCTCTTACCTTCTTGACCAGTCTCCTGTGCGGGACTTTATCGAAGGCCTTACTGAAATCCATGTATACCACATCCACTGCGTTACCCTCATCCACACACCTAGTCACCCCCTCAAAAAGTAAGTTCATTGCTTTCTGTTTTATAAGATTATAGACCTTGACCATTTTATTCCTTGGGAGGTGGAACAGAGAAACAGAAATACATTGTTTGTGCTGGACATGCTTAATGAATTTCAATTTCCCACTGCGATTAGAGGTCATGTTCGGTCCGATTTATTGCCGGCATTATTGAGAGCTCGTAGCCATTTCAGATTTGAAAAATTCCATTTTGCGTGTGTGTATGTATATATTGGGCTGGATTTTGCTGTAGAAATAACAGTGAGGCTAACGGCGCTCACTGTTGTTTAAGTGTAAATCGGACAGCAACTTCCACCAATCGCACATGTGCAGTTAAACATGGAAATCAAGAAGTTGCTATCCGAGTCGCCCTGCTCCTCCAGAAGCTTCGCTATAGCAGTATCTCGCTGAGAGACTCACCATTGAAACACATGGAATGGCGTGAAGTTGCTGTCCTTGCATGATATATACCCACTAAACTCGCCAGAAGAAGTTAGGGCTCGTCCATTCCAGTGTAAGCAAATTATTAATGCCCAAACTACCTCTCTGGCACTGAAAATAACTTTTACAAGTGTGGAGTCTCATTCCTTCAGATTTTAATAATTGTTGGAGATTTAAAAAAATAAACTTTTTTTACTTTCTTTCTGTCTCTTTTATCTCTCTCTCTTTTTCTTTCTTAATCCCTTAATTCTTTCCCTCTTTATTTTTCTTTCTGTACCTGATTTGACATTGAATTAACTATTCTAACTGACACTTCCTGGTTCAGACTCTGCGATGCTCATTAACGATTCTTCTATCTGATTAGTTAAGAAGATACACAAATTCTTGCACGGTTTTCACAGATCCCAGGTACCCTGCGGAGGGCGCTGCGCCAAAATGGCTTTCTAATCACAAGTTCCAGTGCAAAATACCATTTAAAAAATCTGGGCAAGTGTAATGAACGGCTGGCGTTGTTTGTTTGCCACTGAGAGCAAAATCCAGCCCATTAATGTACAGGAAACTTTGTGATATCCGGCACCGACGGGACCGGCGTGTTGCCGATCTATCAAAAGTTCCGGAGTGGTGGGCGGATTATCTACCCAGGCTGTTTTTAACAAAGAAAAGTTTAAAAATCAAGAAATGTGCAATATACAGTAATTGGGTACTCACCTACAGAATGTTGTGTTAAATGGATGGTGAAAGATGTTTGATTAAGTACAGTACTGCCAGTTGATGGTAATCCATAACTCTTTAATTACTTAACAGTAAAACAAAACTTATAAATGACTGTGCAGTGCACCAAAACTTAAACGACTGTACAGTATAAAGTACTGTACGGTGGTTGACTGTACACTTATTCCAAGCCACCTGGTCCATCAGGATCATGCACTTCAACAGATTCTTCAGGCACTTCCACTGCTCCAACTCTTTTGGAAGCTTTCTTAAACATGTCCCGGATGCCTGCTTGCTTAGTGGACTCTTGCCTTTTTTGTAGAAAGGTAGACTGCAGAATATGGAGCTGCATAACTTCTTGGGCAGAATAGTAAGAATGGCTTTCAGCAAATTTGATGAATGAAGCAAGATCTCCTGCAGCTTTAGCCCAAGAAATCTTGTTCACTTCAGAAATCTCATCGTCTTCATGTTCCATCACACTTTCCTTTTCTTTCCTTGGATTCAAAACAGTCTCCATTATTTCATCATCACTTAGCAAATGCACAACAGCAACTTCTCTATCTGAATCAACCCACTGCTCAATATCACTTTCACTGACGTGATGTAGAGGGTTTGCTGGGCCTACATCTTTCACCATGTCAGCCATTTCCATTACTGCAGTCTTCTGCGGACGAAGATTGAACCCACGAAATTCCTCCTCTGAAGAAGAACCTTCAGCAAACATTACAGAAGGCCACAATTTGCACCAGGCTTGTCTCAAAGTGTGACCTTTCACCAATTTCCAGGAACATGCATCTTTAAGATTGTATTCCTTCTGAAATGCCTGGATACCTGTCTTGTCATCTTGGCTTATCAGTCTACGTAGGAAGTCTTTCTTGTAATGACACTTGAGATTTTGGATAACGCCCTGGTCCATGGGTTGTATGAGAGAAGTTACATTTGGTGGCAAATAAATGGTGAAAATATTTCCAGAAACCAACTCGGATTCATGCGGATGGGCTCTACAATTATCCAGCAATAAAATGCATTTGCTATCTTCAGGTTTCCTTATTCTACGGAAATGTTCCCTCACAGATGGAGCAAAAGTATGATGGAACCAATTTGAAAAGATTTCCTTATCCATCCAAGCATTTGCTTGAGCTTTGTACTCAACAGGTAAGTGCCTCACATTTTTAAATGCACGGGGATTTTTATACTTCCCAATGACGAGAAGTTTAACCCGGTGTGATCCAGCAACGTTCGCACATGTTAGCACGGTTACACGATCTTTATTTTTCTTGTAACCTGAAGCATTAGCCTCACTAGCCCCAGCAAGTGTTGATTCTGGCAAAAACCTCCAAAATAAGCTAGTTTCATTGGCATTGTATAGCTGTGCTGGCGACAAATCATGTTACTGCACAATCCGATTGAAATCATCGCAGTATTCTTCTGCGGCGTCGTGATCAGCTGATTTCTTCTCCCCGCAAACATCGAGTCGTCGTATCCCATGCCGTGCCTTGAAGCACGATAGCCATCCATCAGAGAAAGCACACTTGTCAGTGAGCTCCATCTTTGCGTAAAAATCCTTCGCTTTTTCGATTAGCATGGGTCCGGAAATCAGAACACCCTCTGAGCGCTTCAGAGCAAACTACTCATAAAGCACGGTATCCAGCTCTTCAAACTTAGGCTTACGAAGCGTGCGCTGTTTCTCTACACTCTTAGATGTCTCCGAGCTTGCATAAAACTTGAGCAGCTTATCCTTCTGCGCTTTGATGTCGTACATTGTTGACGAACCGATTTTGAATTATTTCATAATGTGCATACGCTTCGCTCCCATTTCTAGTCGTTTGCATATATCAATTTTCTGTTTTAAAGTTAACACCACTCTTTTCCTTTTGGTTGGATCAACTTTTGGGATTTCCATAATACAGTCCAATGAGTTGCAACAGCGTTGGAGACACACAGTACTGTACTGCAACCCAAAAAAATGGCGGATCAGAAGAGGCTACCGGCAGCGTGGGAGAGTGAGACTCCTGATGCAGGGTTTCTGAGGTGTTCCGACTTCCGATAGCGCCAAGAGGCCGAGTAGTGGCAGTTTGTAGAACTACCCCCACTGACGAACTCGGCAACCGTTGGAGACTCGGACTTGGAACCGGCAACATTGCCGGTTACTGAGGCGCTGTTTTCGGGGCGTGAATTCTGCCGGTAGAGCGAGGTTTCCGGACATACAACCTCCGGTTAAACCAAAGTTTCCTGTAGTTGTGGCACTGAAAACTTTTAAGTTCCTGTTATTCTTGTAGGTGGCATTATGATGGGACTTTCCATTGTTAGAGGTGTTTTATAATGAGAGTAGATCACCCCTGTGATTACACATCTGGTTGCCAAGTTCTCACAAATTGACAAAAATGCTTTCCATCCAATATTTCCCTCAGTATTTGAAATTTCTGAAGCCTCCAATAAGGGTTTACAGAAAGTGACATTTTTCATGGAATCATAGAAGTTTATGACACAAAAGAAGGCCATTCGGCCCATCGTGTCTGTGCCAGCTGAAAAAGAGCTAACTAGCCTAAACCCACTTTCCAGCTCTTGGTCTGTAGCCTTGTAGGTTACAGCACTTCAAAGAAAGAAAGGAAGACTTGCATTTATATAGCACCATTCACGACCACTGGACGTCTCAAAGCGCATTACAACCATTTCAGTACTTTTTTGAAGTGTAGTCACTGGTGTAATATAGGAAACGTGACAACCAATTTGCACACAGCAAGCTCTCACAAACGGCAATGTGATGATGACCAGATAATCTGTTTCAGTGATTTTGATTGAAGATTAAATATTGGCTAGGACACTGGGAACAACTCCCCTGCTTGCCTTCAAAATAGTGCCAAGGGATCTTTTACATCCACTTGAGAGGGCAGACAGGGCCCCGGTAAAGTTAACGTCTCATCCGAAAGACAAGTGCATATCCAAGTAATTTGTAAATGCGATGAGGGTTTCTGCCTCTACCACCCTTTCAGGCAGTGAGTTCCAGACACCAGAAGAAATTTCTCCAACTCCCCTCTAATCCTTCTACCAATTACTTCAAATCTATGCCCCCTGGTTATTGACCTCTCTGCTGAAGGAAATAGGTCCTTCCTATCCACTCTATGAAATAAATAACATATTTCAAAATAGCATGACTAAATGTACCCACTGAATTATCTTTTTTGTGTCTTTTAATTATTTTATTTAGAATGAGGGCCTCAGCCTTTACAAAAACTTGGACTTGATATTTTTCCCCAGAGCTGTGACTGCATGAGCTGAATTTGGATTGTATTGTCTGAAGGTGCACAGCGTGCTTAAATTCCTTAGATGCATCAGTACCATTCAATCAATTATACTGATGGAATATTTTCTTCTATATTTTACCTCGTAACTTTTCCTGAATTATTTTGAGTTAATTGACCTGAAACATTAACCCTACGTGAGACTGACTGGATCTCCTTGCTCTTATTTTCCATTTTTCTTCACCTTCTCCAGCCTCAAGCTGGAGTACTCTGCTATTGAGGTGTACTACATACTGTACTAGCTGGGGAGCCCCGCATTGCGAGGGCAATTTTGGGGCGCTTGGTCTCCCTGCCCCTGTGTGTCCCCCCTCTCCCTGTCATGTCCTCTCCCTGTCCTATCCCTCCCTCCCGTCCCCTCCTCTCCTCTCCCTCCCTCTCTCCCCTCGCCCACCCTCACCCTCCCCTCCCCTGTCTCCCTCCCTCCCTCCCCTCGCCCACCCCCACCCCTCCCCTCCCCTCTGTCCCTCTCTCCGGCCCCTCCCCCTGCCTAGCGCCTGAGGTCCGGAGCTGAGGTCCCCCGCGTATCGCGCGGCTGATGGACGGCCGGCACATGCGCGGTCAGTGCGGCCGGCGTGAGCCCCCCGCGATTTCCCGAGGCTCGCCCCCCCCCTGCGATTTCCCGAGGCTCTCCCCCCCGCGATTTCCCGAGGCTCTCCCCCCCGCGATTTCCCGAGGCTCTCCCCCCGCGATTTCCCGAGGCCCCCCCCCGAGATTTCCCGAGGCTCCTCCCCCCCCCAACCGCGATTTCCCGAGGCTCCCCCCCCCCCCCCGCGATTTCCCGAGGCTCTCTTTTCCCCCCCCCGCGATTTCCCGAGGCCCCCCCCTCGCGATTTCCCGAGGCTCTCCCCCCCCCCCCCCCCCCCCTCATTAAATTGTTATTTAATTCCCTAACACATCATTAAAATATTTACCGTAGTTCCCTAACACACAAAGTGTGGGGGGGAAAAATTGTGAAAAATCAAGATGGTGGCCACTCACCTTGGTTCAGAAGGATAAGGCCCGCCCACACACGCACCGATTGGTCGACCGGTCAGGTCACCGAAGCGTAGGATTGGTCAATCATCGAGTCACTCGACACTCAACTGTAGGAAGGAACCCGCCATCCGATTGGTGGACCTCGACGTCACACGGTCGCTAATGAGATGCTAATGAGCGGAACGCTGAACATTTTTGGGATACCGCGGGCGGGATTTTTGTCCGGCCGAAACGTAAATACGCCTATGACCGGTCCGGAATCGCAAGCTTTCTTTTGAGGCGACGCGCGCGTCGGTACGCTGTGTAACTTTCAAACTTATAGAGAACGGACGGACAGACAGACAGACATCGGGACAGACAGAAGAGCCGCTTTATATATATAGATAGATTAGTTGAGAGCTGGGAACATTTGTATTGGCAGGGAGACGGTGACGTAGCCAGACCTGAAGGTTATCTCCTGTTAAGTCTACAACTTAAGATAATGGAATTTTAATCCTTTTATAGTGATAGAAACAAAAAAAAAACACATTTTGCAGTCACCAGTATGACACAGGCACTAACATGGATAGGTGAAGATAGCGAAGGCGGCTGGTGTAGAGACTGCATTGTAGTGAACTCCCATGGGCTATTGAGCACTCATCGAAGCTGAGCACCAGATCAGCTGGCAACATCAACATGAGGCAGTGTAAATGGACTACATAAAGGTACAGAAACTGATTTTAGAATTTGTGTTTTGTCTGGAGTTTCCTCCCCCCCCCCCCCCCCGACCGACCCGGACCCCGACCACGACCTGAACCGCGGCCCGTCCGATATTCTTTTCCCCCCGCCCCCCACCTGTCCTGATTTGCGGGCCAGCTTAGTAGGAGTCAGCCGATATCCGGCTTTCCAGAGAAGCAGGAAGGGGAATGAGACACGGAACAGTCGCAAGAGGTAGCCTGAACTTTTAAAATTTATATTAAATACAAGTTTCCCAGTCTTACAATAATACCTTCTGAAATCCGAAAAATTCCGAAAACCGAAACTCAGCTGGTCGCAAGGCTTTCGGATAAGGGATAGTGTACCTGTACCTTCAAATGAGAAATAATTTTGTCTAGTAACCTTTATGCTGTTGAAAATCCCCATCCACTGGAAGGAAGTTGAATATGCAAATGAGCTATTAAAAAAAGCATTTTACATTTATTAGTGAATTTTTGTGCTCAAGGTGAGCAATGTTACTGCTTGTTTTCCAGTTTATTCCCCCAAGTATGGGCAGGATTACAGAGTTGCCCAACAATAGAACAGCACCTCTTACTGCAGCATTGTGAATATTTCCATTTTCAATAATAGGCATAGTTAAGAATTTGGATATGCCACAGGTATATACTTGGGTTCAATTGTGCAGCCACCTCTTTAAGTGGTCTGGTTGCCTGTTTCTTGCAAAGGTTGATTGTGACTGCCATATATCTACTTGTGTGATGGTGGGATCCAGGAGTGTAACAATGAAACTCCCGTGTTTTGAATCTGATCTCTGTACCTTATGCATGTTTACTCCTTCAATCTCTCCGAAGGTGGACTGGACTTATACAAGGTGAGGTGATGTTCGTTTCAGTTTGTAACCGGCTTTAGTTTATGATAGATTCTTGCTATAAATATCTTGATTTCCATTCGTATACTGTTAGCAAACTGAAGAATATATGTACACTAACGCACTTCAGTGGGACCTTTACTTAGCATAAAAGCATGAACCCTCCCTGACCAGGGCAGTGGTCCTTCCATTACAGCCTGCTGCTCTTTTGGGGTCGATGTCCTGAGTTTTAAAGCTTTTCTTTAAAGATTAGTAGAAATCAGAAGAGTTTGTCAACTCCAATGTGCTAGATGTCTTTGAATGGCCAGACATTGCTAATGAATTGGCCATTGTTTGGGATCTGTGCAAAAGAACTGACCATCCGGCAATTTAAAAAGCTTTTTTCTGCCTATGCATCTATCATTCAAGCTCGTGCCTTTTCGGCAGCGTTTTCTTGGAATCCATATTGCAAGCCCCTAATATGCAAGTCTCTTCTGTGGAAAAATGGCCAATAAACCCTGAACCACGACTGCCATCCCTGTGACTTATCGAACTGAAATTGACAGTCTGTGTAAAATTGAGCAATGTTTTATGTTGTGAGCCCATAGGCTCCTAAGGGAATAAGCTGAGGTTGTCCAAATTCAATTCACTTGTGACCTTGCAACACTTTTAGCCTTTCATAGAACCATTATAACTGGCTCCTGTTAGTGGACTTCATCACCAATCCTGAAGTTGTACTTGAACATCAGCTAAAATGCATGCTCTGAGGATCAACAATGTCCCTACTGCATTCATCTGTTTACTAGAATTAATATTGTCAGGCTACACTACCAGAAACTTGGAATTGGCAGATATTAAACATAGGCCAGATTTTTATAGACCAACCAGTATTTGCAATTAACTAATGATCAAAAGCACAAAATTTGACCAAGACTTAAACTACAGTATATTTGAGTGTATGTACAATAAGAAATTCTGACAGAATGTAACCATTTCTCATGGTTCACAAAACAAAATCCTAACTTCTGGCAAGGTAAATTCATTAGTTTTAATCTTCTCAGACTTGTTTCAGTATTGGCATATTTTAAAGAATTACAACGCCATCTTTCAAACAGAGCAGGGAATGGATTCATATGAATAATTACATAACTGAATTCTAAAAGTTGTTCTTAAGTGTGTGTAACTCTAGCTTTTAACCTCTTGATTGTTTTGAAGTGGAGATTTTCAAATAGTTATTACTGTACATTCAAATATAGAATTGATGCCTCCCAAAGATACACAAAGCCAACACACCTGGACGTCCTATCGCATCAGGCAGCGGAACCCTGTGTGAGAACCTCTCTGGATATGTCGAGGGCATCCTGAAACCCATCGTACAGGGAACCCCCAGCTTCTGTCGCGACACTACAGACTTCTTACAGAAGCTCAGCACCCACGGACCAGTTGAACCAGGAACACTCCTCGCCACGATGGACGTCTCGGCACTCTACACCAGTATCCCCCACGATGATGGCATCGCTGCGACAGCCTCAGTACTCAACACCAACAACAGCCAATCTCCAGACGCCATCCGACAACTCATCCGCTTCATCCTTGACCACAATGTCTTCACCTTCGACAACCAGTTCTTTACCCAAACACACGGAACAGCCAT
Organism: Somniosus microcephalus; assembly: GCF_052327205.1. Lineage (NCBI taxonomy): Eukaryota > Metazoa > Chordata > Chondrichthyes > Squaliformes > Somniosidae > Somniosus > Somniosus microcephalus. The sequence continues at coordinate 226,981,780 of NC_140989.1, read as the reverse complement.
GGGGACCAAATTCGCACCCCAATACGCAAACATCTTCATGCACAAGTTCGAGCAAGACTTCTTCGCTGCACAGGATCTCCAACCAACGCTATACACCAGATACATTGACGACATTTTCTTCCTATGGACCCACGGTGAAGAATCACTGAAAAGACTACACGATAACATCAACAAGTTCCATCCCACCATCAAACTCACCATGGACTACTCCTCAGAATCAGTCTCATTCCTGGACACACGAATCTCCATCAAAGACGGACACCTCAGCACTTCACTCTACCGCAAGCCCACGGACAACCTCACGATGCTTCACTTCTCCAGCTTCCACCCTAACCACGTTAAAGAAGCCATCCCCTATGGACAAGCCCTGCGAATACACAGGATCTGCTCAGACGAGGAGGAACGCGATGGACACCTACAGACACTGAAAGACGCCCTTGTAAGAACGGGATATGACGCTCGACTCGTCGATCGACAGTTCCGACGGGCCACAGCGAAAAATCGCATAGACCTCCTCAGAAGACAAACACGGGACACAACCAACAGAGTACCCTTCGTCGTCCAGTACTTCCCCGGAGCGGAGAAACTACGCCATGTTCTTCGCAGCCTTCAACATGTCATCGATGACGACGAACACCTCGCTAAGGCCATCCCCACGCCTCCACTACTCGCTTTCAAACAGCCGCCTAACCTCAAACAGACCATCGTTCGCAGCAAATTACCCAGCTTTCAGGAGAACAGCGACCACGACACCACACAACCCTGCCACAGCAACCTCTGCAAGACATGCCAGATCATCAACACAGATACCATCATCACACGTGAGGACACCACCCACCAGGTACATGGTACATACTCATGTGACTCGGCCAACGTTGTCTACCTCATACGTTGCAGGAAAGGATGCCCCGGAGCATGGTACATCGGCGAGACCATGCAGACACTGCGACAACGGATGAACGGACACCGCGCAACAATCACCAGGCAGGAGTGTTCCCTCCCAGTCGGGGAACACTTCAGCAGTCAAGGACATTCAGCCTCCGATCTTCGGGTAAGCATTCTCCAAGGTGGCCTTCGAGACACACGACAACGCAAAATCGTCGAGCAGAAACTGATAGCCAAGTTCCGCACTCATGAGGACGGCCTCAACCGAGATCTTGGGTTCATGTCACGCTACATGTAACCCCACCTGATGCAGGGTCATCCAGACTCGAGTCGACATTGGCTTGTTCTCTCTACACAGATGCGGCCGGACCTGCTGTGATTTCCAGCCAAAAAAAAAAATGTTTTTTGTCTTTTTTTGTTTTTCATACAGACCCCAGCATCTGCAATATTTGACCCCTTGTGACCCCACCTCATTGTTCTTTGATGTAATGTTTCCCTGACTGACCTGTTTGGACACCATTCACACCTTTGACTGCTGTGATTATCTCTCTGCCGAGGTGTGATAAATGGCAGTTGGAAAGGTTACCTGTAAACATCTGACATGATTCTCTGACTATATAAGCTGTGTCTTTATGCATTTCTCCACTTCACCTGAAGAAGGAACAGTGCTCCGAAAGCTTGTGATTTCAAATAAAGCTGTTGGACTATAACCTGGTGTTGTGTGACTTCTTACATGAATTTAGTACAGCGAAGTACAGCAAAAATGGGATTCATAGTGATTACAGAAGAAAGTAGATTGCAGTCTGCAGAAAATGCAACACTCGAGTCCCCAGTAATCGGCTAAGAAAATAAATCACTGATCTTTTGATCAAAGGTCGTTGTGTTTGGAAGTCCCAACATCCTCACAGGTAGCAGAGAACCTAAGAAAAATAAAGAATGAGGATAGGCTATTTGACCCATGGAAACATGTCCTTCCACTGCTAACTGTCCTAGTTTAGTCTCGTTTTGCAGTATTGCCTGGCAGATTATTCCATTATTACCCTTTGAGGGAGAAATTGTGCATTACTTTTGTTTGAAATTTACTCTGAAACAATTTAAATCTGTCCCGTGATCCTACTAACAGTGACTTTGAAGTAGTATTTGCTTCCAGGAGTGTCTTTAACCACCTTCTCGAGCATAAATTAACAAATGACATTCTCTGTCACTGTGACCGTGGAACATCCCTCCTCATACTCTTTGACCTCTTTGCATTCTATGAGAGGTAATGCTCATTTTGACCTGAGATTCGTAAATAAACCAAAGTACAAACTGAGGTTGTGGTACCTCTGAGGGACAGCGACCACGGAATGATTAAGTTTAACCTGCAGTGGGATTCTGGAATACCAAGAGACAGGTATATAACTTTATTAGAGCAATAGCAAAAAAAATGGAGGACAACTTAAGCAAATTGATTGGGGGAGATTGTTCAATAATACCTGAGTAGCGTACCAGTGGAACACTTTTATGGCATATTGTTGAGCATGCAAGATAAATACATACCTAAAACTAGCAAGCGCATACTAAATAGACATGACCCTAAATAGATTAATAGTACAATCAAGAGAGAGAAAAAATCTACAAATTCTGCCAGGAGAAGGGACATGGGATTCACTGTTTATAAATATGCAGAAACAAGTTCAAAGGGTATGGAGAAGGGTAACGAGAGACTTTGGGGAAAAATCTAAGCTGCAGGCGCAAACTTTAACTAAGAAATTCTTTCAGATTTCCAATCAGTCAGTCAGTCAGAAGAGGCCAGAACCATGTAAGATGCACAGAGGTTTGAAGCAGAGGATGAGCACATGATAAACGTTTTGAATGACTGCATCCTTCAAGCTTTCTCCATGGAACAACTCCCCAAATAGTTATCCTAGGCAAAAGTAAAGACTTCGGTTTAACTGAGACAGAAGTCCAAGACAGACTAAAAGAGCGCAAAAACAAACAAAAACATTCCCTAGGTATAGACTGTGTTTACTCCAGAGTGCAAGAGATTCAGGAGGCTTTGAGGGAGTTACTGGACAGTGGAGTGGTATTAGTAGATTTAAAATAGGCTAAAATGATGCCATATTCATAAAGGGCGACAAATAACACTTGTAAAATAATAAAATAAATCAGGCGTAAAGATTATCTGTAGAATAATTCCATAGCAAACAGCAGTGAACATGGATTTAGAAGGGGAATACCCTGGCTGTCCACGTTAAAGCTGTTAAATACAAGTTGTTTTTGATGACTGTCGTATTGAGGGTCTCTAACCTTTGCTTATTGATCATCCCCATTATAGTTGGGTTTATTCTTATTGCTTTTCTCTGCAACTTTTCCAGTGCATGTGGGAACCAGAATTGAACACCACTTCAAATGTGGTTTGGTTAGTGCATAGTAAATGCATTAGCAACACATCTGTAAATTTGAATTATTCTGGTTTGATATTCTAGCGTTTGATTTGTTGTTTTTTCATTGCCGTGCCACATTTTTAGCTGTTGAAAGTAGTTTGTTCAGTATTACTTCCCCGTGGAGTTCTAAGTCTTTCTAGGCTAATTCTATTTTATTCATTGTATACTACTGTAAAAGAACTTAGATATTCATTCCATCACTTTAGATCAAATTCAAATCCAAGTCTCAGAGCTGAAAGCATTATCCCCTCTCTAACTTATACAAATGTTCTTAGAATTTTTTTGAGCTATCTCATCAAGTTAGTTGCAATTTTGATATTGTCAGTCTACAAACTTATTCCTGCACTTCGCATTGCTCTGTTACGAATGACCTGAAAGGTAATTTGACTAACTCTTGGAGTTTGCCACATGGTTGTTGTGGAATTAATCAGCACTTGCTTATTTTGAGATGCAGTGACATTTTACTTGGTGTGAATCTGAGCAATACAATTGTGGAAATTACGAACATTTAGCAATTCTATTTGAGATGTAGTACAGATTTTAAATTGCTGTATTAGGAATACTTTTTTCTGTTAGTTTTAGTAACAAGGACTCCTTTGATTTTGGAGCTGAACATCTGCTGTAGAATTTTGTGCTCCATCCCCATGAGAAAGTAGTTTTTTCCTCTTTTATATATCTATCTTCTATAGATATGTGAGTAGAAAAAGATTGGTGAAGGCAAGCATAGGTCCCTTGCAGTCAGAATCAGGGGAATTTATAATGGGGAACAAAGAAATGGAAGACCAATTAAATACATACTTTGGTTCTGTCTTCACAAAGGAGGACACAAATAACCTCCCAGAGATGTCGGGGAACACAGGCTCTCATGAGAGGGAGGAACTGAAAGAAATCAGTATTTGTAGGGAAATGGTGTTCGGGAAATTGACTGGATTGAAGGCAGATAAATCCCCAGGGCCTGATAATCTACATCCTAGGGTACTCAAGGAAGTGGCCCTAGAAATAGTAGATGCATAGCTGGTCATCTTCCAAAATTCTATAGACTCTGGAACAGTTCCCATGGATTGGAGGGTAGCTAATGTTACCCCACTATTCAAAAAAGGTGGTAGAGAGAAAATGGGGAATTATAGATCGGTAAGCCTGATTTCGGCAGTGGGGAAAATGCTAGAGTCCATTATAAAAGATGTAATAGCAGAGCACTTGTAAAACAGACCCAAGGGGCCTCTCACAACAAGATTGCTAATTAATCCTTTCTCATTACATAATACCTAGTCTAAGATGGCCTGATCTCTAGTTGGTTCCTCGACATATTGGTCCAGGAAACCATCCCGTATACACTCCAGGAATTCCTCCGCCTCAGTTTTTGTTAGCTCCGCCGCCGCCGCCACTTCACCCAGGTCCGCTGCCGCGGGATCAGACAGGCAAGTTATTTGGATAGCAGCTGAAAAAGTGACTGCAGCTGCAATTCTTGATGTTCGCAAAGAGAACTAGGCTCTTTTGACCAACCTGCAAGAAATTCCAAATTCTTTGAAAGCTGTATAAAGTGCAGAACTGTTTTGAGTTGAAAGGAGCAGATAGATACTTTCTTAGTGAAATTCTGGTCACTTAAATGTATCAGTGAGAGTTAGTGTTGCCTCATTCCAAAATCTAAAAACAGAAGTTCTCAAATTCCTATCTGGGCATTACTTAAACTCCAAGGTAAAGAAGACATTGGACATTTTACGATGCCAATATCTGAGCCTCTGCAGTCCAGCCTTTTAACCACCATGCACACTTGTAGGCATTTACACCATGAACAATGATGGTATATCTGGAACCGAGGAAGAGCAACTGCAGAAGGTACGGACTGTTCTCCTACATGCTGTCAATTCTTAAATAATAAATCAAATGAGTATTTGAAATAGCTATTTGATGAGGTGTAAAAATTTCCCAAATCTGATTCGATGTTTCAGTATTTGCTGCAATTTGGAAAAGCTTAAAAAACCATCATTATATTGCATCTGCACACTAAGATGGTGAAGTGCTTTGAAAAGACTTAATTATGATGGTAACAGCCATTAAAATACAGGTTAATTCCATCCTCTGAAAGATGGTATCATTATGCTGATGACAGGTCAGGCATATGTTGAGTGCTGTAAATGCCTGAATTTGTGTCAAATTGTAAATGGGCCAAACCGAGTTGTTTAATTCGTTTATGGGATATGGGCGTCGCTGGCAAGGCCAGCATTTATTGCCCATCCCTAATTGCCCTTGAGAAGGTGGTGGTGAGCCGCCGCCTTGAACCTTTGCAGTCCGCGTGGTGAAGGTACTCCCTCAGTGCTGTTAGGTAGCGAGTTCCAGGATTTTGACCCAACGACGATGAAGAATCGGCGATATACTTCTAAGTCAGGATGGTGTGTGACTTGGAGGGAAACTTGGAGGTGGTGATATTCCCATGTGTCTGCTGCCCTTGTCCTTCTAGGTGGCAGAGGTCATGGGTTTGGGAGGTGCTGCCGAAGAAGCCTTGGCGAGTTGCTGCAGTGCATCTTGTAGATGGTACACATTGCAGCCACGGTATGCCAGTGGTGGAGGGAGTGAATGTTTAAGGTGGTGGATGGGGTGCCAATCAAGCGGGCTGCTTTGTCCTGGATGGTGTTGAGCTTCTTGAGTGTTGTTGGAGCTGCATTCATCCAGGCAAGTGGAGAGTATTCCATTACACTCCTGACTTGTGCCTTGTAGATGGTGGAAAGGCTTTGGGGAGTCAGGAGGTGAGACACTCAATGCAGAATACCTAGCCTCTGATCTGCTCTTGTTGCCACAGTATTTATGTGGGTGGTCTAGTTAAGTTTCTGGTTAATGGTGACCCCAGGATGTTGTTGGTGGGCGATTCGGCGATGGTAATGCCGTTGAATGTCATGGGGCGGTGGTTGGCTCTCTTGTTGGAGATAGTCATTGCCTGGCACTTGTGTGGCGCAAATGTTACTTGCCACTTATCAGCCCAAGCCTGAACTGCTTCATTATCTGAGGAGTTGTGAATGGCACTGAACACTCTGCAATCATCAGTGAACATCCCCACTTCTGTCCTTGTGTTGGAGGGAAGGTCGTTGATGAAGCAGCTGAAGATGGTTGGGCCGAGGACACTGCCCTGAGGAACTGCTGCAGCGATGTCCTGGGGCTGTGATGATTGACCTTCAACCGCCACAACCATCTTCCTTTGTGCTAGGTGTGACTCCAGCCAGTGAAGAATTTTCCTCCCGATTCCCATTGACTTCAGTTTTACTAGGGCTCCTTGATGCCACACTCGGTCAAATGCTGCCTTGATGTCAGGTGCAGTCACTCTCGCTTCACCTCTGGAATTCAGCTCCTTTATCCATGTTTGGACCAAGGCTGTAATGAGGTCGGGAGCCTAGTTGTCTTGGCAGAACCCAAACTGGGCTTCAGTGAGCAGGTTATCGGTGAGTAAGTGCCGCTTGAAAGCACTGTCGATGATGCCTTCCATTACTTTGCTGATGATTGAGAGTAGACTGATGGGGCGGTAATTGGCCCGATTGGATTTGTCCTGCTTTTTGTGGACACGACATACCTGGGCAGTTTTCCACATTGTCGGACAGATGCCAGTGTTGTAGCTGTACTGGAACAGCTTGGCTTGAGGCGCGGCTAGTTCTGGAGCACAAGTCTTCATGACAGCTGGGATGTTGTTGGGGCCCTTAGCCTTTGCTGTAACCAGTGCGCTCAGCCGTTTCTTGATATCACGTGGAGTGAATCAAATTGGCTTAAGACTGGCTTCTGTGATGATGCAGACCTCAGCAGGAGGCTGATATGGATCCTCCACTCGACACTTCTGGCTGAAGATAGTTGCAAACGCTTCAGCTTTGTCTTTTGCAATCGAGTGCTGGGAATGGGGATATTCATGGAGACTCCTCCAGTTGTTTAATGGTCCACCAACATTCACGACTGGATGTGGCAGGACTGCAGAGCTTTGATCTGATCCGTTGATTGTGGCATGGCTTAGCTCTGTCTATAGCATGCTGCTTCCGCTTTTTAGCATGCATGTAGTCCTGTGTTGCAGCTTTCCCAGGTTGGCACATTTTTAGCTACGCCTGGTGCTGCTCCTGACATGCTCTTCTACACTCCTTATTGAACCTTGTTGGTTCCCTGGCTTGATGGTAATGGTAGAGTGAGGGATGAGCTGGGCCATGAGGTTACAGATTGTGGTGGAATACAATTCTGCCGATGCTGATGGCCCACAGCGCCTCATGGATGCCCAGTTTTGAGCTGCTAGATCTGTTCTGAATCTATCCCATTTAGCACGGTGGTAGTGCCACACAACACCATGGAGGGTGTCCTCAGTGTGAAGACGGAACTTCGTTTCCACAATGATTGTGCTGGTCACTGCTACCAATGCTGTCATGGACAGATGCATCTGCGACAGGTAGATTGGTGAGGATGAGGTCAAGTAGGTTTTTCCCCTCGTGTTGGTTCTCTCAGCACTTGTCGCAGGCCCAGACTGGCAGCTATGTCCTTCAGGGCTTAGTCAGTTGTGGTTCTACCGAGCCACTCTTGGTGATCAACCCAGAGGCCCCCACCCAGAGTACGTTCTGTGCCCTTGCTACTCCCTCAGTGTTTCTTCCAATGGTGTTCAACATGGAGGAGGACTGATTCATCAGCTGAGGGAGGGCAGTAGGTGGTAGTCAGCAGGAGGTTTCCTTGCCCATACTTGACCTGAAGCAATGAGACTTCATGGGGTCCAGAGTCAATGGTGAGAACTCCCAGGGCCACTCCTTCCTGACTGTATACCACTGTGCCACCACCCCTGGTGGGTATGGTGATGGAGGAGTTTGGGACATTGGCTGAAAGGTATGATTCTGCGAGTATGACTATGTCAGGCTGTTGCTTGACTAGTCTGTGGGACAGCACAAGTCCCTAGATGTTGTACCTGTTAAGTCTGTGTGTTGTATTGAGAATTACTACACAGACCACAAGAGTAAAATTTAACAGGTCTTTACTAGTCGAAGGTCAGGGCGGAACTGCCCAATAAATCATTACACAGCACTTATATACTGGTGTGGTCACCACCGGTATTACAGTATACAGCAGCCAAGATAAAGTAGTGCAACCCTTAAAATAGTTCTCTTAAAGGTGGAACGGTTACATACACTACAATCCTCCCTTTTTAGCTTAACAGTATATATTCCTCATTAAACATAACATCATAACATATATACACAACTTCATGTAAACACAGTTCACAGATTCAGTCTCTCTGGAGGCTTCCTGACTCGGTCCGGATAACGCCTCGGTGGTGTAGTAGTTTTCGGTGGTGTAGTAGGTTCTTTTGGCAAGGTCGATTCGGCTTGAATGCCAGTGTCGGGTTCATCTGATTCCAGTATTACCGGATCGGAGGTAGATACTATGGGTACCTCTGCTTCATCATTAGGCGCATAGAGTTGTGGAGTAGGTTGGCCCTTTTCGGATGACTCTATGATCTGGTCAACATGGCGCCTTATTATGCTTTCACCAATGTCCACGGTATACATCAGCGGTCCTAGTCGTGTGCAAATAGTTCCAGGCTGCCATTTCTCGGTACGGTAGTCCCGGGCCAAAACTTGTTGACCTATCTGGAAGGTTCTAGTTGGCCTTTCATTCATGCCTTGAAATTGCCGGTTCTCTACGTCCCTTCTGATGTTTGGCTTGATCAAATCCAGCCGGCATCTTAGTCTTCTATTGAAAAACATCATGGCGGGAGTTTGGTTTGTGACCGCATGTGTCGCATTCCTGTACGCCAACAAGAAGTTATCTACCTTATGTTGTAGATTTATGTCTTCATTAACCATGGCCTTTATGGCCTTCTTGAAGGTCTGGACAAACCTTTCAGCTAATCCATTGGTGGCGGGATGGTATGGGGCGGACGTGTAGTGTTTAACCCCATTGATTTTTAAGAACTTCCTGAATTCTTCGGACACAAATTGCAGTCCATTATCAGAACAGATCTGTTCCGGCAGCCCATTCCTAGCAAATATGGTCCTTAATACTATGATGGTTTTTTCCGTGGTGGTGGAGGACATCTTTATTACCTCCGGCCACTTGGAGTGTGCATCCACCGCGATTAAGAACATTGAGTCCATAAATGGACCAGCAAAGTCGATATGTACCCTTTGCCATGGAGTTGAGGGCCACTCCCATGGATGTAGAGGGGCTTGTGGTGGGGCGTTTTGGACCTTCTGGCATCCTAGACAGCTCTTGGTCATTTCTTCGATGTTTCCATCGATACCTGGCCACCACACAAACGCTCTGGCTAGGTTCTTCATTTTCACTCCACCCAGATGCCCCTCGTGAAGCTCCTTTTAGCACTTTATGCTGAAGTTTGGGTGGAATCACCACTCTGGATCCACACATCAAGGTTCCTCGGCACACTGACAGCTGTTCTCTTCTTTGCGAGAATGCTGGCAACAGTGGCTCGCCATGTGCTGACCATCCCTTCACCGTTAAATCGTAGGACTGGCACTCCCTAAACGCAATAACGGTAGATTCCGGAAAGAAAGATGTCAAACCTGAACGATTGTCCAGAATATTGGATGAGGCTAAAGAGGTGTTCCAACAGGGACTGGGAACACTGAGAGGAATTAAGGCAAAAATCAAGATTGCAGAACATGTAAACCCAAAATTTTTCAAAGCCAGACCGGTACCTTATGCGATGCGACCTGCTGTGGAAGCTGAACTGGAAGGGCTTGAACGTTCAGGAGTACTGTCTAAGGTAGACTAGAGTGAGTGGGCCACGCCCATTGTTCCCGTCATGAAGCGTTCATCGAGTAACAAGCCAGGGGAACCGGGGAAGGTCCGCATCTGTGGAGACTTCAAGATCACAGTTAATCCGGTGCTTCACACGGTGCAATATCCGCTTCCGCGGATTGAGGATATCTTTGCTTCATTGTCTGGCGGGAAACACTTCACCAAGATAGACCTGGCGCAAGCGTACTTACAGATGGAAGTTGAGGAAGAGTCGCGCCAGTATCTCACAATCAACACGCACAGAGGCTTGTATCGATATAATAGACTGGTTTTTGGAGTGGCTTCGGCTCCAGCAATTTGGCAGAGGGCCATGGAGCAGGTATTACAGGGAATTCCAAGCACTCAATGTTACTTGGACGATATCCTGATTACAGGAGAAGACGATGAGGAACACTTCGCAAATTTGAAACTGGTGCTCACCAGGTTGAAGGAATATGGCCTTCGAGTTAATCGCCAGAAATGTGAGTTCTTTCAGAAACGGATCTCGTACTGTGGTCATGTCATTGACCAGGAGGGGCTGCACAAGTCACCTGACAAGATCGAAGCTGTTGTGAAGGCTCCCGCTCCGGAAAATGTATCTCAGTTGAGGTCGTTCCTAGGGTTGATTAACTATTACCATATGTTTCTGCCAAATCTATCCACGGTGCTGCACCCGCTGAATGCTCTGTTGCAGAAAGAAGTACCATGGAAGTGGAGCGAGGACTGTAAGAAGGCCTTTCGCAAAAGCAAGGCATTGATCACCTCAGAGGAAGTGTTGGCTCACTTCAACCCAACGCTACCTATTCGTCTAGCTTGTGATGCTTCCCCTTATGGTATTGGAGCAGTACTCTCACACAAGTTGCCAAATGGCTCGGAAAGGCCAGTCGCATTTGCATCCAAATCATTGACCTCCGCTGAGCGCAACTATGCTCAGATAGATAGGGAGGCTCTCAGCCTTGTGTGGGGAGTAAAGAAGTTCAATCATTACCTGCAGGGCAAGAAGTTTACACTGCTGACAGACCACCAGCCGTTGGTATCCATATTCAACCCTAAAAAGGGCGTTTCCATTATGACAGCGCAACGGCTACAGAGGTGGTCCCTTTTCCTAGGGGCACACCAATATGACATAGAATACAAAGGATCAAAACAGCATGGGAATGCTGACGGTTTATCGCGCCTACCGTTGCCAACGGTAGAAGAGGCGCCTACAGTGGACCCAGTGGAGATGTTCCACTCAACCATAGTGGAATATCTACCAGTAACAAATTCTAACATTGAAAAGGAAACGAGAAATGACCCGACTCTCTCACGAGTCTACGATTTAATGGTGAAGGGATGGCCAGCACATGGCGAGCCACTGTTGCCAGCATTCTCGCAATCTTCTTGAGAAAACAAAAAGAAATTTTTCTTTAACTTTTTTTTTTTAAATGGCGCTTTCCCGCGCTTGTCTTCTTCCCCGCCCACGAAAATGGCGGCCTCCCGCGTTTGCCTTTCTTCCCCCGCTGGCTGTAATGGCGATTGCCGTATTGCTGCGTTCGCCCTCCCCAGCGGTTCTCGAATCGTGCCTCCCAGCCCCTCTTGCAGTCCGGTCCTTTCCCCCCGGCTGCGGCTGAGTTCTCCGCGGGTTTTTTTTTTCTCACGCGCCTTTCGCTGTCCCGGTCGCAGCGCCTCGCGGCCTCGGTAGCTGCCCGGCCTTTTTCACCGGTCGCGGTCGAGCTTGCTCTCGACGCTGTTGCGTCTTGCAGCCCGGTCTCTCACCCCGGCTGCGTTTGCATTCACCGCGGCTTCCGTGCCTTACGCTGCCCCAGTCTCTGCGCCTCTGGCCCCGACTTTTGTCCGGCTCTTTTCCCTGGCCGTGGTCGAGTTCTCCGCCCTTATATCCTCCGATCTTCCCTCCCCTATTTCACAGCCAACGTGGCCGACTTGCTGCTCGTCGCTGATCGGCTTACCCACCACCGTGCTAGAAGGGATGATCACTGCCTGTTGCTGATGGAAGGCTTCGTGTCAGAATTCTTCCTTTGCTCTGCAGACCCGAGTCTTCTCTCAGCAGAATGATGAGGGCGGATGCCTCCTCTCGACGCCTGTTAAACTGCCTTGGATGTATCTCTGCCGCAGGGTAAGATCGTACTCGTCGCCACTGTTAAGTCTGTGTGTTGTATTGAGAATTACTACACAGACGACAAGAGTAAAATTTAACAGGTCTTTACTAGTCGAAGGTCAGGGCGGAACTGCCCAATAAATCATTACACAGCACTTATATACTGGTGTGGTCACCACCGGTATTACAGTATACAGCAGCCAAGATAAAGTAGTGCAACCCTTAAAATAGTTCTCTTAAAGGTGGAACGGTTACATACACTACAGGACCTAGCAGAGTCGACTGGGCTGGGTGTTGCCGTGTCTGTAGCTGGTGCCAAAGTCGATGCTTGGTGGTTCGTCCGGTTTTATTATTGTGTTGCGTAGCGGTTTGTTACAACTGAGTGCTAGGCCATTTCAGAGGGCAGTTAAGAGTCAACCACATTGCTGTGGGTCTGGAGTCACATATAGGCCAGACCAGGTAAGGACAGCAGGTTTCCTTCCCTAAAGGACATGGGTTTTTATGACAATCTGATATTTTCATGGCTACCATTACTGATGCTAGCTTTTTGTTCCAGATTTATTTAATTAACTGAATTTAAATTCCCCAGCTGCCGTGGCGGGATTTGAACTCTCATCTCTGGATCATTAGTCCAGGCCTCTGGACTACTAGCCCAGTAACATTACCTCTGTGCTACCGTCCCTGCATTCTAGTTTGCTGCTTTGCACCTTCCACCATTCATCATTGTATAATTGCAGGATAATAAAACCTTAAAGAATTTGCCCTGGTTCAGGATAATCATAATTTAAAGCAGTAGATAATGCATTTTATTTGCCAGAAGTAATAAGACAATTTCTAATTTAGAATACAATGGAAGTGGTGGAAGTGACTTGCAATTGCCATGTACCCACAATCCCGTGTGATAAATACAGATTCTGAGATATTTTCTGCAGGATGAGATAAGTATACGTTTTTAAATAAACATCTCAAAAATTTTGCTGGCCAGTATTATGCTTCCTTTGCATAGTGTAGTGTGTCCACAGCAAGTAATCTTATCAAGGTATACTTTGTTCCTGTGCGGTTGCATTTGTTAATCAAACAAAGACAAACATTTATGTTGGCCTGAACACATCTCGGAAGTATCTCAAAGTGCTTCAGATATAATGAAATACTGTCGGTCAGTAAAGCGTTCTGGGAGATATCTTTTCTGACCTGCTTTTGCAGCAGTAATCTTCATAAAACGCATGCGCCAGCTGTGTATTTGATGTACTTAAGTAGGACAGCAGAAATTGGGTTGAACTCGCCACAGTTAGCATTGAGTGGAGTGGAGCTCTTCAAAATGAATTTGGGAGCAACTTTCTCCGAATGGATACAGCAGGGAACAAAACACATAGTAAGCATCAGTTAGCAGTAACTCGGATTAAGATACATTGAACAATATTCCTATTATTTTGAAGCGACATGCAGAAATTTTGCTAATTGTACAGCAGAAAAGTATTTTAAGTATTTGGTGAGATTCAGTCAATAGGATTTGCTTATCCAAGTTGAACTAAACAGAATTGATTCCGAAGGTGAACATCAGCTTGTGACAACAACTTGCATCTATATAAAGTGTGTGAATCCTCCTATTAATACATCATTGTACAAGATAAGCTGATGTAACTGTGCTGGCAGACATTAGAATTTGCTGAAGTGTGTTTGAAAATTGTGAAAGAGTTTGTAATGCTAACACGATGAATACTTTCTAAGAAGCATTGCCGCATTCTACTGTGTGAATAACCTCATTGAGGTTATCGAGTGGTGAAAGATGGGATCTTTGCATCTTCATGTTTTGAAGATTGATGCACAATTGTCATGACAATTCAATGTGAAAACTTATAGTTGCATTACAGTCTCTTCAAACTGGGTGTAATAAATTTTCTGGAAGATGCTAGATGAATAGAATTGTACAATATTATGACAATCTATATTTGCATGGGCTACTGTCCAATTCTTGATCAAAAACGATTGTGCTTTTCATGTTGCATTCAAAATTACACGGAGCGGAATCGAAGTGAAAATGCGGAACTTTTTTGGGGACTTGGATTTTATGGCAGGTACAGTGTGTGTTGCACATTTTATGTACAGTGATGTCTGGTAACTTTCAGCTGACATTCCATACGTACAAAGCCAATGCTAAACACATTGCTGAAATTCTGAGGACAAGTTCCAAAGGGACATTATTTCCTTTAGAATTTCAAAGGTTCAAATCTTCCCAGCTGAGTTTTCCATCACTGACTCCCTTGAGCTGTGACTTCTTGACTTTAATAATGAAAAAATCTGCGTTTTCTCAGGTAAATTGCTTGGAATTTTTTCAATGAAATCCAGACAGTATGCCAGTGATAAAGTGCTCTTATTTAAAGCTGCGTGACGATCCAATTATTTTTCTTGATTGCTTGTACTTTGCGTTCTTCATATTGAAAATGTATTTCTGTGAACAAAGCTTGTTATCTTCAGGAAATAGTCATTTACATTCTGTTTCATAAATTTGGCAGTTTGCAAGATTAGATCAACTAAGATAAAAACATTTTATATTGGTTTCTATTGCTCTCCACCAGTGTGCAATAAGTGCCTAACAAAGGTGTGCAGATTACGCATTCTCAGGCTTTTCATAATACTGGCTTGTAATTGATTCCAGGTGACTCTTGCTTATCTAATTTTGACTTCTCTTTGTGATTAAATGCCGAAGTAATACTGATTTGGAATTACCTCTCCATGGCGCAGCTGATAGCTAACCAGTTCTTGACCTGCAATAGGGTTGCTTTCCATAATGTTATATAAATTGCCGATTGTCCCTTGAGATATATTTGCGAGGATAAAATATTACATCGGTGACAATTTTGTCACAAGTACTGTTTTTTTGAGCCAGTCATAGACCTAGTATCAATATTCAGGGGGTACAATTTATGTGTTCCCATTTATTGTCAGCCATTATACAGAAAGAACCATCAATCCCATTGTGTAGCACAGTCCAATTATGGTGCTAACAGAGGTAATGTGCCTGACTCTCAAAGATGTATGATGATTGGAGGCAGAACATAATTTGTGTCAGTGTTAACACAGTGAACACATTTCGATATCCATTTACGTGGAATCATTTTGGCTTGACTTAGTTAAATTTATTTCAGCTCCAGTGTGCAATGCCCCCCTTATGTAGAGTTGTTTGGAGGATTTTGATCAAACATAATGTTTGGTGTTAGTTGCTATCTGACACATGAAGTACTTTCTTTGTTTCCCTTTCACGTTTTTTAATTGCTTGCTGTTGTTTGTTATTTGTCTTGTTGCCTGTAACTACTAAAGGTTGGAAGAGTCTCTTTTGTACAGATAGAGACAAACTTACCTGTACTCCTCACCAAGAGTGAAATTACTCCGTAATTGTACAGTGGTTTATCCTTGTTTAAGATTAGATCTGCTTCCTTTAGTACGAAACTCATTTTCTCAGCCTGTAGTGGCAACAGGAGTTTGCTGTACCACTGTTAGGGATCATTAAGTACAGTTTATTTGGCTGATTTAAAAACCCGGGTCTTTTGAGTATTTTTTATTTTATTTTGCGCGTCAAACACCAGGAGAAAATCTGAATGGGGAAAAAAATTGGGGATAAAAAAATCAGGCTAAGTTCAGAGAAAATCAGTAAAACAAAAACACTTCTTGTTTTGAAGAACATTAAAAGGCAACAAACTAAGCAGGAGACTAACAAAAGTCCCAGTTAAGATAACTGACAACAGACGATTAGTTACATACAGTGCTTTTATGGACAGCCCAAATGAGCCTGCGTACAATTTCTTGCTCGAGACTTGTTAATTTTAGACTCACTTACGTCACTAACTTGTGCAGCTAAATAACTTCACACTGGATTTTCATCTCCAGGGAGCCCTTGTGGTCACTGATAATTTTCATATTGCATGATATAAATAACAAGCTTATCATTATTTAAAGATTCTGCTTGAAAATTTGTTTGAAAGCCATTGTTAAATTTTGTAAGTAATTAATTCATAGCAACCCTGCATATGCCATCAAGGATCATTTGTACCCTCTTGTTAATCAAACACATACTCTCAATCATATGAAATGAGTTTCCTTCAAGTACGCAAGTACACGTCTTCTAAGTGCCTAAAGAACTTGCCTCAAGTTACCTCCCTCCAATAATTTGGCGCTGAAAATTGGATCCTGGAATGCATTGCGCACATGAAGTGATGTACGTACTGTGCACCATGTAAATGTCTTCATGCAACATGCATATAATATATTACAACAGTAATGCAAAGTATACGCATCTCAGGACCCGTGAATACCAGAGAGAATTTATTTTCCAGGTCAGAACCGAGAGAAAATCCCTGTTTACACAGCTACCAACTAGAAAAAATCCTGAAACAAAAACAGAAAATGCTGGAAATACTCAGCAGATCAGGCAGCATTTGTGGAGAGAGAAACAGAGTTAACGTTTCAGGTCGATGACCCTTCGTCAGAACTGGAAAAAGCTGGAGATGGAACAGGTTTTTAAGCAAGTGCAGGGGCAGGGAAAGGGGGAGGGGAGGAACGAACAAAAGGGAAGGTCTGTGATTAGGATGGAAGGCAGGAGAGATTAAGAGACAAAAGGGATGATGGTGCTTAAAAACCTGTTCCATCTCCAGCTTTTTCCAGTTCTGACAAAGGGTCATCGACCTGAAACGTTAACTCTGTTTCTCTCTCCACAGATGCTGCCTGACCTGAGTATTTCCAGCATTTTCTGTTTTTGTTTCAGATTTCCAACATCCGCATATTTAGCTTTTGTATTAGAAAAAATCCTGGACTGTTTCAGTGGAAATCGATTAAAAACTGGTTTTAGTGATTCACAACCATTGTTAACCTTTCGGATCAGCTAGAATGCTGACTGTTGTGTGTTGACCCTGTTGTGTTTAATGAGCCTAGTAGCAACTGTGTTGTACATATTATAAATGCCCTTAACTGTCATTTTTAATATTGGAGTACAGTATTGGTTGCAGTAATTTCTGACTTGCAAGGCAGGCATTCTTGATGGACAGGTCCTATTATTGTTGCCAAGAACTGTTCACTTATATTCCTGTAAAAAAAAAGCTGTCGCTCTTATTGACGGCTTCAACCATAAATTGAACGACTGTTGGTTGTCTGCATTTAGATGTGCTGAGTTTCATTAGCAACCCTTGGAAAGAGTTTTGTCCTCGCCTGACACCACAAATGCACATTTTTAAGTAGGGGTCACTGGATAATGATCAACTGATTTTTTTTTTTGTCACTCCCCACATCCACTTACCCACGCCCCACCCTCTCTGAAACCTCAGGAATGCTGAAACTACTTGAATCATTCTTATCATCCATCTGGCCCAGATCAGCTAACTCTGATGGAACCAACAGCAACAGAAACCATCTTACCTGGGTTTTAAAACTTAATCCTTGTGGGTGGGAAATTTAAAAATCTGTGTAATTAAACATTTCCAATTGTAAAATATTGGTACCATTGTTGACTGTTTGGTTGCCCCACCCAGGCGATTACATGACTTTCGGGTGGGGTGGTGAGCAACGTTCCCGCTGAGCTGCGCGGCTGCGCAGCGGACTGGAGGTCCCGCACAGGCGCCGGTCACTGGCTTTTGCTTGGAAGAAACAGCACGTGCGCGGAAATTTGAATGGACTGCGCAGCTAGTTAAAAGGGCCACGCACACGGAAAAAAATTAGAGGGAAAAAGTGGATTTTTTGCTAATTTTTTTTTTTTTTAGTATTATATTTAAGTCCACACATTTTTACATTGTACTCTCACTCTCATTCTCTCACTCATGCACACCCTGCATTTATAGACAAGAGGGTGGACATCCGACCTTTTCCCAGGCTGCCTTCATTGTTAATATTGAGCTTGATGCAGGGAGGTGTTTACAGACTTTCTCAGGTTACTAGGTATTTATTGCAAGTGTTGCTTTTTTAAGCTCATTTTTAATGAGGCACTTGTCATCTTGCCTATTGTGGCTCATTCATTTTGGGACATTGAAAGTGGAACCTGGGTATGACTACTTGTAGCCCAAAGCACCTCATGACAGCAATCTTGTGGTTCCTTTTATATTGCAGAAATATACCAAAAGCCAAAATATTACTTCACTGTTTTACTTGGATGGTTTATTGGCATTGCCAAAATGAACACTGACTTCAATTTTTTCCAAACATTGTTCATTTAAACCTGTGCAGCAGAAAACCTGTCACAAACCACAAAGAAACTTGCTTTCATCACATTCTTAAGATCTCCCAAAGTGCCCCATAACCGAAGATTTACTTTTGAAATGTATTCACTGTTGCTATGTAGACAAAAAATAAAACTCAATCAGACTGGGATTCCAGCCTCCCCTGTCGGTGTATTTTTTTTTAAAGTTCAGCTCCCAATGGCTCAGCATATCAATCCATAGCCCAGTGTGTTCCATGAAGATTGGAGATTAGGAAGACTCCAGGTTTGACCTCTGGTCTCTGCTGAGTTAGCTGGAAGAAAATTGGAAGTGGCAAAAAAAAAACTGAAGGTAATATAGGTTGTCACATTTTGAGCTTTTTGACCATTTTGCTCTATAA
Source organism: Somniosus microcephalus (assembly GCF_052327205.1). Lineage (NCBI taxonomy): Eukaryota > Metazoa > Chordata > Chondrichthyes > Squaliformes > Somniosidae > Somniosus > Somniosus microcephalus. The sequence continues at coordinate 226,963,048 of NC_140989.1, read as the reverse complement.
AGGAGTTGGATATTATGTTAAGGTGGTGCTTTTAAAGGAAGTTCACCAAGGTTGAACATCCTCCTCAGCTACACGTTGGGAGGTGAAGGCCTAAGCAGCTTAGCTTAAGTTGAGAAGCAATCAGGCCCAGAAGAAGCCTTGCTCTGACTCAAACAGGAGTCCCACTGAAAGCAAATATATTTAGCTCACTAACGGGAACAGCGCAGCATGCTTTATTATTTCTGTTGTTCATGAGGAAGGAGTTGAAGTTAAGTTGGAGTAAGTAAGATTTGTTACAACTATATCTATATGTTCATTTGCTGTCTGTAAAACAAAAGAAGCTGAGCATTCTTATCTAGCCTTGTCTGATTAATGTGTTAAACCAGTCTGCTCACTGATAGGTTGGAGACAAACATTTAAGAACACGTGTTCAGGACTTGATATCCAGTTAAGAATAGCAAGGGGTGCTATTGTTACACTGCTGGGTTATGCTACCATATATTTAGATATTGGGCACTTTGGGCAAACTTCGGAATGCAAGAACTTTGGGTTCTGCTTATGGGAGTGACCAATTCCACTGAACCTGGGAGAATATCTAAGCAGACCCAAAAATTGTCATCAGTTTTTCCCTCCTCCTTTCTCACGGCATTGAACCATTTTCTACTCTCACTCTTTCTCAGGACCTGCAAACTGTGAAACTCCTTACTTCCATCAATCTTCCCCACAATTTGCATGATTTTAAAAGCCAAGATTGGTGTCATCTAATTACTACTTATTTATTTTTCTTGCCTTCTCCAGATTTGTTCAATCTTGCTGGTTTTCTGTACTATGGCCTGACACTAGGGTTTCTCATTAAATTCAGATTTTTTTTCTTGATGCTGTCCAGATTGAGACAAAATCAGTGCAGTTATTGAGATTATTGACTCTTATTTACATTTAATCTGATGTTTTCATTGCTTTTCAAAGCTTTTATGTGTGATTTTATAAAAATCAGAACATTCTTCAGTGAGCATCTCAAAGGATGAATTTGATTTGTTTGCCTTGCTCGCATTGCTGTCTCAATGTCTTTGCAGACAGAGATTCGAGGGCTGGCACTTGAGAAGAGATATCGTGGGCTATTTTGGTATTCCCTTGTGAACCATCTTTTTCTCTGACATTTTGAAAGTTATAATTGAAAGCAGTAAGATGCATATGCGTACACTGCAGCAGAGAATTGAGGACTGGATTGGTTAGTTGAAGGACTTGACCTATGGTTTTGTAAATCAATCAGCCAGCATGATCATCAATTCCATGCAGCGACACACTGTGTACTCAGTTGAACTGGCTTACAAGACAATTTTTTTAAACTGCCATAGCAGAGGCAAGAACTTTATTGGAGTGAAAAGTGGTTGCATTTCCCTAAAATGTTTTCAGTTGTACTTATTTATTTTGTTTTGCACATTCAAAAAGGCTGAAGTTAATTTTTGTACTGTTCAGTAAAACCGTCTGCTGTTTTGTTGTATGATATTTTATTTGTGGGAGTGCAACACGCACAATAATGTGTAATTGCTGCCTCCTAGCGGACATATGTAGGTACATTCAACATATGTGTTTGGTTAGAAGCGTATTTCGTGCCCAGATATGGGGAAAATATTTTAAAAATCACTGAAGCAGTTTGATGCACATGATGCAAATTCACTGACGCCATTCCAGCTCTCTTAAAAACAAATTTATAACTTCTTGCGATTAATGAAAATATTGGTTGGTTCAAGGTTTTGCACCTCAAAAGTGTGAGCACCACGTTTTGCGTCTTAATTTTTTTTTTCCAATTTTTGCTCCTCCTCTCCTGAAGGCACTAACTCTTGCCCAGATATGGTTCCATGTTTCTTGGTCACCCACTGTTAACTAACCTGAGTGGCAATTCTTCATGCATGAATCTTGCCAGGCAATTCCACTGCATGCAACATCAGAGCCAAGCCCCTTCTGCTCATGGACACGTGGGTTCACTTTCCATCAGGGATTACTGGACAGCAATCAAGATTCGGAACTAAGCATGCATTTTATTCCTTAGCCTACAGTCGCTGAGACCAGTTGTTGCACCCCAACTTTTACCCAGATCAGCGCTAAATCAATACGGACTTGAACCAAGGCCCTCCTGGTCTGTGTGGTTTTGTACTGCACAAGGTAATGCTTTGCTTTTTTCCACAAGGCCAATTGTAATCTCAGCTGTGCCAATTGATGGGCAGGGCCGAAAGATGGTGCGGGAACAGAAGATAGAAACGTGTGCTCTCAGGTGAAGGAGGGGTGGCTGAAAAATATCAGGAAAGCGTCCTTGGCTGCTCTCCGACATCAAGTCGCCAGACACAGAGCTGCATTGATAGAGATCTGGAAGCTGCATTCTGGTTACTCTCTCACATGGCTGTGATTCAGAAAGATCAAAAAGAAGGGAAAGCAAGACATTTAAAAAAGGGCTTTAAAGATAGTTACGATTTGGTGTGGAGAAAAATACAGCAACAAGGTTATGATTCAGTCTAGCCTAAGACAGGTGATGCCGAGTAACCAAGATAGCAAGCACTTGTCTCCTGCATGCTTCCATTCTTCAGGCAGCTAGTGCCTGTTACACTAATTCAAAAATTCTTTGCCTTCCCAAAAAATTCACACAGGAGATGTTTTTATGGCTAAAAGATTCAGATTATCCTGTAAATTTGAAAAAAGTGAATTAGAAGTCATGGGAGGAGACTGTGTATAGCACCAACTGAAGAAGTGTTGGAATACATTTAACAGTGGCAGCTGTGATTATAGTGTCTACTCGCATCCATGTTGACTGGGAAGAAGCAGACCACCACTCGTGCATTCACACGTATCTATTCACTGGTGGTGAAAGTTCTACTGACTGCGAAGTATTGACCTTACTGTTACTAAAAAATGAAAAGATTGTGCGGCTCCTGTAGCCTGACACATGGAAACCAGAAGTGTTATAAATGTTGCAATATGGTTGTATTTCTCCTAGCTGCCGTACATATTGAATCGCTTAGACCTGCTAATCCTTTACAAAGCTGTTGGTGCTTTAAGTAAAAAAAAAAATTTTAAAAAAATCACTTACATTCGAGTTTGTGACTCGTGGCACATGATCACCCTTCTGTAATGGTATTTCAAATGTCAGTGTGATCCCAGGTCAACACAAACTATTTAGATTTCTTTAGTGTTTTTAATATAGCAAAATGTCCCAAGGCATCTCACAGTCAAACAGGAGCAGGATAAAAATGAGGCGAGGTAACAGAAGATGTGATTCAAGAGGTAGGTTTTAAGGATACTTTTCAGGATGGCGATGGATGTTGAAACATAGAGAGGTTTGGTGAGAGAATTCCACAGTTGGGGGATGGAGGGTGAGGTGTGTGGGGAGGTTGGAGGGACGAGCTGGCTGAAGGCTTTGCCACAATGGTAGAATGTAGGGAGGGAGATAGCAAAGTTGTGAACAGGACGCAGAGCTAGGAGAGGTTGTGCAGGAAGGGTGCATTGAGACCATTGTGCAATTTGTAGGTGAGGTTAGGGACTTAGAAGTTAAAGCGCTGAGGGTCAGGGCTGGCAAGAACTAGTATGATCGGTGAGTTGGACACTGCGGGATGGGCTGCAGGCATTGGAATTTATTTAGGGTGGAGCTTGGAAGAAGGGTATGGGGAAAGTGACCTCAGGAGATGACTAATGCCTGAATGACGGTTTGAACAGCAGTGGGGTGATGTATGGACAGAGATGGGAGATTTTGGGTAAGCTTTTCAGCAAGATCAGCAACATTATACTACGGATCTTGCAAAAAAAAAGTACTGTTCAACTGGGGCACTGGACTGCCATTTAGGATGGCTGTTTTCTTTAACAAGGTCCCATATATACAAGGGCAGCATTTCTAATCAGTAATGGTGACCATGAAACTAGCGGATTGTCGTAAAAAACCATCTGGTTCACTAATGTCCTTCAGGGAAGGAAATCTGCCGTTCTTACCCGGTCTGGCCTTTTTGTGACTCCAGACCCACAACAATGTGGTTGACTCTTAACTGCCCTCCGAAATGGCCTAGCAAGCCACCACCTTCTTGAGGGCAATTAGGGATGTTGTATCCGTGTGTTAAAGGGAGACACGGAATGCAGGAGTTGGTTTAACAGGTGTTTACTGAACAAAGTCTGGAGGTGAACTAAAAGATACAAGACGCTATATAGGCTTATATACCCGAGTGGTCACTACCAGTATTACAGTACACAGGGGCTCTTAAAGGTACATACACTACAATTCCTCCCCTTTTAGATAATTAGTACATAACATTTTAAGTAATCATTAATTAACATGTTTACAAGAACAATAATCTACACATTTGCTGCAGTTAATCAATTATAAGTCAGTCTCTCTGGAGGCTTCCTGACTCGGTCCGGATAACGCCTCGGTGGTGTAGTAGTTTTCGGTGGTGTAGTAGGTTCTTTTGGCAAGGTCGATTCGGCTTGAATGCCAGTGTCGGGTTCATCTGGTTCCAGTATCACCGGATCGGAGGTAGATACTATGGGTATCTCTGCTTCATCATTAGGTGTATAGAGTTGTGGTGTAGGTTGTCCCTTTTCGGATGACTCTATGATCTGGTCAGCATGGTGCCTTATTATGCTTTCTCCAATGTCCACGGTATACATCAGCGGTCCTAGTTGTGTGCAAATAGTTCCAGGCTGCCATTTCTCGGTACGGTAGTCCCGGGCCAAAACTTGTTGACCTATCTGGAAGGTTCTAGTTGGCCTTTCATTCATGCCTTGAAATTGCCGGTTCTCTACGTCCCTTCTGATGTTTGGCTTGATCAAATCCAGCCGGCATCTTAGTCTTCTATTGAAAAACATCATGGCGGGAGTTTGGTTTGTAACCACGTGTTGCATTCCTGTACGCAAACAAGAAGTTAAATACCTTATGTTGTAGATTTATGTCTTCATTACCCATGGCCTTTATGGCCTTCTTGAAGGTCTGGACAAACCTTTCAGCTAATCCATTGGTGGCGGGATGGTATGGGGCGGACGTGAAGTTTTTTAAAGAACTTCCTGAATTCTTCGGACACAAATTGCGGTCCATTATCAGAACAGATCTGTTCAGGCAGCCCATTCCTGGCAAATATGGTCCTTAATACTATGATGGTTTTTTCCGTGGTGGTGGAGGACATCTTTATTACCTCCGGCCACTTGGAGTGTGCATCAACCGCGATTAAGAACATGGAGTCCATAAATGGACCAGCAAAGTCGATATGTACCCTTTGCCATGGAGATGAGGGCCACTCCCATGGATGTAGAGGGGCTTGTGGTGGGGCGTTTTGGACCTTCTGGCATCCTAGACAGCTCTTGGTAATTTCTTCGATGTCTCCATCGATACCTGGCCACCATACAAACGCTCTGGCTAGGTTCTTCATTTTCACTCCACCCAGATGCCCCTCGTGAAGCTCCTTTAGCACTTTATCCTGGAGTTTGGGTGGAATCACCACTCTGGATCCACACATCAAGGTTCCTCGGCACACTGACAGCTGTTCTCTTCTTTGCGAGAATGCTGGCAACAGTGGTTCGCCATGTACTGGCCATCCCTTCACCGTTAAATCGTAGACTCAGAGAGAGAGAGAGTCGGGTCATTTCTCGTTTCCTTTTCAATGGTCGAATTTGTTACTGGTAGACATTCCACTATGGTTGAGTGGAACATCTCCACTGGGTCCACTGTAGGTGCCTCTTCTACCGTTGGCAACGGTAGGCGCGATAAACCGTCAGCATTCCCATGCTGTTTTGATCCTTTGTATTCTATGTCATATTGGTGTGCCCCTAGGAAAAGGGACCACCTCTGTAGCCTTTGCGCTGTCATAATGGGAACGCCCTTTTTAGGGTTGAATATGGAGACGAGGGGTTGATGGTCCGTCAACAAGGTAAATTTTTGTCCGTGTAGGTAATGGTTGAATTTCTTCACTCCCCACACCAGGCTGAGTGCTTCCCTGTTGATCTGGGCATAGTTACGCTCAGCTGAGTTCAATGAGCGTGACGCAAAAGCTATCGGCCGCTCCGAGCCATCAGGGAATCTATGCGATAATACCGCTCCTACGTCGTAAGGGGATGCATCGCACGCCAGTCTGATTGGCAGTGATGGGTTGTAATGAGCCAACACTTCCTTGGACGTGATCAAGCCTTTGCATTTATGGAAGGCACGTTTTTAGTCTTCGCTCCAGTTCCAAATTACTCCCGTTTGTAGCAGTGCGTTAAGAGGGTGCAGAACAGTTGACCAGTTCGGTAAAAATTTATGATAGTAATTTATCAATCCCAGGAACGACCTTAATTGTGAGACATTTTCAGGTGCTGGGGCTTTTATGACCGCTTCAATTTTTTCAGGTGACTTATGCAACCCTTCTTCGTTAATTATATGGCCACAATATGATATTTGTTTCTGGAAAAATTCGCACTTGGGGCGATTTGCTCGTAGGCCCCGTTCTCTCAGCCTAGTGAGCACCTGCTCCAAATTGGCAAGGTGCTCGTTGTCGTTTTCTCCTGTTATAAGGATGTTGTCTAGGTAGCATTGAGTCCCCGGAATCCCTTGCAGGACTTGCTCCATAGCTCTTTGCCAGATAGCTGGAGCTGATGCTACTCCGAAAACCAGTCGATTGTACTGGTACAGGCCTTTGTGTGTGTTTATCGCGAGATACTTTTTAGATGCCTCCTCAACCTCCATCTGTAGATATGCCTGTGCCAAGTCAATTTTGGTGAAACGTTTCCCTCCGGATAGTGAGGCGAAAATATCTTCTATATCCTCGGAAGAGGATACTGTACCGTGTGAAGGACCGGGTTTACAGTCGCCTTGAAGTCCCCACAGATGCGAATTTTTCTCTGTTCTTCAGATTTATCATTATTCAACGTTTTCTTCATGACCGGGACGATGGGTGTTGCCCACTCGCTCCAATCTACCTTGGATAACACGCCTGCCTTTTCCAAATTCTCCAGCTCTGCCTCGACTGCTGGACGAATTGTGTATGGCACCGGCCTTGCCTTAAAAAACTTGGGAATTGCCGCATCTTCTACTTTTATTGAGGCGGTGACGCCTTTCAAGGTTCCTAGTTCCTGTTGAAACACTTCTTTGGCGTTGGCCAAGCTGTCTTTTAATCGTTCAGGTATGACGTCATCATTTTTTTTTCTTACTGGTCACCGTCAGTGCCTGAATGGAGTGCCAGTCTAAACGTATCTTCCTGATCCATTCACGTCCCAACAGCGGTGGACCACCATCTTGCAGAACGTATAAATACAACTTCTGTATTTCCTTGCCGTTGTATACAACAGGCACCCTTATTTTCCCTCTGGGGTATACTTTCTGCCCCGTATATGTCTTCAAGATAATGGATGTGTCTTTCAAAAGTATATGCGGAAATAGCCGCTCGTAATCCTGTCGACTTATGACGGTCAGAGCTGATCCTGTATCTAGCTCCATTTTAACTGGGGACCCCGCTATCGTGAGGGTAACCCAAATGGTCTGGTAATCTTCTTTGGCAATTACATTATGTAATTTGAGACAGCTTAGTCTCTTGTTTCCGGAGTCGCTATCGCTCTTCTGGTCTTCGGAGCTACTGTCCGTCATCATTTGTACCTTTCTGTACTTTTCCTGATTGATTTTTTTTCTGTCAGTGGATTTTTTTCCCCCCAGATCGGCATACACGTGCAATGTGTCCCATCTTTCCGCATTGCCTGCATGGTTTGTCCTTGAACCAGCAGTCCCTCTGGTCATGGGTAGATCTGCCGCAGCGATAACATCTCTCTCAACCCCGTGTCATTTCATGGGTGCCGAAGTCCTGTGGCTTTTGCTGTATCTCTGCAGCTCCTCTTGCTGCTGCTTCGTATGATACAGCCACACTGAAAGCCTTGTCCAGTGTCAAATCTTTCTCAGAAAGTAGCCTTTTCTGTGTTCCTTCACTTAGGAGACCGCAGACGAATTTGTCTCGTAGAGAATCTGCCAGTCCTGCCCCGAATTGGCAGTGCTTTGACAGCTTTCTTAATTCGGTGAGGTAATCAGCGTTACTTTCATTCTTGTGCTGATTCCTCCTGAAGAATTTGAATCGTTCCGCTATCAGCAGCGGTGTTGGGTTTATGTGCTCCTGTAGGGTATCAACAATCTCCTTAAAATTCTTGCCCATCGGTTTGGCTGGAGTGATTACGTTTCGTAACAGCCCGTATGTCCTTGCGCCCATCAGATTTAGAAGTACCGATGCCTTTTTTTTATCATCCTCTACTTCATTCGCTGTGCAATATACCTCCACTCTTTCCACATATGTGGTCCAATCCTCTATATCACTATCGAAAGCAGTAATATTGCCAGTCTTGGGCATCCTGAAAATCAAAAATGGCGCCTCCCGCGTTTTCCTTTCTTCCCTGCCGAGAAAAAATGGCGACTCCCGCGCATTCCCGCCGCTGCTGACAACGCTGTTCTCTGCGGTTTTTATTTACACAGATATTTTTAATAGTTGGAGACTCGTTCCTGCCGGACTCTCTGGGATTTTTCCCTCCCTCTGCTTGGTCCGAATGCTGACCTGCTTTGCAGCGCCGGCTGTCTCCTGAGTGCGCCACCCTCCGTCTCTGTTTGCCTCCGCCTTCCGACTCGCTGCTCGGCCCCGCTGCAGAGCCACCTGATCGAGCCCCAGCCGCCGCCCAGGAAGGATTAGTGCAGTACCTGCCACCAACCCGGCTAGCTGGTGAACTCAGTTTTTTTTTCTTCGACCTTCGTCTGAAGAATCGATCTCCTTGAGGTGTTGCCGAATTGCAGGTAAGTCCGTTTCCAATTCGTCGCCACTGTTGTATCCATGTGTTAAAGGGAGACACGGAATGCAGGAGTTCGTTTAACAGGTGTTTACTGAACAAAGTCTGGAGGTGAACTAAAAGATACAAGACGCTATACAGGCTTATATACCCGAGTGGTCACTACCGGTATTACAGTACACAGGGGCTCTTAAAGGTACATACACTACAAGGGATAGGCAATAAATGCTGGCCTTGCCACCGACACCCACAACCTGTGAATGAATTTTAAAAAAAAAAAAGAAAAATATCCATTACTCTACCTGGCTCTCTAATGAATCCACCTAATGTCTTAAATTATAGTGTACTTTGGTAGTTGACATAACAAGAACAACAACAACTTGCATTTATATTACGCCTTTAATGTAGTAAAACGTTCCAAGGTGCTTCACAAAACCGTTATCAAACAAAATTCGACACCAAGCCACCTAAAGAGATATTAGGACAGATAAGCAAAAGCTTGGCCAAAGAAAGATTGTTTTAAGGAGTGTCATAAAGAATGAGGGAGAAATAAAGGAGGAGAGAGAGATAGAGCGGCAGAGTGGTTTAGGGAGGGAATATTAGAGCCTGAGGTCGGCCGCCAATGGTGAAATGCTGAATGTTGGGCATGTGCAAGAGGCCTGAACTGGAGGAATGTGCTTAATTTATTCAGAGACGTTGTTTCCTTGTACTGCTGTCTGGTTTCATATTTGCTCTGATTTCATTTTGAAAATCGTGCCACTCATAATATGGTTAGGCTCTTGTATTCTATTTCTTATTCACTTGTCCTTGGGAGATCTGCTGCCTCATGTGTCTCTTGGATTGCCATTCATGGTTTCCCTGCTGTTGGATGCTGTCAGAGCTGGGACTCAATACTGTCCTTCCTTTTGCTCTTGGATATTATTCCTTGGCTCCTTTGCAGCATCTCAATTTCAACGATGATCTTAAAATTTATCTCTTCAACTGAGTCTTCGGCCACTTCTCCTAATTCCCCTCTACCTCGACTTGGGTCCAACTGCCAAACTGTGAAGTGTCTTGGAACGCTTTTGCTATGTTTAAGGCATTATGTCGATGCTTAGATCTATTTATAAGGCATTATCTAGATGCTTTTAAAAGGAAACTAGATGAGTACGAGAGAAAAGGGAATAGAAAGCTATGCTGAAAGGCTGAGATGAGGTAGATGGAATGGGAGAAGACTCGTGTGGAGTATAAACACCAGTACAGACTAGTTGGGCTGAATGGCTTGTTTCTGTGCTGTATATTCTATGTATAAATCTAAGTTTAAATTGCATTGCTCTAGAATGTTAGGACATGCATTTGTGGTCCATCATTTCTTCCAATGAATGGTCCCATCTTGGGAGGGTTGCTGAGCAGATGCCATTTACATCCTTACATGGGAAAACTTGAGGATGGATCCACCTGAACTGCATGATGTAGTCACTGGCTGAAAAGTACAACCTAGGTAGAACCATTGGAGCAGCCTGTCAGCTTGCTCTCTGTCAGGGAATGGCATGAGATAACGAAGAAAAAAGAGACTTGATAAAGTTGTTACTGAGACCTTGTAAATGAATTTGATCAACAATTTTTGCGACTTGAAGAATTAACATTGCTAAGTCTTTTTAAATATGGTACATGTAAGGATTTCGCAATAATTTTGAAATTTCCTAGAGTTCCGAAGATTGATTTTTTGATTAAAGAATACCTGGGTAATATACCTTTAAAATCCAGGGATCAAAATGGCCGTCAGACCTCGTGGCAGAAGACAAAAGACATTGAAAAGGCAGCTTGCGTGTGTCTGTGAAAAAGGGGTAATCAAAGATGGCTGTCCGACCTCGTGTCAGGACACAGACTGTGGACATATGAAAAGGGAAGATCAAAGATGGCTGACTAAACTGCCAATCAAAGGCAGTTCAGGGAGTTCCCCACCCTGCAGAGACAATCGACAGAAACTGCTACTATGTTTACACAAAGGATTAACCACTTGAGAGGTTTCAGTTTGACCACAGGACAATGACTTTTGTTTACACTAACTTCCAAAGCTGTTTACTCAGCAATTATAGAAAGACATGCTTCTTTTCAAACCAAGACAGCTCCATTCAAACTCAGTACGATGAATGGGAATACATCACAAACCCATCACGATCAATGGGTAATTCATCCAAACCCATCACAGACAATGGGGACAGTTTGGATCCCTTTTGTTCAGCCCAGATGCACCTGGATCTGGGTGGGAAGGTTTCAGCCCCAAATGGGGTATAAGATAGCTTCTCAAGAAGCCATCTCTCTCTCTCTCTCTCTCTCTCTCTGCGGCCTCGCCTCCGTGCCCTCTACAACTTGGGAGCCTGCCTAAAGGAGTGGAATACCAGCAGTTTACTTTTAAAATACTGGGGTGTTCACTACTTCGGGGCAATGAAGATCAAAGACCGCAAGGGCACGGAGCAGGCGTTTTCATTCGTGAGCATATATTTTTCTGTCCCATTACAAGGCAACTTAGAATAGGTGTAGGGGTGGGAATTAAGGGGAATTTTGTTAGAACTGTAATTTTAGTCGATTTTCCATCGTTGTGTCCGTTCTCTCCTCCCCTATTTAAGTAACAGTGTTGCACTAGCAGAGAAGTGCTGTAGTGAACACTGAGTTCTGTATTGAAAGTGCTGTATTTAAATAAAAGTGTTGCACTAAGGGAAGTGCTGTAGTGAACATTAAGTGATTTGTAAGAAGTAAAGTGCTGTATTTGAGTAACAGTGTTGCTCTAAGCAGAAAGGTGCTTCAGTGGACACTAAGCAGCTGTATTAAAGTGCTGTATTTAAGTAAAAGCCACTAAGCAGAGGTGCTGTAGTGAGCAAAGTGTACTGTATTAAAGGTGTGTTGCACTAGTTGAAGGTGCTGTATTTAAGTAAAGCCACTAAGCGAAAGAGTGCTGTAGTAAACGATAAGTGAACTGTGTTAAGCAAAGGTAAGGCCTCACAGCGTCGGCGGGAATTTCAGCGGGGCTATAAAAGTCCCAGAGACCAGGTAAGGCGTACCAGTCTCCAGTCTGGGAACTCGGAGGGAAGGAGAGGGGTAAAAAGTAATCCAAGTGTGACGTCACCAGAAAGCGGGTAAGTGATTGGTTGGTAAGTATTTCTCCCTTTTTAAACTTAAATCTCTTTGGTTTATAGTTTCTAAGGTGCGATATTCATCATCTAGAATCGGGACAGAGGGTATTTAAAAATAATATCAAATTTAATTAATTACATAGAATGGGAGATCAGGTGATGTGTTGCTGCTGCAATATGTGGGAGCTGGTGGACACCATTGATGCTCACGGTGATCACATTTGCAGTAAGTGTTGGCTGCTCGAGGAATTCCGGCTCCGTGTTGAAGAGCTGGAGTTCGAGCTTCAAACACTGAGACACATCAGGGAGGGGGAGAGTTACCTGGACTCTGTGTATCATGAGGTAGTCACACCAATTAGATTAAATTTATTCAGATGTAGTCCGTGGCCAGGGTCAGGATGGTGTGACTAGAAGTGAGGCAGGTACGGGGATCCAGGAGGTAGAGTTGGAGGAGCCGCAGCCCTTGCACTTGTCCAACAGGTTCGAGGCTCTTACTCCCTGTGAGGATGGGAACAGGGACTGCGGGGAGGATGAGCAACCTGGCCACAGCACCGTGGAGCGGGGGGCCATTCCAGTGGGGGGAGTTAAAAGAAATGTAGTGGTAGGGGATAGTATCGTTAGGGGGATAGATAGAGTGCTTTGCAGCCGAGAGCGAGAGTCCCAAAGGCTGTGTTGCCTGCCCGGTGCCAGGGTTAAGGACATCTCCTCTGGACTGGAGAGAAACTTGGAGTGGGAGGGGGAGGATCCAGTTGTCGTGGTCCATGTTGGTACCAACGACATAGATAGGACAAGGAAGGAGGTTCTGCTGCGGGAGTTTGAGCAGCTAGGGGCCAAATTAATAAGCAGAACCTCAAGGGTAATAATCTCTGGATTATTACCTGAGCCACGAGCGAATTTGGCTAAGACAAATAAAATTAGAGAGTTAAATGCGTGGCTCAAAGACTGGTGTGGGAGAAATGGGTTTTGCTTCCTGGGACACTGGCACCAGTACTGGGGCAGGAGGGAGCTGGTCCGTTGGGACGGGCTTCACTTGGCCAGTGCTGGGACTAGAGTCCTGGCGGATCATATAACTAGGGCTGTAGAGAGGGCTTTAAACTAACTAGTGGGGGGGAGGTTCCTAGAGAGCAAATAATAAAAATGACAACAGAGAAGGTCATAGACTTAGGTAGCAGTGGGGAAATTAAAAACCAGAGCGTGTCAGGAAGGGGCAGAAGGTATGGAGTAAAAGGTAAAGTAATAAAAAGGGCAAAAGCAGGAACTAAGTGTCACAAAACATATTTGAAAGTTCTCTATCTGAATGCACGTAGCATTCGTAACAAAATAGACGAGTTAATGGCACAAATAACTACATATGGGCATGATCTTGTGGCCATTACAGAAACATGGCTGCAGGGTGACTGCCTGGGAATTAAACATACCAGGTTATTTAACGATCAGGAAGGAAGGGGCGGTGGGGTGGCTATGTTAATAAAGGAAGGAATCACTGTAATACAGAGAAATGATATTGGGTCAAAAGATCAGGATAATGAAACAGTTTGGGTGGAGGTAAGGAATAATAAGGGGGAAAAAACACTAGTGGGCGTAGTCTATAGGCCTCCGAACAGTTGCAACTCTGTTGGACGGAGTATCAATCAGGAAATAGTTGAGGCTTGTAATAAGGGAACATCTATAATTATGGGGGATTTTAACTATCATATTAATTGGACAAATCAAATTGGGCAGGGCTGCCTTGAGGAAGAGTTCATTGAGTGTATTAGGGATGGGTTTCTTGAGCAGTATGTAACTGAACCGACCAGGGGGCAGGCAACCTTAGATCTGGTCCTGTGTAACGAGACAGGATTAATTTAAAATGTCCTAGTAAAGGATCCCCTTGGAATGAGTGACCATAACATGGTTGAATTCCATATTCAATTAGAGGGTGAGAAGGTTGGATCTCAAACAAGCGTGCTAAGCTTGAATAAAGGAGACTATGAAGGTATGAGAGCGGAATTGAGTAGAGTGGATTGGGAAAATAGATTCAAGGGTAAGACGATACATGATCAATGGTGTACATTTAAGGAGTTATTTTACAACTTCCAAAAAAAATATATTCCACTGAGAAGAAAAGGGTGTAAAAGAAAAGACAGCCATCCGTGGCTAAGTAAAGAAATTAAGGATAATATTTGACTAAAAACAAGGGCATATAAGGTAGCCAAATCTAGTGGGAGGATAGAGGATTGGGAAAGCTTTAAAAGACAGCAAAAAATAACAAAAGGATTGATTAAGAAAGGGAAGATAGATTATGAAAGTAAATTAGCAAAAAATATAAAAACAGATAGTAAGAGTTTTTATAGTTATATAAAAAGAAAAAGGGTGGCTAAAGTAAATGTTGGTCCCTTAGAGGATGAGACCGGGAAATTAATGGTGGGAAATATGGAGATGGCAAAAACACTGAATGAATATTTTGTATCAGTCTTTACAGTAGAAGACACTAAGAATATCCCAACACTGGACAAATAGGGGGCTATAGGGGGGGAGGAGCTAAACACGATCAAAATCACTAAGGAAGTGGTACTCGGTAAAATAATGGGACTCAAGGCGGATAAATCACCTGGACCTGATGGCTTACATCCTAGGGTCTTGAGGGAAGTGGCGGTAGGGATTGTGGATGCATTGGTAATTTTCCAAAACTCCCTGGACTCGGCAAAGGTCCCGGCAGACTGGAAAACTGCTAATGTCACACCCTTATTTAAAAAGGGCAGTAGACAGAAGGCTGGAAACTATAGACTGGTTAGCTTAACATCTGTGGTAGGTAAAATTTTGGAGTCCATTATTAAGGAGACAGTAACAGGACATTTGGATAATCATAATTTAATAGGACAAAGTCAGCATGGTTTTATGAAGGGGAAGTTATGTTTGACAAATTTACTGGAGTTCTTTGAGGAAGTAACATATAGGGTGGATAAAGGGGAACCAGTGGACGTAGTGTATTTAGACTTCCAAAAGGCATTTGACAAGGTGCCACACAAAAGAATATTGCTTAAGATAAAAAATCACGGGATTGGGGGTAATATTCTGGCATGGATAGAGGATTGGCTATCTAACAGAAGGCAGAGAGTTGGGATAAATGGTTCATTCTCGGACTGGCAATCAGTAACTAGTGGTGTTCCACAGGGGTCAGTGCTGGGTCCCCAACTCTTCACAATCTATATTAACGATTTGGAGGAGGGGACCGAGTGTAACATATCAAAGTTTGCAGATGATACTAAGATGGGAGGGAAAGTAGTGAGTGAGGAGGACATAAAAAACCTGCAAGGGGACATAGACAGGCTAAGTAAGTGGGCAGAGATTTGGCAGATGGAATACAATACTGGAAAGTGTGAGGTTATGCACTTTGGCAGGAAAAATCGTAGAGCAAGTTATTATCTTAATGGCAAGAAACTGGAAAGTACTGTAGTACAAAGGGATCTGGGGGTCCTGGTGCACGAAACTCAAAAGGTTAGTATGCAGGTGCAGCAAGTGATTAAGAAGGCCAATGGAATGTTGGCTTTCATTGCTAGGGGGATAGAATATAAAAATAGGGAGGTATTGCTTCTGTTGTACAAGGTATTGGTGAGACCACACCTGGAATACTGCGTACAGTTTTGGTGTCCATACTTAAGAAAGCACATACTTGCTCTCGAGTCAGTACAAAGAAGGTTCACTCGGTTAATCCCGGGGATGAGGGGATGGACATATGAGGAGAGGTTGAGTAGATTGGGACTCTACTCATTGGAGTTCAGAAGAATGAGAGGCGATCTTATTGAAACATATAAGATTGTGAAGCGGTTGGATCGGGTGGATGCGGGGAGGATGTTCCCGATGATGGGTGAAACTAGAACTAGGGGGCATAGTCTTAGAATAAGGGGCTGCTCTTTCAAAACTGAGATGAGGAGGAACTACTTCACTCAGAGGGTGGTAGGTCCATGGAGTATGCTGCCCCAAAAAGCTGTAGAAGCTACATCATTACATAAATTTAAAACAGAAATAGACAGTTTCCTAGAAGTAAAGGGAATTAAGGGTTACGGGGAGCGGGCAGGAATTTGGACATGAGTCTAGGTTCGGATCGGTCGTGGCCCTGTGGGTAGCGGAGCGGGCCCAGGGGCCGTGTAGCCTGATCCTGCTCCTATTTCGTGTGTCTAATTCTGTTAGATTCAGGAGATGGT
Source organism: Somniosus microcephalus (assembly GCF_052327205.1). Taxonomy (NCBI): domain Eukaryota; kingdom Metazoa; phylum Chordata; class Chondrichthyes; order Squaliformes; family Somniosidae; genus Somniosus; species Somniosus microcephalus. Next base: position 226,947,009 of record NC_140989.1, on the reverse strand, counting down.
TCTGTGATAGTAAATTGGCGGTTAGGATCAGATCAGCCATGATCTTATTGAATGGCGGAGCAGGCTCGAGGGGCCAATTGGCCTACTCCTCCTGTTTCTTATGTTCTTATGTAAAGGTGCTGTACCAGGCATAGGTGTGTTGTATCGATTATTTTTAAGTTGTTTCTTTCTTCTGTTTCAATAAATACTGGTCTGTTTTTGCACCCGAACCACGAGTCACGTTTTTCTGTCTACATCGCTACCGAATAAGTCCGGCGGTCAGAACCAGGAATAGGGGAGCGCTTCGAAACCGCACGGGGGTCCCTGGAGCAGCTCAGAGGCTTCTGACTGGCCAGAGACAATAACCATAACCCCATCCCTGCTGTGTTTAATTCCTACATACATTAGACAAGTAGTTTCATTTATGTAGTAAAATGCCCTAAGGCGCGTCACAGGAGCAATTACCAAACAAAATTTGACATCATGCCACGTAGAGATATTAGGACAAGAAGAGACAGGTCTTAAGGAGCGTCTTAAAGGATCGAGAGAGGAGGAGAGATTTAGGGAGGGAATTCCAGAGCTTTGGGCCAAAATATCTGAAGGGACCAAGGTGGAGCACAAATGGTGGAGCGAAGAAAATCATAAATGCGCAAGTGGTCAGAATTGAAGGAGTGCAGAGAGATCTCGGGGTTGTAGGGCTGGAGTAGATTACAGAGATGGGGAGGGGCGAGGCCATGGAGGGATTTGAAAACAATCGTGAATTTTAAAATTGAGGCATTGGCGGATTGGGAGACAATGTCAGTTAGCGAGCACGGGTGATGGGTGAACGGGACTTGGCTGCTCGTATCATAACTCACACTAAGTTTTGGATGAGTTCAAGTTTATGGAGGGTGCAAGGTGGGAGGCCGGCCATGAGAGCATTGGAATAGCCGAGCCTCGTGGTAACAAAGGAATGGATGAGGGTTTCACAGCAGGTGAGCTGAGGGAAGGGCAGGAGACAGGCGATATTACAGAGGTGGAAGTAGGCCGTCTTGGTGATGGAAAGGGTGTGGGGTTGGAAGTTCAGCTTGGGGTCAAATAGGACACCGAGGCTGCGAACAGTTTGGTTCAGTCTCAGTGGCCAGGGAGAGGGACGGAGTCGGTGGCTTGGAAACGGAGTGTGTGGCGGCGACCAAAGTCAACGGCTTCAGTCTTCTCGATAATTAATTGGAGAAATTTCTGCTCATCCAATATTGGATGTCAATCGAGCAGCATGACAAATCAGAAGCAGTGGAGGGGTCGAGAGACATAGGATAACTCTGTATGAAGCTCGAGTGGTTTATTAATATCATCTCAGCCCTGAGATGCACTACTGACTTGGGAAAAGCTTCACTGTGTGGTATAATATGGAGACAAATATTGTATTACAGTGTGCATTTTTTTAAATCCAGAGTTTTGTGATCAGCATTGTGTGATGGTCTCCTGTGATTGAGTTACATGGTTTTACTAGTGGTGTTATTAATTTTCATTTTACAAACTGATATGTGAATATTGTTTGACCTCAAATGATTAGGTGATACCAGTTCTCCATATTCTGTATAGGTGATTGAAACTTTAAAAATAAGATTATTGTGGATTCAGTGTACCATGAGGACTAAACCTATGGTGTGGATGAACTGTGACAAAGTTATAGACTGAAAATAATATGTAGGCTGTATGCCGGTTCTGAAAAAGGGACGGACTGTATACTCACCCAAAAATGTTCCTTGTGCCCATTATTTTAATGTACGGTTTTAGTTTATTGAAGTTAATGAGAGTTACTCGTGATTTAAAAAATAAACAAAAAAGTCGTCATCTAAAGCAAATTTGTGCATATAAATTCTAGTTCTTGTTTGATAATTCTTCTCATGAATATGTGGAGCTCATTTTTTTATTTTGTTTCGTATCGTTTTCCACTTTGTGCTTGCTAAAAGAGACTGAATCTATGCACCTGTTTCCACTAGGTGGCAGCAACTTATTAGTTATGGCTGGTTCAAGCCCCTGGCACCTTAGGATAAACAACAACTTGTATTTATATAGCACCTTTAACGTCGTAAAACGTCCCAAGATGCTTCACAGGAGTATTAAAAGACGAAAAAATTTGACACCGAGTCGCATAAGGATAAATTAGGGCAGGCTACCAAAAGCTTGATCAAAGAGGTAGGTTTTAAGGAGCGCCTTAAAGGAGGAAAGAGAGGTGGAGAGGTTTAGCCAAGGAATTCCAGAGCTTAGGGCCTAGGCAACAGAAGGCACGGCCACCAATGGTTGAGCGATTATAATCAGGGATGCTCAAAAGGGCAGAATTAGAGGCGCGCAGCTATCTCGGGGGGCGGAGTGGGGGGGTTGTGGGGCTGAAAGAGATTAGAGATAGGGAGGGGCGAGGCCATGGAGGGATTTGAAAACAAGGATGAGAATTTTTAAATCAAGGCGTTGCTTAACCAAGAGCCAATGTAGGTCAGCGAGCACAGGAGTGATGGGTGAACGGGACTTGGCGTGAGTTAGGACACGGGCAGCTGAGTTTTGGATGACCTCAAGTTTACTTAGGGTAGAATGTGGAAGGCCAGCCAGGAGTGCGTTGGAATAGTCAAGTCTAAAAATAACAAAGGCATGGATGAGGGTTTCAGCAGCGGATAAGCTGAGGCAAGGGCGGAGACGGGCGTTGTTACGGAAGTGGAAATAGGCGTTCTTAGTTATGCTGCGGATATGTGGCTGGAAGCTCATTTCGGGCTCAAATATGATGCCAAGGTTGCGAACAGTGTGGTTCAGCCTCAGACAGGTGTTAGGGAGAGGGATGGAGTCAGTGGCTAGGGAACGGAAACCAGCACCAGTCATTAGATGTGAAGATGGCACATCAAAAGTCATGTTGTTTTGGTCTGTAAACTGGACTCCTTTATTCTGAAATCCTCTTCTCATTTCAAGTTGTAGTTACATTTATTTGAAGTGGCATTTAGGTCTGAAACTTTTTGGGGGATTTTCATTGTTCCCTGCAAGGTATATATTTCTGAGTACATGTACGTTTATCCGATACACAGATTTAACACATCTGAATGAATTGTGGCACATGCTGGGTCACTGCGTTTTTTTTGTTAACTGTTAGTTTGCATAAGTCACTTAATGGTCTTCAATCCATCTGCTGCTGAAATCCTCAATCATGCCTTTCTCACCTCTAGAATTGACGACACCAGTGCTCTCCTGGCCAGCCTCTCATCCTCCATGAACTTCAGCTCTTCCAAAACTCTGCTGCAGTATCCTATCCTGTACCAAATCCTGCTCACCCATCACCCTTGTCCTCACCAACCTACATTGGCTCCTGGTCCCCCAACACTTCAAATTTATAATTCTCATCCTCATATTTAAATCCCTTGACTGCCTTGCACCCCCCCTTTATCTCTGTAACCTCGGCCACCCCAACAGTGCCCCGCCCTGAATTTTCCATTTCTCTGACTCTGACCTCTTGTGCATCCCCTCTCCCTTCGCCTGCCATTGGCGGCCGTATATTCAGCTGCGTAGGCTATATGCTTTTGGAATTCCCTCCCTAAACCTTCCACATGTCAACTCCCTCTCTTCTTTTGAGACCCTTCTTAAATTCCACTTCTTTGACCAAGCTTTTGTTAACCCCTCCTAATATCTCCTTCCTTGGCTTCATTTTGTTTTATACCTCTGTGAAACAACTTGGGACAATTTTTTTGACGTTGAAGGCACTAAATCAATGCAAATTGTTGCTGTAATTGTGTTAAGTGCTGATAAAGTTGCATTGCAGTATAGTTTCAATTACTGTTCCTTGTACCACATGGATGGATATTATACAGCCTGTGCTCGGTGTTGGCACAGAATTGGTTGTTTGTGCCTTTGGATGTTTTCAGTGCACATAATGCTGAGAGTGATCAGAAGGAAAACTGGTGGATTTCTGAAACTTTATAGCTGGGGCTGCAGGATAGAATCATAGAATGGTTACAGCACAGAAGGAGGCCATTTGGCCTGTTGAGCCCGTGCCGGCTCTCTGCAAGAGCACTTTAGCTGGTCCCACTCCCCTGCCCTTTACCCATAGTCATGCAAATTTTTCTCCTTCAGGTACTTATCCAATTCCCTTTTGAAAGCCGTGATTGAATCTGCCTCCACCACCCTTTCGGGCAGTGCATTCCAGATCATCACCACTCGCTGCGTAAAAAAGTTTTTCCTCATGTCGCCTTTGGTTCTTCTGCTAATCACCTTAAATCTGTGTCCTCTGGTTCTCAACCCTTCTGCCAGTGGGAACAGTTTCTCTCTATCTACTCTGTCCAGACCCCTCATGATTTTGAACACCTCTATCAAATCTCCCCTCAACCTTCTCTGTTCTAAGGAGAACAACCCCAGCTTCTCCAGTCTATCCACATAACTGAAGTCCCTCGTCCCTGGAATCATTCTTGTAAATCTTTTCTGCATCCGCTCTAAGGCCTTCACATCCTTCCAAAAGTGCAGTGCCCAGAATTGGACACAATACTCCAGTGTTTTCTAAAGGTTCATCATAACTTCCTTGCTTTTGTACTCTGTGCCTCTATTTATGAAGCCCAGGATCCCGTATGCTTTTTTAACCACTTTCTCAACCTGCCCTGTCACCTTCAAAGATTTGTGCACATATACCCCCAGGTCTCCCTGTAAATGCTTTAGAATTGTACCCTTTAGTTTATATTGCCCCTCCTCGTTCTTCCTACCAAAATGTATCACTTCACATTTTTCTGCGTTAAATTTCATCTGCCACGTGTCCGCCCATTCCACCAGTCTGTTTATGTTCTCTTGAAGTCTATCACTATCCCTCCTCACTGTTCACTATACTTCCAAGTTTTGTGCCATCTGCAAATTTTGAAATTGTGCCCTGTACACCCACATCCAAGTCATTAATATATTTTGAGAAAAGCAGTGGTCCCAGTACCGACCACTGGTGAACACCACTGTATACCTTCCACTAGTTTGAAAAACAACCGTTCACCACTACTCTGTTTCCTGTCACTTAGCTAATTTCGTATCCATGCTGCCCACTGTCACTTTTATTCCATGGGCTTCAACTTTGCTGGCAAGCTTATTATGTGGCACTTTATCAAACGCCTTTTACACCACATCAACCGCATTGCCCTGATCAGCCCCCTCTGTTAGCTCCTTTAAATGTTTACATTTGCACAATTTCAAACTTTTCCCATTTGAGGTTGGAAACCAATATAAGTGTGCCAGCTGATTTTGTTAAGCTAAGATAGAATTTAATAAATATTCCTCTGATAGCCTCACAGTTAAAGGCAGTGTCCAATGTAAAACAGGACCTTAAATTCAGAAGATCCCTGATTCAATTCCTGGCCTGTGCTGGGTTAGCTTATTCAGAACAGAATTTGGGGTGCTATGATTGGCCTCACCATTTCCAGGAGGGGAAAATCATCCCAGAAACCACTGCATCAAGGGTGAAAAGGTTTCTTCTTGGCTGTGATGCCTTCCATAGTGGAATAGCCTGACAAAACTTGAATGAGGTACTGCGGGCATGCTGTCATTTGTGGAACCATATCCCAGCAAGACTTAGTGTCTTGAGGAAGGAGAATATTGGCCAAATAATACAATGAGGAAAAATATGAATTCAAGATGATTCAATTTATGTATTTCATTTGGTAAAGTAATTATGAAGTAAATACTTGCAGATAAGCTTAACGCATCTAAATTACTACATCATTTAGAATGGAATTAGTAGGCATATTGGGAATTTAAGTACGTAAATATTGTTCTTAGTGTTAATGTTACAATTTAAATGCAAAACCCTTGATTGCCAAAACATATTCAGAGATATGCAATTAATAGTTTGCCACTATGTAGAAATGTATTTCTTGTTGAAAGTTTTCTGTGTACAATAATTGGGAGTCAAACCTTTCTCTCATTTGAATCATTTAAAAATCATCAGCTGCTTTGTAAATTTATGGTAATTGTTTTGAAGGCATACATTTTAGGTGCTAATTTGCTTTTAGTAAATTAGCTTGTCACGGAAGAGAAAATTAAGTGCTCTGGATTAGTCTGACGACTTCATGCACCTTTTTTTAAAACCAAGGTGTTTTACAAATAAGGAGACAAAGCTGCTTTGGTAGAAATCTTGCAACTGATTGGTGTCCTTTCTTTGTGTTGCAGGAGTGATGAAGCTCACGTCCTGACCATGAGCTTTCCATAGTGCTACCGTGGTGGATGGCATAGGAAGTATGGACCTGACTAACGGACAGTCGAGCACCATATATTTCACAGCCACTGCTTCAGAGGTAAGACTAATATTTACTCCTTGGAACCTCAGGCAACGTAGCTCTATCTGTGTTTATGTATTTCTTACTAGCTGGAGTGCCCGGCGGTGCCGAGGGATTTTTGAGGGCATGATGTTGTTGGAAGAGAGAGAGAGAGCGACTGGGGGGGGGGGGGGGGAGGAGAGGAAAGAGAGAGAGCGACTGGGGGGGAAGAGAGAGAGAGCGACTGGGGGGGAAGAGAGAGCAACTGGGGGGGAAGAGAGAGAGAGCGACTGGGGGGGAAGAGAGAGCAACTGGGGGGGAAGAGAGAGAGAGCGACTGGGGGGAAGAGAGAGAGCGACTGGGGGGAAGCGAGAGAGCGACTGGGGGGAAGCGAGAGAGCGACTGGGGGGAAGCGAGAGAGCGACTGGGGGGAAGCGAGAGAGCGACTGGGGGGAAGAGAGAGAGCCACTGGGGGGAAGACGGGGGGGGGGGTGGGGGGTGGTGGGTGGCGGGGCCCCCCCCCCACCCGAGGGTCGTCCCGCCCCCCGAGGGTCGCGCCGCCCCCACCCCCGCCCGAGGGTCGCGCGCCCCCCCCCACCCCCGCCCGAGGGTCGCGCGCCCCCCCCCACCCCCGCCCGAGGGTCGCGCCCCCCCCCACCCCCGCCCGAGGGTCGCGCCCCCCCCCACCCCCGATGTGAAGACCGCCGATTGCGCGCGCAGCAGGAGCTGAGACGCGGCGCCTCTGGCTCGGCTGGCGGGCCCGGTTGCCAGGGTAACCGTGACGCTGACCAAGCCCCGCCCCCGGGCCGAGCCAGAGAGAGAGAGAGGCCGCGTCTCAGCTGCTCCTGCTGCGCGTGCGGCCCCCCCCCCCCCCCCCCCCCCGAGGGTAGCGACCCCCACCCCCCCCCCCCCCGCCCGAGGTGAAGACCGCCGATTGCGGCTGTGCGAGACGGCCGGCCGGGGTTGCCAGGGTAACGCTTGACGCTCAGCAAGCCCCGCCCCCCGGCCGAACCAGAGAGACAGCGCGTCTCAGCTCCTGCTGCGCGCACACCCTAGCGGCGCTGGGCTGAGGCTCGGCCCTCCAGCCTTCGAGTGGGGCCGGGAGGTGCTTAGCTCGGGCGTGGGTGCGGAGGAGACGCCGAGGCTTCTAGGCCTACCTGGAAAAACGGGGAAAGGTAGGAAAATTAATGAGATTAGATAAATTAATTACTTTCTAAATCATTTTTTTTAAAAACAATATGTGTTTTAAAAGCAACGTTTTTAAGACGGGAAAAGAAAGGAAAAGTTTGGAATCAAGATGGCGGCGACTCACCTCGGTTCAGAACGATAAGGCCCGGCCACACACGCACCGATTGGCCCGGCGGCACACGCCAGCAACCCGGCGTATGATTGGTCGAGCTCGAGGTCACTCTGTCGCTAATGAGCGGATAATGAGATGCTAATGAGTGGAATGTTGAAGATTTTTGGGATACCGCGGGCGGGATTTTAGCCCGGCCGAAACGTAAATACGCTTAAAACCGTCTCGGAAGCGTAAGCTTTCTTTGGAGGTAACGCGTGCGTAGGTATGCCCTGTAACTTTCGAGCACATAGCTCGCCAGACGCACGCGATGACAGACAGAATGACAGAGACAGATCGACCGATTTATATATATATATATATATATATATATATATATATATATATATATATATAGATATATATACTAGCTGAAGTGCCCGGCGGTGCCGAGGCTTTTTCGAGGGCATGTTGTTGGAAGAGAGAGAGCGAGCGCGACTGGGGGGGGGGGGGGCGGGGCGGGGAGAGAGAGAGAGAGAGCGCGACTGGGGGGGAAGAGAGAGAGAGGGTGGGAGGGGAAGAGAGGGCGGGGGAGGGGGGGAGGGGGCGTGGCGGGGGGGAAGGGAGGGCGGAGGAGGGGGGGGAAGGGCGGGAGGGGGCGGGGGGGAAGGGAGGGGGTGGGGGGGGGGAAGGGAGGGCTTGAGGCTGAGAGACAGCCACGCCCGGTTGCCGGGGTAACCCTGCCGCGCCGCCCCGCCCCGCACTCTCGAGAGCCCCGCTCTCGAAGCCCCAGCCGCCCCGCCCCGCACTCCCGAGAGCCCCGCTTTCCGAGCCCGCCCCGCACTCCCGTTGCCGGGGTAACCCTTCCCACTCACCAAGGCCGAGATCCGCACTCTCGAGAGCCCCCCCCCCCCCGCCCGAGCCGAGCGCGGAACAGAGTCTCACCTGCTCCTGCTGCGCGCGCACCCTGACCCTCGTGGCTGACGCCGTTGCCCCGGGTAACGTGACACCGGGGGCGGGGGGTGAGGAGCTTAGCAGCAGCCCAATTACCTAGCTCGGGCCTGGCTGGGCAAGAAAGGCCCAGGCTTTCAGGCCTAAGAAAAAAACGGGGAACGGTAGGAAAAAGAATCTTCAGGTTCGATAAAATATTTACAAATGAGTGATTTATTTTAAAACAATTTAATAAATTCAATTTTATTTTGCTGGAAATGTATATTTGAAAAGAAAGACGCAGAAAGCAGGAAAAAGAATGGAAGCAAGATGGCGGCTACTCACGTCGGTTCAGAACGATAAGGCCCGCCCACACACGCACCGATTGGCCCGGCGGCACACGCCAGCAACCCGGCGTACGATTGGTCGAGCTCGAGGTCACTCTGTCGCTAATGAGCGGTAATGAGATGCTAATGAGCGGAATGTTAAGGTTTTTCGGATACCGCGGGCGCGATTTTAGCCCGGCCGAAACGTAAATACGCTTAAAACCGTCTCGGAAGCGTAAGCTTTCTTTGGAGGTAACGCGCGCGTAGGTACCCCCTGTAACTTTCGAGCGCATAGCCCGCCAGACGCACAGGCAATGACAGACAGAATGACAGATAGACAGAATGACAGACAGAATGACAGAAGTACCGATTTATATATATAGACTAGCTGAAGTGCCCGGCGGTGCCGAGGCTTTTTCGAGGGCAATTTGTTGTTGGAAGAGAGAGAGAGAGAGAGCGACTTGGGGGGGGGGGGGGAGGTGGGGGAAAGAGAGAGAGCGACTGGGGGGTAGAGAGAGAGCGACTGGGGGGTAGAGAGAGAGCGACTGGGGGTAGAGAGAGAGCGACTGGGGGGTAGAGAGAGAGCGACTGGGGGGTAGAGAGAGAGCGACTGGGGGGTAGAGAGAGAGCGACTGGGGGGTAGAGAGAGAGCGACTGGGGGGAAGAGAGAGAGAGACTGGGGGGAAGGGAGGGCGGGGGGGAAGGGCGGGGCGGGAGGGGAAAGGGCGGGGGGGAGGGGAAAGGGCGGGGGGGAGGGAAGGGAGGGCGGGCGGGAGACAATGGAGGGAGGGGGGAAGGGAGGGGAGGGGGGGAAGAGAGGGAGGGGAGGGGGGAAGAGGGAGGGGAGGGGGAGGAAGAGAGGGAGGGGAGGGGGGGAAGAGAGGGAGGGGGGGAAAAGGGGAGGGGGGAAAGGGGAGGGGGGAGAGAGAGGAGGGGAGGGGGGAAGAGAGGGAGGGGAGGGGGAGGGGGGGAAGAGAGGGAGGGGGGAAGAGGGGGAGGGGGAAGAGGGGAAGAGGGGGAGGGGGAAGAGGGGGAGGGGGAGGGGAAGAGGGGAGAGAGGGAGGGGGGGGAAGAGGGGAAGAGGGAGGGGAGGGGGAGGAAGAGAGGGAGGGGAGGGGGGGGAAGAGAGGGAGGGGGGAAAAGGGGAGGGGGGAAAGGGGAGGGGGGAAGAGAGGGAGGGGAGGGGGAAGAGAGGGAGGGGAGGGGGAGGGGGGGAAGAGAGGGAGGGGGGAAGAGGGGGAGGGGGAAGAGGGGGAGGGGGAAGAGGGGGAGGGGAAGAGGGGGAGGGGGAGGGGGAGGGGGAAGAGGGGAAGAGAGGGAGGGAAGAGGGAGGGAGGGGGAAGAGAGGGAAGGGAGGGGAGGGGAAGAGAGGGGGGGGAAGGGAGGGAGGGGGGAGGGGAGGGGGGTTAGGGGGGAGGGGAGGGGGGAGCAAAGGGAGGGGGAGGGATGGGGTGTGGCGGGGAGGGGAAGTGGGTGGGGGGGAGGGGAAGGGGGTGGGGAGGGGTGGAAGGGGGTGAACGGGAGGGGAAGGGGGGGGTGGGGAAGGGGGGTGGGAGGTCGGTGTGGGGGGAAGGGGGTGTGGAGGGTGGGTGTGGGGGGAAAGGGTGTGGGAGGGGAAGGGGGGTTGGGGGGGTGTGTGGGGGAAAGGGGGTGTGGGGGGGGGTTGGGGGGGAAGGGGGTGTGAGGGGGGGTGGTGGGGGGTGGAAAGGGAGGGGGGAGATAAACTTAAAGTACATGAAACTTTGTGCTATCCGGCACCCACTCTTCAGAGTTAATGTTGAGAGATACGGAGATTCTTATCTCTGTATTTAACAACAAACACTGTTGCTTAGCAACAGCTTCTAAACACTCAGGTGTGCCCTGAAGCCTCTAGCTAAAGCTGTTGCTATAGCGACAGACCTTGCACAGCTACACGGTCGATTGTCACAGACACAGATTTGGAGCACAGAAGCCCCACCCACTCTATGTTCCTGAACTAAGATGGCCGCGCATGCACTCTGTTACACACTGAATCAAAATGGCATCACACTGAAACTTTTTGCCCTCCTTGACAAACATGGCTGCCGTTAACCGGGTGCTGTCTGCAGAAGAAATTTCCTCAGCTGCAAACACAGGATCTTCAGATTATTATTTGGGGCTTGCAACCTACCCCAGTTGCTTATGAAGCCTCCCCACCTACTGACCCCGGGAATGGAGCTGAGGCAGCACACCCTCTGCCCCTCTGCCAGTGTTTGTCTCTGTCTAGGCCGGGAGCCTGGGTCTAGAGTTGCACTGCTGGCAGTTGGAGAAGCCTAGGCCCCGGCCTGGAAAAACGGTGAAAGGTAGGAGAATTATAGAGGTTAGACAAAAGATTTACAAATTAATTCACTTTTTAAAAAACAATGTGTGTTTTAAAGCAACTTTTTTTTTGCTGGAAATGTATATTTGAAAAGAAAGACGCGGAAAGCAGGAAAAAGAATGGAAGCAAGATGGCGGCTACTCACCTCGGTTCAGAACGATAAGGCCCACCCACACACGCACCGATTGGCCCAGCGGCACACGCCAGCAACCCGGCGTACGATTAGTCGAGCTCGAGGTCACTCTGTCGCTAATGAGCGGATAATGAGATGCTAATGAGCGGAATGTTAAGGTTTTTCGGATACCGCGGGCGCGATTTTAGCCCGGCCGAACGTAAATACGCTTAAAACCGTCTCGGAAGCGTAGGCTTTCTTTGGAGGTAACGTGCGCGTAGGTACGCCCTGTAACTTTCGAGCGCATAGCCCGACAGACGCACAGGCGATGACAGACAGAATGACAGACAGAATGACAGACAGACAGATCGACCGATTTATATATATATAGATACTAGCTGGGGGAGCCCGGCGGTGCCGAGGCTTTCTCGAGAGCATGTTGTTGTTGGAAGAGAGAGAGGGAGCGACTGGGGGGGAAGAGAGAGAGGGAAGGAGAGAGAGAGAGGGGGAGAGGGGGGGAAGGAGAGAGAGAGAGGGAAGGGGAAGGAGAGAGAGAGAGGGGGAAGGGGAAGGAGAGAGAGAGAGGGGGAAGGGAAGGAGAGAGAGAGAGGGGGAAGGGGAAGGAGAGAGAGAGGGAAGGGGAAGGAGAGAGAGAGAGAGGGGGGAAGGAGAGAGAGAGGGGGAAGGGGAAGGAGAGAGAGAGAGAGGGAAGGGGAAGGAGAGAGAGAGAGAGGGAAGGGGAAGGAGAGAGAGAGAGGGGGAAGGGGAAAGAGAGAGAGAGGGGGAAGGGGAAAGAGAGAGAGAGGGGGAAGGGGAAAGAGAGAGAGGGGGGGAAGGGGAAGGAGAGAGAGAGAGAGAGGGGGAAGGGGAAGGAGAGAGAGAGAGAGAGGGGGAAGGGGAAGGAGAGAGAGAGAGGGGGAAGGGGAAAGAGAGAGAGAGAGGGGGGAAGGGGAAGGAGAGAGAGAGAGAGGGGGAGCAAAGCGAGTCACCAGGTCTCCGTCTCCTAGATGGAGAAGTGAAATCCCTGTTCTATGCGGACGACCTGGTTCTGCTGTCTCCCACAGAACAGGGATTACAGCAACAACTAGACCTACTCGACAAATACTGCCAAAATTGGGCTCTAACAGTAAATCTAAAGAAAACCAACATCATGATTTTTCAAAAAAGGCCCAGATGTCAGGAAAACAAATACCAGTTTACCCTCAGTGATATCACTATAGGACACACTATGAGCTACACCTACCTTGGTCTAACTATTACAGCATCAGGGAGCTTCAGCATAGCAGTGAATGCACTAAAAGAAAAAGCCCGAAGAGCCCTATATGCAATAAAAAGAAAATTCTACAACATCCAAATCCCAATCAAAATCTGGCTCAAAATATTTGACAGCATAATCCTGCCCATTGCACTGTACGGTAGTGAAGTATGGGGCCCGCTAAATCACCAAAGCTACACTAAATGGGGAAAAACATACAATAGAAGCCCTACATGCAGAATTCTGCCGAAGCATCCTTCGCACCCAAAGGAAAACGCCAACAAATGCATGCAGAGCCGAACTAGGCAGATACCCACTGATAATAAACATCCAAAAACGAGCACTAAACTTCCTAAATCACCTCAAATCTAGCTCCCAGACACCCTTCATTTCAAAGCCTTTCAGACCCAAGAGCTAAACCCAGAAAAGAGTCCCCTGAGTCAGCTGCTACGGAAACTAAGTACTCAGCCGGACCCTGACCAGCCCCAGACCAACACAGCCGTCCAAACACCAATCCGAGTGAACCAATCATTAAAAAATGCAAAGAAACCTACCTGGAACATTGGAACAAAATAACCGAAAGCCAAAGCAGATTAGAATGTTACCGGGCCCTAAAAAGAGAATATAAACTGGCAGACTACCTCACGACCATCAGAGACACAAAACAGAGACAGACCCTCACCAGGTACAGACTAAGCGACCACCAACTGGAAATTGAAAAAGGCAGATACAAGAAATCCTGGCAGCCTAGAGAGAATAGAATATGCGATCAATGTCTGGCTGGCGAGGTTGAAACAGAAATGCATTTCCTCCTAAAATGCGAAAAATTCAACACATCAAGAAACATATTATTCAACAAGCTAAGCCAAACAACCCCAGATTTCAAGGAATTGGATGATCTGTCAAAATTGAGATTAGTCCTAGGAGAAGGAGACAGACCATACCTTGGGGCCAAATATGTAACAACATGTCACAACCTGAGGACTGTTTAAAATTAAGACTGTTTAAAATTAATATTGAACGTACCAAATGAAGTACAAAGACTGTTTAAAATTAATATTGTTTAAAAGTAATATTGTATGTACCCAACAAATGTCAAATCGATTGACACCTACAGAATGTTGGAAAACTGTACCTTTTTGCTATGTAAGCTTTGGCAATATGGTTCTCTGTAAACTTTCATGCCAATAAAGCATTTTAATTGGAATTGGAATTGGAATTGGAAGGGGAAAGAGAGAGAGAGAGGGGGGAAAGAGAGGGGGGGAAGGGGAAGGAGAGAGAGCGAGAGGGGGAAGGGGAAGGAGAGAGAGAGAGGGGGAAGGGGAAGGAGAGAGAGAGAGAGAGGGGGAAGGGAAGGAGAGAGAGAGGGGGAAGGGGAAGGAGAGAGAGGGAAGGAGAGAGAGATTGGGAGTGTGAGAGAGAGAGATTGGGAGTGAGAGAGAGATTGGGAGTGAATATATATAAACAATGTGAATGTATATTTATACACTCAGGGATATACCTGTTTATACACTGTGAATAGAACTGCGTTTATGTGGTAAACCATAAATGTATTTTGATGCTTTGGCAACATAAGATGTAACTTATCATGCCAATAAAGCGATTTGAATTGTGAATTGAGAGAGAGAGATTGGGAGTGTGAGAGAGAGAGATTGGGAGTGTGAGAGAGAGAGATTGGGAGTGTGAGAGAGAGAGATTGGGAGTGTGAGAGAGAGAGATTGGGAGTGTGAGAGAGAGAGATTGGGAGTGTGAGAGAGAGAGATTGGGAGTGTGAGAGAGAGAGATTGGGAGTGTGAGAGAGAGAGATTGGGAGTGTGAGAGAGAGAGATTGGGAGTGTGAGAGAGAGAGATTGGGAGTGTGAGAGAGAGAGATTGGAGTGTGAGAGAGAGAGATTGGAGTGTGAGAGAGAGAGATTGGGAGTGTGAGAGAGAGAGATTGGGAGTGTGAGAGAGAGAGAGATTGGGAGTGTGAGAGAGAGAGATTGGGAGTGAGAGAGAGAGATTGGGAGTGTGAGAGAGAGAGATTGGGAGTGTGAGAGAGAGAGATTGGGAGTGTGAGAGAGATTGGGATGTGAGAGAGAGAGATTGGGAGTGTGAGAGAGAGAGATTGGGATGTGAGAGAGAGATTGGGAGTGTGAGAGAGAGATTGGGAGTGTGAGAGAGAGAGATTGGGAGTGTGAGAGAGAGAGATTGGAGTGTGAGAGAGAGATTGGGAGTGTGAGAGAGAGATTGGGAGTGTGAGAGAGAGATTGGGAGTGTGAGAGAGAGATTGGGAGTGTGAGAGAGAGATTGGGAGGTGTTGAGAGAGAGATTGGGAGTGTGAGAGAGAGATTGGGAGTGTGAGAGAGAGATTGGGAGTGTGAGAGAGAGAGACTGGGAGTGTGAGACAGAGATTGGGAGTGTGAGACAGAGATTGGGAGTGTGAGAGAGAGAGATTGGGAGTGTGAGAGAGAGAGATTGGGAGTGTGAGAGAGAGAGAGATTGGGAGTGTGAGAGAGCGAGAGATTGGGAGTGTGAGAGAGAGACAGACTGGGAGAGAGAGACAGACTGGGGAGAGAGAGAGAGAATGGGGAGATAGAGAGAGAATGGGGAGATAGAGAGAGAGATTGGGAGTGAGAGAGGGAGAGACTGGAGTGTGAGAGAGAGAGACTGGAGTGTGAGAGAGAGAGAGATTGGGAGTGTGAGAGAGCGAGAGATTGGGAGTGAGAGAGAGCGAAGAGATTG